>NW_020175829.1:2366431-2724668 GCF_003031525.2 Neophocaena asiaeorientalis asiaeorientalis | reverse complement strand
AAAAAATAAAAAAAAAAAAAATATATAAAAAAAAAAAAAAAAAAAAAGGCCACAGTTTAAGAAACACCACACCAGAGAAGCCCCAGACAGGCATCAGCTGCATGATGCAAACTAGAAATTTGCAGGTGTTATGAGCTTCCCTCTTGTCTTTCTCCTCTGTGCTTGCCATGGAGAGAGTAAAAGTCTATGTAGGGATGGGTACCTGGGAAATGTTACCAGAACGTTTGCAGTAGGCAGCTAAAGGTCTCAAAGGCTTAAGGAAAGGTGCCTGAAATTTCCTTCTGAAAAAATTTAAACCCTCAGAAAGGTTGATGCAACTGTATATCCCACACTAGACTCACCAGCTGTTAGGATCTTGTCACATCCATGCCGTCTCTCACTGTGTAGACTTGCTGCCCTTTGGCCAAATCACCTGAAAACAGATTCCAGACTTCACGGCAGTTCACCTCTAACTTCTCCAATCTGCATCTCTCATGAACAAGGGCATTCTCCTACACAACCACATCACCATCGCCACACCTAAAAAAAACCAATATTTATTCAATAACATCACGGTTGTACTAAAATTTCCCTCACCTTGTGCCAAGTAGTCAGTGTAGGCATGCACGCATCCAGGCTCCAGTCAAGATTCATGCATCGTATTTGGTTATTATGTCTCATTATTGCCCCCAATTTGAAACCAAATCTCCACTTCCCTTGGTTCTTCATGATACTGAATCCTCTCTAGAGTCCAGGTCAGCTGTCCTACAGAATATTGCACATCTGGACTCTTCTCTTTCCTGGAATTCAGTTGAGGTCAGACATTTACGGCAAGGATGACACGCAGCTGAGGCTGAGTACCTTCCATTTCATGCCTTGAGGGGGCATATGATGAAAAGTCATCACATGAAAGATGACGCCATAGGTGTAGTGTTCTCAGTATTTCTCCACTCACGGGGTGGGTGGGGGCATCTTTTTATGGGGGGAGATTTTACCGTCATTCCTCCACTGTTAGTGTCTGCCTGACTCTCCACTGTGGCATAGCTCACAAGGTGGCCCTGCTGTTTTCAATTCTCTACTACATACAAATGGAAGAGAGTGGTACTATTTCCTCTCTCCTAGTTATGTTGTAGGCTTGAACTATAGATTTTACTTATTTTCCTTATTGATATACATGCTTTTTGGAAGAGTGTGAAAAATTAGAAGTCCTGTCATTTTTCTATGAGAAGTTGGAAGGCCTGCATGAGCTTTTAAGTCAAATTTTCTTAAAGCCTCTAAGAGTTGGAGCCAGACAGGAGCTATAATATAACCAGCTGACTTTGCTTCTAAGAAAAGATTTAGAATCTTTAGAGTCAAAGCTTTTTTCTTTTTTTTTTTTCTTTACCTACATCTGAGATGAAAATAAAGGGTAGAGAGGCAGTGATTGACAGTTCTTAAAATGAGTACAAAGGTAGTTATTTTATTTGTGTTTTTATTTCTTCATATTTTGTTTTAAATTATTTGATATCATGTCTACCTACTATAGGAATGATGTTTTACCTTTAATATAGTTTATGTCTATAGAAAAATCTTAATCATGTGCTAATCTGTACTGCCAATCAATCTACAAAGCAATATAAAACACTCTTGAAAACCTCTGAAGTCCCAGACCGTGCCTCAGTCTAGTGGAAGTTAGTAGCCATGGTGCAGCAAGCCAAGTAAATAAAGTGATGGCAAGTCACCTTAAATCCTTTCTGGAACAAAGTTGGGTTTTTAATTCAATTTTTAAAAGTAATTTATTGATACCAGATGCTCCTCCAATTAAAAGCATTTCTCATGAAGAACTGTAGAGAGCCACAAAGCAGTTGAACACTTTAGAGCCCTCCTTCAATCCTCTCACTTTACAGGTGAAGAAGCAAAGGCTGGAAAAGATAAGGAACTAGTTCAAGGTCACACTGCTTATCCAAGGCAGATCCAGAAAGACTCTTAAGAGGCCCAGATAAAGGCAGGAAGTACAAGAACTTATCAAGGACACAGATCCAATGAGACACGTCTTTGAGTTTCTCAAATTACACCTCAGAGCTGTAGGCAGAACATCTATAAATATGGCTGGCTCTGCCTTTTGTGTACCCTTCTCCCCGGAGAACGTTACCCATTCTGTCTAAGATTACATCTCACATCTCACTGTCTGTCTGGCTTTCTTCTCAGGACTCTCTCCCCCTAAACTAATCACATTATAGACATGATTTATGTTTTTTAATTTGCTCACGTGTACCACTGCAGACTCCTTTACTGGGCCAAAAATAGCAGTGGTCCCAAGTGAGGCACTAAAATCCAATGACCCCGTTAAGCACAGCCAGTCCTTGCTGGCCTTACAAATCACTTTCACAGCATTGTAGAGCATCATTGGGATTTTAAGGAAAAATCCTCACTTAGAGCCGTTGACAGAAACTGTATTTCTTTTTTTTCTCGTTTCTTCCTTGGCTTGAAAAAGTCTTTGTGCTTTCCTTCTCCTTCTAAACCAGGACATCGATTCAATGCTGGCTGTAAGCCCAGGAAAGATGTGCCTGAACCCATTAGGCTGAAAGGGTTTCACTGTGTCACTGCACTGGAAGATTAAGTGGCCAGGATGACATCACACAAAGAACTGGAGTGAGAATTCTCATCCTCCCTGATGCAGAAACTAAGACAGTAGACATTCTTGACCTAGACAATCTCATCTCCCGAAGGAAAGGGAGCAAGGAGGCACACTCGAGCAACCAGGGCCAGAAATTCCTTCTACTCTTATAAGCAAAAGTTTCAAAGATACACATTATATTGAAATAAACTGATTATGGGGAAGAACCTTCCTTATTTTCTTGCAGCTTTATCGAGATGTAATTGATAAGAGAGTGTAAGTTTAAGGTGTACAGCATGATGACTTGACTTACAAATATTGTGAAGTGATTACCAGAATAAGTTTAGTTAACATCGTCTCACACGGATACAAAAGGGAAAAATGTTTCCCTTGTACTGAGAGCCCTTAGGATTCACTCTCATAGCAACTTTCAAATACACCACCCAGTAATGTTAAGGTTTAGTCATCATGTTCTACATTATATCCCTAGTACTTATTTATCTTACAATTGGAAGTTTGTACCTTTTGACCACCTTAATCCAATTACCCTAACCCCTAACCATCATCTCTGGTCAGCACATTCTGTTTTCTCTACTTAGGAGTTAGTTCAGGATGGTCTTGTTTCTTGTTGTTTTGTTGTCTTACTTCACATATAAGTGAGATCATACGGTATTTGTCTTTCTGTGTCTGACATTTCACTTAGCCTAATGCCCTCAAGGTCCACCCATATTGTCACAAATGGCAAGATTTCCTTCTTTTTTATGGCTGAATAGTATTCCATTGTGTGTACACATATATACACATACATAGACATGCACACACCACGTTTTCTTTACCCATTCATCTACTGATGAACACTTAGGTTGTTTCTATGTCTTGGCTATTGTAAATAATGCTGCAGTGAACATGGGGGAGCAGCTATCTATTTGACATAGTGATTTTGTTTTGGGAAGGACCTCTTTGAGGGTCAGTGTACCCACACAACTCAGTTGTAGCACATTTATCCTCTAGGCCAGTGGTGATCTCATGGACACTTTCTTGCCGAGGTGAATTTTTTTCTTTTCCTGCTATCTGCTCTGAGCTACGGGATTTCCACTTAGCTTATCACTCTTGCTCCCCCTGCCTTCTTTTTCTCCTTAGTACAAGCTGTGCTCACTTTGTGTGATAGTGCATCATCGCAGACAGTGACTGTACAAGCTGAAACCACACAAAATGATCTTATCAATGGAAAAAAAATTGCAGTTGCTCTGTAAGCTTTACAAATTGTCTGAGATATAATAGAACATATATATTGGTCTCTGTTCCCGGTTCCTGGCACAGAACTCCTGAAACCCTTTTAACTTCCTAAGTGATAACACCAGGAGCATCTTTTGTTCTAGTGCGGTGACTCTGGGTGGGCTCCTGGGTGGGGGCTGGTCACCAGAAAGACCAAGCCATGATTAGAAGCCCTGTCTCCATCCTCCAGAAAGGAGAGAGAAGCTAGAAGACAGTTAATAATTGATCATGCCTGCCTGAGGAAGCCACTGTAATATCCGAGTAGTATGGTTTGGGGAGCTTCTAGATTAATGGACACATCCATACTGGGAGGGGGATACACCCCAACTCCACAGGGACGGAAGCTCCTGTGCTCGGGACGCTTCCAGGCCTCGCCCTTTGTATCTCTTCTTCTGGCTGTTCAGCTATATCCTTTATCATATCCTTTAATAAACCAGTAAACATAAATGTTTCCCTCAGTTCTGTGAGCTGTTTTAGCAAATTAATTGAACCCAAGGAGGAGGTCACTGGAATCTATAGCCAGTTGGTCAGGAGCACAGGTGATAACATGGGCTTGTGACGGCCCTCTGAAGTGTGTGTGTGTGTGTGTGTGTGTGTGTGTGTGTGTGGAGCTGGGGGGAAGCAGTCTTGTGGGACTGAATGCTTTACCTGTGGGATATGACACTCTTTCCAAGTAGATAGTTTCAGAAAGTTGAATTGTAGGACACCCAGCCGGTGTCCCAGAGAATTGCTTGGTATGGGGCCAAAACCTCCACACATTTGGTGACCAGAAGGGTAATGCTTGTATGACTAGTTAAAGAGACACAGGGAGGAAACTCACAGTAGGGAAAACCCAGTTTTCCCTTCTGTGTAGAGACCCAACACAGAAGGGAAAAGCTGGAGTTTTTAAATTTACCATTGTCCAAGCATTACAAACTCTTGCTATTGGTAATAAACGTATAAAGAAATAGAATTTAGTACACTGTAATCTGGAACATTAGAAACACTGAGGATGAAACTGCTTTATTTCATTTCCCTATATATCTCAAAAACACTCTTTCTTGAGAGTAATTGCCTTCTTGTATAATATATGATAGGAGCAAGCATCTTTCCATTGCCTTGGCAAATCAACATACTCCTTTTTTTTTTTGCGGTACGTGGACCTCTCACTGCTGTGGCCTCTCCCGTTGCGGAGCACAGGCTCTGGACGCGCAGGCCCAGCGGCCATGGCTCATGGGCCCAGCCACTCCGCGGCATGTGGGATCCTCCCGGACCGGGGCACGAACCCGCATCCCCTGCATCGGCAGGCGGACTCCCAACCACTGCGCCACCAGGGAAGCCCCATCATACTCCTTTTAAAGTGTGGATCAGCTTCCAACGTTTTATCCTTTGCATTTTCAATACAGTAAGATGTCTCCAAGCGTTCCTTTAATGTGAATTTTTTGCCCGTCACTTCCTGAGACACGTTCATCCTTTTTGTCACTACCACTTTTTAAATTCATGTCAATTTTTATTTGTTCCTCCGGCTACAGATCTAGAGCCTCTTGAAGAGGAGCAACGTCAACATTCCCACAGTCACTACTGCTTCTGTGAACTACTTACATTCAATCTGAATTTCACTTTCAGCATTACCACTTCTTGTTTTTTGCAGCAGGTTCATCTTTATGACCTAACACCCTCTTCCATTTTTGTAAAACATCACACAGGTTTATCACTGGGAAATCAGGTTAACACAACTACACTTTGCTAAACTGAATAACAGACACGCAGTGACCAAGCACTGACAGACACTAAGAGACAGAATTGGTCACTGACCAACGTATTGATCTGTTATGCACGTAGTTATCTGTAGACTGAAGAACTAGCAGTAAAATTTGCGCTTTATGCAACTACCATACTTAGTATACTACAGTAACTAAAATTTGAACTGTATTCTTGGGGACTGATGCTATTAACTAAACCACGGTAGTATGAAAACAATGTAAAGTGACCTATGTAACTTAAGTGTATATATATGTCATATTTTATATGTCTTTTATGGTCCTGGTATAAAAGGGCTTGTCTTGCTTGGGCAAAATGGAAAAACTATGTTAAGAGTCTTCTTGTTCTTCCTCAACTAAGCAAGTTATTTACACCCCTATCTCACTGAAAACTCACTGAAAACTAGCCCATACTAATTAGACATATAGACCATGATCTGGATAGGGGATCTTTAGTATTCTAAAGATGTCATTTGCTTCTTCGCAAATTCATCTAGTAATAAAATGCAAACGCAGTTGAAATCCCAGAGGAATTTTAGGGGGAAGAGAGGCTTGATTAAATAATTTTAGAGTTCATCTGGAAAGATAAATGCATGAGAAGAGGTAAGAAAAAACTGCAAAAAAGGATAATGGGAAATGTCTTGTCCTATCATATATTAAAGTCTAAAGGTGTGGTAATTAAAATGATAAGGAGCTAACACCAGAATAAGCAAATTATCTGATAAAGCTGGCATTTCAAATCAAAAGAAAAGAGGTGGCCTATGCAATAATTGCCCCATTTAAAGTGATGGAAAGCAGTTCCATTTCCCTGGTAACCAGTAAATAGAAGTGGAAGCAATGAGAAACCATGTTCAACTACCAATTCCCAAGGTTGCTGATGCTATGGTAGCAGTACAAAGTTGTCACATTTCTGAATAGTATTATGTGTAAAAGCCTTTAAAAGGTGCATACTTCTTTGACCCAGCAGTTCTGAGGAGCTGGGCTCCTGGATAAAACCCTAAGTGTGGTTTTTCAGGCCTGACCACAGGCAATTACAAAAGCTTTACCTGGCAGGCCTCACCAGGAGGTTGCCCTCCTCACACCAGACTTGGGGCACAGCTGCATCACAGTCTGAAGGGGGATGCACTCAAGGACCCAGATCCTGCTTGCTGCTCACACTCTTCACATATTTCCATTCCAAGCCCAATTCCTTCATTCCTGGGTTTCTAAGGCCTGGGGTGAGGGCTTCAGGTGCCCCTGCAGAGGCCTCCTTATTGGGGGAGAAGGGGAAAACTGGAGGACACCGTCCCCACTCTGGCTCGGGACCCAGTACTCTTCCACTGCTGCCCCTTCCCTCTCCTGCTCCCCACAATCCCAGAGTCTATAAAACTGCCAGTGTCTTTTTTTCAGGGCTCCCTGAACAGCAAGACAATCCCCAAGTCTGCACTGATCCACCTGACCTTCCACCAGGGTGCAGCTCCACGGGGAAAATTAAAGATGGAGAGTTGGTGTTTTCTCCAGCTCTGCTACTGCAGAGAGTAAAGCCTTGATCGTAGCTTTAAGTTTGGCTTATGGTTGCTTTAATTGACTCTAACACTTGACAGCTCAGCTGTCTCTCCAAATCAGCTGAGCTCCTGAGAACTTATATTCCAAGGAAATACTAAAAAATGTGCAGAATGCTATATGAAGATGTTCAACACAGCATTGTTTAGAATAGGGGGGATGCTTTAAGAAAATCTAACTGCTCATCAATAGGGAATGGTAAAACAAATTAAAATACATGTATATATTGAAATACCAGACAATCACTAAAAGTCACATCCTGATTTACATTTTTTGGCATGGAAATATGAAATATGTCCCCAAAATAGTGTTACGACAATACAGCATGTATGGTAAAGTTCCATCTTGGTATAAATATGTGTGTGTGCACTCATATATGTTCACATATACCTGCACGTGAGCTCACAGATAAGTCTGGGAGGATGAAAATACCACATTTTGTGCATGCTGACTCTGTGTAGAGAATTTTTCTATTTTATGTATTTTATCTAATATAATCCTCAAAAGGTAGGTGCTTGTTATACTCAATTTTACAGATCAGAAATCTGATGCATGAACTATTACTAACTTGCCTGAGGTCAAAGCTAATAAGTGATGGAGCTAAAATTCGAACACAAGCACACTAGCCCTACAACCAACCCATTCTGAGTGTGCTAATAAAGCAGCCTTACCAAGACAGAATTGGTTGTAGTCACTGGTGGTGGGTTGCAGTAGTGATTACTTTGGTTTTATGCTTTTCAATATTGTTTGAATTTTTCAAAAATATATTACTTGTCACTTAATTATTTTTATTTTGAGAAAGAAAATGAAAACAGCTGCAAGTAACAGAATGTCAACATTATAGTAAACAAATAGAAGTTTCATTTTCTCACCTAAGAAATCTGGAGGTAGATGATCCAGGGTTGGTTTTCCTGCTCAAAGATGTCATCAAGCATCTAGACGCTAACTTTCTGCTCTATCCTCTTTAATGTTTTGGCTTTTGGCCTCATGGTTGCAAGATAGTCCACCTCCAGGTGTCATGTCTGAGTTACAGGTAGAAAGAAGGGGGAGATTGATGGAATAATCAAGAAAGTATCTTTAGATGCACCCTCAGCAGACTTGTGTTTATATCTCATAAGCCAAAGCTACGGTACATGGTTACCCTCAGCTGGAAGCCATCAAGAACTGGGAAGACTCAGATTTTACCTTACTTGCAAGCTAACAAATTGGCCTGCCACAATTTCATGGATGCTGGTAGAAGGTACGGGGCTCCCAGACCAGAGACGAATGACTTTATCACTTACAGCACAGCAGGCAGTGTGAGCTTCATGTTTGCAGTGACTCTCCTTGCCCCGACCCTAAATCCCACAAGGGCAACATAGAGGCAGGTCCAGGTTGACACTGAGAACACAGTGGGTTTGTGTCACAAATGAGAAGCGCTGAGTTTAGTAAGCCCCCATCTTTTAAGAGGGTTGCTGGCCAACATGCCCAACCTATACCCCAGATGAAAACTACTTTATTATCCTACCCTCTGCCTCAGAGCAAGACACTATCTCTGCCTGCCAAGGCTCTTCACCACACAAACATCCTTGGAATGATAGTCCAGAACAAACCCTGACACAAGACATGAAGAAATGCAAGAGGCCCAGGGAGAACTGTCTCCCAACAAAGGCCATATCCAGCTAGAGAGAAATAGTTTATGGATGAAAGTTGTATCAACCAACCCAAAGTATCTGCCTTTAGACGACTGTCTTATAACTATCATCAAGCCTAGCACAACTAACTGGCAAACACTTTCTCTACTGATATGTTAGTTTCCCATTAATGCTGCAACAAATTACCACGAACTTACTGACTTAAAACAACATAAATTACTCCCTTACAGTTCTGGAGGTCAGAAGTCCAAACTGGGTTTCACAGGGCAGATGTTAAGGTCTGACTCCTTCTGAAGGTAATGAAGGGAAAATCTTGAATTTTTCGGCTTCTAAAGGCCACCTGTATTCCTTGGCTTGTGACCGCTTCCTCTATCTTCAAAGCATACCTCTCCAACCCCCGCTACCATCTTTATACTACCTTCTACCCTGGCTCCGACTTCTCCTGGGCCCCTCTTATAAGGACTGTCGTGATTTCATTGACCCCACCTGGGTAATCCAGGGGACGCTCCCATCTCAAGATCCTTAGCTTACTACCAAGTCCCTTTGCCGTACAAGGTAACATTCACAGGTTCCGGGAATTAGGAGCTTAACATCTTTGTTAGGTCGTTATTAAGCATATCACAACTGACTTCAGTAAATAAAATATTGAGCTATTTCTATAAATGTCATCTATTGTAAAACTTCATTAATTCAGAATCAATTCAAAAAGAGTGATAACTATAGAAACAAACAGGACAGACTTAAGTTTTCATTTACTTAATAAGCCCTTTTTTCTGAGATTCTTCAGATTTGTATTTTAAATAATGTCACAAAGATAACTTTTCCAAACCTAACAATAAACTGTGTTTAAACGGCCTTATTAAGCACCTATTTCACATATTACCCTTTACAAATCATTCTCTGTCTTCTAATGTGGGCTCCCTAAGGGTCCCTGCTAAGCAAATCTTAGTGGTTTTTTTTAACATCTTTATTGGAGTATAATTGCTTTACAATGTTGTGTTAGTTTCTGCTGTATAACAAATCTAAGTATTATTGAACCAAAGGACTGTTGAATTTCAGTGCTGAAAATCTCTCTTGTCTAACCTGCACCCAGAGCAAGAACACCTTTCCCCATCTCTGACACATATTTAAGCAGATTATATTTGCATATTGCTAGTAATAGTGAGGACCCCATTTTAAGATGCAGGCCCTTATTAGAGTATTGGATGAGATGATGTCCTGAAGAGGGCACTGGCTTTGGAGTTAGGTTGACCTAGGTTCAAAAGTCTGTTCTGCCACTTAAAGATGGTATCACGGTTGAGTGTGACGGTCACTTCTGTGTGTCAACTTGGCTAGACGACAGTCCCTCCTTACCCAGTTAGACATTAATCTAGGTGTTGCTAAGGTATTTTGTAGATGTGATTAAAGTCTACAATGAGTTTACTTTAAGAAAGGAAGATTATCCTAGATAATTCGGGTGGGCCTGATTCAAACATTTGAAAAACCTAGAGTGGCACTAAGGCTCCCCTGAAGAAGGAATTCCACCTGTGGATTGCAACGTCAGTTCAGGCCCGAGAGTTCTAGCCTGCCCTTCCTCATAACTTTAATAGCCTGCCCTGTTGACTTCAGTTTTGCCTAGTGAATCATCACAATCACATAAACCAATTCTTTCCTAGATCTCTCTCTCTCTTATTTTTTTTAAATAAATTTATTTATTTTATTTTTGGCTGCACTGGGTCTTCATCGCTGATCGTGGGCTTTCTCTAGTTGCAGCAAGCGGGGGCTACTCTTCGTTGTGGTGTGCAGGCTTCTCATGGCAGTGGCTTCTCTTGTAGCGGAACACGGGTTCTAGGCACACGGGCTTCCGTAGTTGTGGCACGTGGGCTCAGTAGTTGTGGCTTGCAGGCTCCAGAGCGCAGGCTCAGCAGCTGTGGTGCACAGGCTTAGCTGCTCTGTGGCATGTGGGATCTTCCCGGACCAGGGCTCGAACCCACGTTCCCTGTATTGGCAGGCGGGCTCTCTCTCTCTCTCTCTCTCACTCTCTCTCTCTCTCCCTCTATCTCTATCTCTATATTGTACTGCATTCTCTCTACTTCTGGTGGAACCCTGACTGATATACTAAGGAAATTACTACCTCTCTGATTTTTAATTTCTTCATCTGTAATATGGGCATAGTAATAACCTCATAGGCTTGCTGCAAGATTTAGATTTGATAATTTGATAATTGAGGTAAAGCTCCTAGCATCATGACTGGCATATAGTAGGCCCTTTAAGAAATGACGTTCCCATCGATCCCCTCTCCCTTAACCAATTAGATGATTTTCCCTCAGCTGGAACTTAAATCTGCTTTTCTGTAACCTATATCCACTAACCCTAATTCTGCCTCTGCAACTAAAAGCAGTATGTCTATTCCATTGTTCATGTGGTTTCCCTTAAAATATTTGAACCCAGCCATTTTGCATTTATTTAGCTCTAGGGGGCTGGACAATTTAGGAGGGGCTCAGCCAGACACGCTTCTCATCTTGGCTTGTTTCTCTCACATGGCTGTTGGCTGATTTAAAACAACCTCAGCTGGGGTAGCTGTGCTGGCTGAGATGGCTGGGACAACTAGGCATTTTAGCTCTCCTCTGCTGGCTCCTATACATCCCTCCTTCAGACTAATGCAGGGATATTCCTATGGCTTGGGCAGAGAACAAGAGTGAACAAGCCAATCATGCAAGAAGGAAAGCAGGAAGCACAAGTGCTTTTCAACCCTCTGCTTGGATCGTATTTTCTAACATTCTGTTGACCAAAGCAAGTCATGAGGCCAAGCTCAGAGGCAGGCAGGGAACTATACAGTTATAAGGCACAGGGCATGGATACAGGGAAGCCATTAGAGGCTATTAATCAACTAATCTACCACAGTCTGCTCTCCAGACACCATTGTTCACAGTCTTTCCTATATGCAAAACATACTCATCACCTGTAAAGACCTCTCAAAATCTTATCCAAGCATGGCATCTGGCTCAAAGCCCATGATTTTGTGATCTGCATCAGATTAGATGTGTCTCTTCTTTATCTTGAGACTTATGATCAACTGGATTATTGATGATATAAATAAATATGACCAAGCTCTCTGGCAAGAGCAACTACTTCATGACCCCTGCCTGGATGACAAAAATTATAAGATGGCGTCAACTGTAAGACACAGCCCAATTTCAGATACAGTAAAATGTGGAAAAAATTTGTCTTAGAATTGATGGAATATAGTAAGTTTGAGAGCGATCAGACTTGTGGAACTGCAATCAGCATGTTGAAGCCATGGGACTATTTGACATTGCCTAGGTAGGGAGTGTATGTAGAAAAGAGGTTATAGAACTGAGCCCCGAGACACTATAATAATTAAAAAATAGGAAGGTGAGGAATATCTAGCAAAGAAGAGCTACAATGTACAGGTAATGAGGTAGGAGAAGAACCAAGAGAAATAGGGTCACATAGCAAACTGAAGAAATAATGTCAAGAGGAGGGAGTCAGAGGCTGACTCAGCTGCATCAGATGCTGTTGACAGAGTAAGAATAAAACTGAGAACTGACTCTTGGCTCACAGCAATGTGGGGCTCATTAGTGATGACCTCGGCAAGAGCTCTTTCAGTGAAGCAGAAGAGGCAAAACCTTGATAGGCATGAGTTCAAGAAAGAATGGGAAGTCAAGAAGTGTGAAAGGTGAGGACTCCCTTGGTGGTGCAGTGATTGAGAATCTAGAAAGGTAAGGAGAACTTTTAAAAGCAGTTTTGCAGGAAAAAGGGGGAACAGGAGCTAAGCAATAGGGCAGTAGCTGGAGGGTGATGCCAAGCTAAGGTATAGCTTTTTAAGATGGAAGATATTGAAGAATGTTTGGATGCTAGTGGGAATGATCCAGTGTAGAGGGCAAATCTGATAATGTTTGAGAGAGGGGGTAAGTGCAAGAGTGATGTCCTTAACTAGGTGAGAAGGATAAGAGCCAGGGCACAAGTGAAGGGGTTGGCCATGGGTAAAAGCCAGGACCCCACACTACCCATCATAACAGGGATGGAGGTGATGTGTGTGTTGGTAGATGTGCTGGTGGGAGTGTTCACTTCCAATGGCTCTGTTTTCTGAGTTAGGCTCCCCTTCAGTCTGCTGAGGGCAATGTGGAGGCTGTTCTGTGACAGGAACAGAATACATTTGCCAGAGCCTCCAGTAATTTTTTGGTAGATTTTCTTGGGTTTGATAAATAATCTATATTTTTTATTTATGCAAAATATCTTTAGACTATAAATAATATTCTTCTACATTTCAATGCCCATTCCCGTCATTGCTGTTCCATTTTTATTGCTTTGTCCAGAACTGCTATGCTAAGGTTAACCAATGATGGCTTCTGGCAAGCATCCTAGATTTTAGGATGAAATTAATGGAAATGCTTCTAGTGCTTTCCCACTGAGTGTGAGATAGCTGTTGTTTTAGAAGAGAGGTACCATTTCAAATTAATTGGAGACGTGGGATTTTTGTCAAATACTTTCTGGGTATCGATTGATCATATAATTTTTTCTTAAGTTCCTGATATACTATATTTATTAACAGATATTTTTCCTTCGATAACTTTCTGGACTTTATCACAAATATTTAGAAATGCCCATGGAACATAATCTGGGAGTGAATTTTAAGTTAAAAAGAACAGCATGATATTGTCCAATTGGTCATGATGTTTTTGTTGTGTGAGCTCTTGGGAAGACCCTAGGAAGTGAGGATGTAACCACTGAGATTGAAATCTGTCTGAAAGCCTGTGATTGTTATGCAGGCTGCATCCTCTCTGCACAGTTCATTCCAATTTAATTACAGAGAAAAGTATGAATTAACAGCAGCTAATGAAGAGTTTAAATCCATTTTTTCTCTTGCCGGCTCTCAGGCAAGAAACAACTACAGTTGTCCCTCTGTATCCACAGAGGACTGGTTCCAGGACTTCCCACGGATACCAAGGTTCATGGACGTTCAAGCCCCTTATATAAAATGGCATAGTATTTGCGTATAACCTACACACATCCTCCCATTTACTCTAACTCATCTCTAGATTATTTATGATGCCTAATAAACCCTATGTAAATAGCTGCCAGCAAGTGGCAACTGAAGCTTTGCTCTTTGGGACTTTCTGGAAATTTTTTTTTTCAGAACATTTTCTATTCGCTGTTGGTTGAATCCACAGATGCAGAACCCACAGGTACGAAGGGTGACTGTATAGGTCTTTTACTGTACTCAGGAAATGGTCTTCATATTTCTTATTTTGTGATTATTCCCACTCCTTCAAGAGAGAGAGAGAAAATCTGAAAACATCTATTTAAAGGAAAAAAATGGTATTAGAGAGAGGAAGTAAAGAGCAACTTGGCATTGATCTGCTGTTTTTAAACAAGTCAATATTAAACAAATATATCAATTCTATTTTTCTCTTTGCGTACAATTCTCAGTTAAACTATACCTGCCTTTCAAATGTGCTCTTCAAATGAGCCATCGCACTATTATTCCCGCACTATTTTCAGTAAGTACATTTGTATCCTAGCTCTTCTGCAGTGTTGATTTAAAGTGAATGACTTGGGATTACGGTTACTGACATGAAACCCTTTTCTTTTGGAACAGGAAAGCATGATATAAGCTTCTCTCCTCCCCTCTTTGTCTATTACACAGGACAGTTTAATACAGGACTGTGAGGGATAGAGATTGATGCTGCCTGAGCCTCACTGCTCTTCTGAGTTTTTTGTGTCACTGTGTAGGGACAGCTGTGCTCTGAAGCTTTCCCTAGAGCCTCACCAATCTAAAATCTCTATTTTACACTGTCTGTGATGCATGCATCCCAAGGCTCTGCATATAAAGCATAATTAAAACAGGCTTTCCTCCTGGAAGCCAGAATGTCCTTTCTATCGCCAGCTCTTAGGACTAGAGGGAGCGGTTTCAGGATGCTAATCCCTCTACAAAGTGTCTGTCCTGCTACAATGGAGGCTGAGAACGCTTAAGAGACTCACATTCAGTGCACAACATTATCATCCTCAATACTAGACACAGGAAATGTCTCAGGCATCCTATAAGTTTTAAATAAATTCCTACATGAATCGGAAATAAAATGTGCCTATAGACATGCAGCCAGGATTTTTACACATTAGATGAGGTCATTTATATCCAAGTTCAGCTGATGAATTCACCAGTCCACCATTTCTTTCAATTTTAGGCAGACATCAAATTGACTTGAAGAGAGACAGTTGCTGCCATCATTTAATAAACATTGCAAGCCATCAAAATGCACACAAATAGTGTTTTATCAGGTGTACTCCCGTGATATTTCCTGAACTTATGTTCCAGCAAGCCCCCTGTATCCGTATTTGAAAATCACCGACCAGCAGAACTGTAGGAGTGCTGTGAGTTTCTTGATTTGGCTTTTTAGCGGCACCACCTTAGGGTGAGGTGCTGCACGCTTTGTGCTGTACTGAGGTGCAGCTGTCGGAAGTAATGGAATGTCAGTGGGCATCCTATCAGTTCACATGAGTCAGCAGGTGGTTAAAAGCAGGAGCTCTAGGGATATACTATATGGCCAGGATTCCTGCCTCTGTTGCTTCCTGTTGTGTGATTTGGGCAAGTTTCTCAGAAACCTCTTTTTTTTCATCTCTAAAATGGCAGTAATGATAGTACTCGCTTTGTAGGGTTTTGAGAAGTATGTTTTAGAGTTATGCTATAGATGAGACCGGTAGATAGATAGACAGGTAGATAGACAGATGTAGGGTTAGGAGGAGTGTTTCTATAGTGTCTGGCACAAAGTAAACACTGAATGAGAGCCATGATGGTGATGATGTCATTGAATGATGATGGTGATATTGGACTGATATAGTCCTGAAGAGTAGCCTATTAAGGGAAATGTCAGTAAAGCAAGTTAGATTCTTTCAAGCTACTTTCATTTTTTCTTCAGAGATGTATCCTTGGCTGAAGCCATTATCTGAAATTGTCATCAAATGGAATAACCGTGCTTCTCATCTGACTCCGAATGACAGTGACTCCCCATCCATGCTTAGAGGTCTAGCTCTCCACTCTCTTGGGGACATTTGTACGTGATTTCAGGAACAATGAGAGAATGTTGGAATAGTGGCAGTGGTATCACACCTCCTCAACAAGAGCTGTGCTTCCTTTTATAAGCTAAATTCATCTATGTATATAATAATTTATTACTTCGTATATTATATAAAATCTGAGTTTTGCAAGTTGGCTTCCCACTAAGCAAAATATACCTACACTGTATAGGGTGCAAAAGTGAATCTGGATGACACAATTCAATACTTACCTAGACACAAAAGCGAAGCATTGATTGGGATCTATAGTTGGGAAACTTAACATATTAATATCACTACCCAGTTAACATAATAAAATCTCATTATTTGTATTGCCTGGATTTGAAATTTTAAGAAATCCAGACAGAGTACTAAACCATGTGTGCTAGGCCCACATAGCATATAGAAGACTGATTTTTAAACGTTTTTGACACATAGAAAAAGAATTTTTTGCCATATATATTTTCTCCACTCATCTGGAAGATCTGCAACCAGCCATGAGAATTTATGGAAGGCATTTGCTCATATCTAGGTTGAGATTTGCCACTGAGAGGAGGTGGTGGGCATGGGCATGGGTCTCATGCAATTTTTCTGGAATTCTTCATTCTTATCCATGTCTCCAGCGAGAAAGAAGTCATAAACTTGGACACTCTGAACTAGGCTATAGTTTGTCTTTGTTCAAAACACCTTTTTTTTTTAAAAAAAACACAGGCCATTCAAGTTAAACATGTACATAAGTTTGTAGGATGGAATGTTTATAGTACTTTGCTACAATGCTACGGTTGACCAAAACCATGTGAAATAGGCCTGGGGCAACCCAGTAACAGATGCCAGTCTAGACCAGATGTCATAAAAGTTTACTTTTCTGAATCCTACCCCAAGGGTCTTTCTCCTTGCTGGCTCCTTCTGTCCCAAGGATCTCTTCTGAGCCACAAATGCAACATGTTCATCCTTTTTCTTCAGTGTCTATGCAATCACCCAATCTTTCTTTTAAGGTTCTTATTCTTCACTGGGAACAAATGGTCTCATATTAACTTAAACTTTTTTTCGGGAGAGGTTTTATGTAGGTTCAGGTTGGACAGATTTACTAGAAAATGGAGACGTGTGTAGGTGACAACCTGATTAGTGCCCTATTGATTCCATGTGAAGTCTTTTGAAAGATTTTCTAAGGGTGTTGCCAAATAATTTTGGTAGAATCTACCAATAGGTATTGAATTGTCCATACCTGAAGTAGACTAGGATAGTAGTTTGAGAACACACTCCTACAAAGCTCATTTAAATCTACATAGATGTATTAATAATAGCTTATCTAAGGTATTTCAAATAAGTAAATGTCTACAAGGACTTGTACCTGGTAAAACTTAAAATGAATCACTTATTTGGTCTAGTCTGAGTATCTTGTGCTTGAAAATAATAAAACTATGTCTTTTAGAAAATTAAAAATTGTGGTTTACTCTGAAAGAAAATCATTTGTTAAATCAGACTCTATGTTTCAATTTAAAATATTAGCAAGTAAAATTATTGACTGAAGTTGGGTTTTTGCCATGAAATTTAGGATGTGGAAAATTAAAATATATATGTAGAAATTTTATTAATTTAAAAAAATTTTAATTAATTAATTGATTGATTGATTTATATTGGCCCCACCATGCGGCTTGAGGGATCTTAGTTTCCCAACCAGGGATCGAACCAGGCCCTCGGCCGTGAAGGTGTGGAGTCCTAACGGCTGGACTGCCAGGGAAGTTCCTATGTAGAAATTTTAAAACTTTATCATTAACTCATGATCATTATTGTTTGAATGAATGCAAATCTTCTTAAAATTATTAATAATAATAATAGTTATAATACAATGCAAAGAGTGAATTTGTAAATTGATCTTCTTTTTTGGATAGTAATATTAAATTTTCAGCCATAACTTATTTTTTGTCCATGGTTCTCAATCTCTTTAATAATATTGTAGTCCCATCTTCCCCCAAAAAATTCTCTCTTAAAGAAATAGTGCAAATAAGAGAGAATTAATCTTTCTAGAGATTTTGTTTGGCATCTTTCATAAATGTTCTTGAGTTCATATGAACTGAAGTCAGTCTATTGACCATGCCCAAATATTTTGAGAGCTCATACTATATACTAGACACCACGTATCATTCATTCAAATTAAACATGTTCATCCTCTCAACAAGCACTTGAGTGCAGACTCAGTGCCTCCATTTTTAAAGACGGAGAACAACTTCCTGTTTTGTAGAGCTGTTCCAATAGTCTTTTATAATACTCATCTAAGGCTAAATGTAAACCAAATCAACTGGACAATGTATCTATCATGTATCTCATTCAAAATGTGTATGTACCAATCTCCCTTCTTCCCTCTTTCAATTCATAGGCTGACCCTCCTGGAAAACACATTTCTGTATCACCTTCTCAGAAAGCCTTTTCTGGTGGGTTGCTTACACTCTCTAAATGCAGTTCTCACCCATCTCTTCCTTTCATATGCACTTGGAATGTGTATTAATCTGAATAATTAATGCTATATGATGTAAAAACTACAAACAAATAACCTCAGTGGCCTACTCCAACAAACACCTATTTCTTGCTCATGTCATGGACTGATGTGGCATTGGTCCCTCTCCAGCCTGTGTCTTCTCTATCCCCTGGCTACGCCATCTGGAACATGTGGCTCCCAAGGTTGTCTTGGCAGGAGAAGAGAGGAGCATAGAGTGGACTCCCTACTCTTATTTACTTGGGACTGGAAGCCACACATTACTTTTGTTCACATTCCCTTTGCAAGAATTAGTCACATGGCCCCAGTTTAACCACAACAGACTCTTCCTGTGTATCCAGGCACAGAAAAGGGGTGGGGGACATTGTCTCTGGTTGAGACATGTTTCTGCTCAGAAAATAAAAAATATTATCTGACCTTGACACTGACATACCCTTTTCTCTACCTAGTAGTGGTACATTCACTCAGTCATTCATTCAAAAAATATAGATTGTACGCCCACCATACCACAGAGTGGAGGGATTGAAGCTGTACCCACATCAGGTTGCAAACTCCTTCAAGACAGAGATCATAGCTGTTTTATTAAGTGCCTCATTTGCCTATTCTCAGCTTTCAAAAAAGTGTGTGCTCTATAAAATCTCATCAATGTGATAATCTAATATGATTTTTACGGACAAGAGAGTTTATTTTTCTATGACCTTTTTTAAACCTTTGGGTTTATTTCCCGAAGAGTCAACTCAGCACTTACTGTAAGTCCCAAGGGAAGTAACTCGCTAACTAGTTTTACACCAAGCCCTGGAAATGTCAACATTCAACCCTAGTATATAAATTTCTAGACAATAAAGAGATGCAAGAGTCCGGCTGTTTATTGAAAGGAAGCTGAAGAATCATTCACAACATGGACTTGAAGTTAAACATCACTTTTTATATATTTTCTATGTTGTTTTCATGTTTTGGTTATAAACAGCAAACGAATTCCTCTTGGTTTCACTATTTTCAGTTTCATTACCCCTCGAAACAGCCTGTTGCCCCCTTCGTCCTCCCTGTCATTTCAGGTCTTGTGTGTATCCTAGGCACTCCCATGGGGAGTAGGAGAGTGAAGGGAAATAAGACGTATAGTAATAAGGCAACATTTCAGGGAGCATTAATGATGTTACCCCATTACTTCTCTTTCCCTTTAAGTCAGTGCTGCCAGGGGTAGATCAAGCACTTTAACTGCAGAGTTTGCTGGGGTAGGAAATCCAGACCTTCATGGAGCTTAATTATTTGAAGGAAAGTAAGACACAGAAAGCATAAAACAAACATGAAAGAGAAAAAAGTGAGAAATATATTTAATTATGAGTGGGAAATTAGCATAGGGAACAAGAAGCACAGACAAAAAGAATAGTAGCCTTTATCTTCCATGAAGGGATGTGGTACATGTTTTTGATTAGGGAAAGAGATCATTAGAATTCGTATAGAATGGTTTACAATATTCACAATATGTCTTTAAAATAGGGCTTTTTTTGTCTTCCAAAACTCTTTCAAAGATAAAGAGGGTAATATAGTTTATATAATCAAAGAGACAGGGCTTCCCTGGTGGCGCAGTGGTTGAGAGTCCGCCTGCTGATGCAGGAGACGCGGGTTCGTGCCCCGGTCCGGGAAGATCCCACATGCCGCAGAGCGGCCGGGCCCGTGAGCCATGGCCGCTGAGCCTGTGCGTCCGGAGCCTGTGCTCCGCAATGGGAGAGGCCACAGCAGTGAGAGGCCCGCGTACCCGCAAAAAAATAAAAATAAAAAAACAAAATCATCAAAGAGACAAATCCTAAATATTGAAAGAATTTGCCTCTAGGCATACAAATGTGAAACAACTCTCATGAGGCCCCTTTTCCATGGTAATCAGATTAAAAATTTAAAAGATTATCTGGCCTCATTATTGATTACTCTCCTCTCCTATCCTCCCACATTTTCTAAACCTCCAGTAGAGGTCATTTCTAGTTAGTATACATCATTCATTCATTCAACAAACATTTATCATAAGCCCACAAGGCAGCATGGTGAAGAGGTTAGAACACCCATACTGAAGCCAGACAAACTATCTTTGTATCCTGGTTCTGAAGCTTATTAGTTGTGTGACCCTGGGCAAGTGTACTTAACTCTCTGGGTCTCACCTTCCTCAGCTGTAAAACGTAACAGTTCCTGCCTTTGTACCAGCAGTTCTCTCTTCACAGATGTTCCTCCTCCAGAGAATCCCAGGGCTAACTCAATCACCTCCTTCAAGACCTTGATCAACTCTCATTTCAATGATGCCTACTCTGCTGCCTGATATAAACTTTTAACCACCCTGTCTCCAATCCCTTCCTCCTGACCCTTCTTACCCTGACTTTAAAAAATGTTCTCCCTGGCACTTATAACACGCTAGGTACTTCATTTACTTATTATATCTGTTGCTTATTGTCTATTTCCCCCTGCTAGACTGTATGTTCCACCAGGGTAGAAATCTTTCTTTACTATGTATCTCAAGCACCTAGAATAATTCCCCACACATAGCTAGAGCTCCATTAGTAATTTTTGAATGAAAGAATATTCTATCGTTTAAGGAGAAGAGCATCAAAGAATGGGTTTATTTGCAGAAACATGACCTTTTGGTCATTTGAGTACTAAGAGGTTCATCAAAAAGAATAAATTTTTATAAATTAATCATAGTATATATGCCTTATTCATTTGATCCTCCATGATCATTTTAATTGTGGAATATATACATATATTTCCTAAAGAGTTTCAGATACTTGCAGAAAGTCAGGTAATTAGTATCAACCAAAGCCCAGGGTCTAAATCTGGGTCTTTGGACTGTTGTGTTTTTTCCCACCATATAACGTAGTATGGGAGCACAACAGAATGGCCATCTTCACTTTCTGACTGCTGAAAGTGTGATTCCTCACACAAAACCTTAGTTTGCTTGTTTCTCTCTCATCTTCGGTGAATGTATTAGATTTATTGAGTATTCAAAACAAAGGCTAAGCATAAGTCTCAGTCATAATGAACCTAGAAGGCACTTAGAACTGGATTGTATAAAACTCCCAGCAGTTAGTTTGGTTACTTATAGACTAGAAAAGTTTCCTTCTTTGCTATACTTTCCTTCACAACTTGTATTGAAGGTGGATAATCAATAAAGTAGAAAATACTTGGCTTCTGGAAGCCATATAGAGTGCAATTATAACAGGGTCTTTTCTTCCTTAGCTGTACATTGTGTTCAGAATCTCAACACAGTGACAATTTTAGCTTTTTTTTTTTTTAAATGCTCCATGAAGCTGATGATCTGGAAAGATTTAATATGGGAATGTTAATCTTTTGCCTTTATGTGTGAGTATTTTTTTTTTTTGCGGTACTTAGGCCTCTTACTGTTGTGGCCCCTCCCGTTGCGGAGCACAGGCTCCGGACGCGCAGGCTCAGCAGCCATGGCTCACCGGCCCAGCCGCTCCGTGGCATGTGGGATCTTCCCGGACCGGGGCACGAACCCATGTCCCCTGCATAGGCAGGCAAACTCTCAACCACTGCGCCACCAGGGAAGCCCCTATGTGTGAGCATTTTTGACAGTCAAGTACAGCTATGCTAATTGATTTTTCTTATTTCTCTGGAAAATTGAAGGTAATCTTCCAGCATTTGAAGAAGCTCTAGTATTTGCTTTTCCTGTATCTCTAGCAACGACAGACTAGTTGATAGAATTCAAAAACTCAGTCTAGAATAAATGTGTAAAATTATACCAGGAGGACCAACTCACATCCATTAGGATAGCTACTATCAAACGAAACAAAACAGAAAATTACGTGTTGGTAAGGATGTGGAAAAATTAGAACCCTTGTGCACTGTCGTTCGGAATGTAAAATGGTACAGCTGCCATGGAAAACAGTATAGTGGTTCCTCGAAAAGTTAAAAATAGAAATTACTCTACTATCCAGCAATTCTACTTCTGGGTATGTACTCAAAAGAAATGAAAGCAAGATCTGTGTTGGATATTTCTACACCATGTTCAAAGCAGCAATATTCACAATAGCTAAAACATTGAAGCAACCCAAGTGCCTATCAGTGGATGAAAGGATAAACAAAATGTGGTATATACATACAATGGAATATTATTCAGCCTTAAAAGGGAAGGAAATTCTGACATATACTACAACATGGATAAAACTTGAGGACATTATGCTAAGTAAAATAAGCCAATCCCAAAAGGACAAACACTATATGATTCCATTTATATAAGGTACTTAGAGTAAACATCATAAAGACAGAAAGTTGAATGGTGCTTGCCAGGGGCTGAGGAGTGGAGAAATGGGGAGTTATTGTTTAATGGGTATAGAATTTCAGTTTTTGAAAGATGAAAACAGTTCCAGATATGGATGGTGGTAATGGTTGCATAACAATATGAATGTACTTAACATCACTGAACTGTACACTTAAAAAATGGTTAAGGGCTTCCCTGGTGGCGCAGTGGTTGAGAGTCCGCCTGCCGATGCAGGGGACACGGGTTCGTGCCCCGGTCCGGGAAGATCCCACATGCCGCGGAGCGGCTGGGCCCGTGAGCCATGGCCACTGAGCCTGCGCGTCCGGAGCCTGTGCTCCGCGACGGGAGAGGCCACAGCCGTGACAGGCCCGCGTACCGCAAACAAACAAACAAACAAAAAAAACAAAAGAAAATGGTTAAGATAGAAATTTTATGTTATATGTATTTACCACAATAAAAAAATTGTTTTTAATTCCTCACAGGAGGAGAGGAATCAATCTGCTCTACTTTCTTACTCCATAATCCTCTCACCAAGCACTATAATTAATGTGTTCAGTTTGTGAGAGTCTAGTGTCTCTGAGACCGAGCTGATTGGTTTGATTTTCAGGTGGGCAATGAGCACCTATTATTGCCACTGATGGTGCCCTTCTTCTTAACTCTTGCTCTCACGGTGAGTGTGCCCCTAATCATAAGCAGGAACAAGTGAATGTGTCTGCAGATTCATGATCTGTACATAAAGACAGCCCTGTGCACATGTCCCTCTAATACTGTCATCTTAAATATTAAAATGGAGAGTTATTATAGATCGTACTGGGTTGTACCAGTGAATATATTATCGTAATTATGGGTTTCATTGGGAAGCTAAAGATTTTTAAATCGTCTTCCTATCATCTTTTTTCTTTTAACTAGTTTATAAAAATTGCTTTTATTGTTGCAAAAGAAACAGAAACTTCATGATGACTACTGAATACACGTATGTATTAGCCTCCTTCCCCACCCCAAAACTCCATTAAAATGAGAGCAAAAGAATAAAAAAAAGAATAAATGCATAGCAGTAAAGGGACTAAGACAGAAGCCATGAATGGATTAGAGATTTCAACAAATTTCTGAAAGATAGAAAGTGGAGGAAGTGTGTTGATCGGTAGAACGTGGTGGAGAAAGCCTTACCCAAGAATATTCTGGAAGGGGCTTTGATGGAAGAGGATGCCCAGAGAGGCTCCAGCCATGGATTCAGCAGGTATGAAGGTTAAGAATGAGAAGGGGGCTGAAAACAAGATGGGGACTTTACTGAGAGCCTGACAACAAAAGAACCATGCCAATGGCTTCACTCTCCTGTCTTGCTAATTAGCACAATACTTACAACAGTTGCAATAGTACTCAAGAAGCATCTCATAGTATTAAACAATTTATGTTACTTCAAGTTTGCACTTAAATAGAACTAAATGTAATATGTATGGAAATGTATACTAATTCTTTACATCGTTAACTAGATGGCTCTTGAAAACTAAAAATACAAATGGTTCATTTAAAATAATTTAATGTTATGTAACTAAAATTTCAAAACAGAGATTTCAGGTTTCAAAAATAATTTTACTTAAAATTTTGATATTAATTATATTTTGTAATTTTAAATAAAATAACATTTTTGAAACATATACAGTAACTTGTTTCTATTTCACATTTACCTTAATTTACATTCTTTAAAAACATTCTAATTATGCTTTCATTTTATACATTTACCTTCAGTTTTTATTCTTTTACACCATTTCTTTCAAGAGAATACAAATAATCTAAAAATCTTGATTACAACAAGGAAATCAGTGAATTCGCTAAAATGAAGGCAAGAAAAATCAATTTAATGACTATATATAATAATTTATCAATTATGTATGTCTTTATTACTCATCCAAATAGCACCAGCCCACTGACATGCAAAAATAATTAAACCACCTAGACATGTGCTAAAAATAATTAAACCAAGTCATCTTTGATATCTGCTATCTTTCAGTCATATAGAAACCATGGCTTTACGTGTATTTTTCAATTTTACAGTTATGAAGGTATATTTACAAGGTAAAGGGAGAGAGCATACTTTACTTAGAGGTGTGCTACCTCAATATATAAGTTTTAAATATTTATATGTAGATGTATGGTGTATGGGCTTCCATTTGTATTCTTGCCCCAGCCCACAAATATTAAAGGAGGGCCTTCAGAGAGGCACAAGACAGAGTCCCTAGGAGTCAAATCAATCCACTAGGACAGTCCAGTGGGTGCAGCTGTGATCCAGGTGAGTGCAAAGTGGTGTCAGAGCGCAAGGGAGGGAAGGGCCCTGTCCTTTCATCCTTGTATCTAATATGAACACTCTGGAAATGTTTGGGAATGGATAAATGAATGCATGCAGGCACGCATGAGGTACTTATAAACATGAATACAATAAACAACAAAGCTACAAATATTAGAAACAGGTTGTATAAAGTCATAAAAGAGCAGAGCAATAGACAGTGTCTGGCACTTGACTTAACATGGTTATTATAGAATATACTCAATGAGTTCTGTGTTTGTTGATATTTGATTGACCTTCAAGGTAGTATAAAAATAGCATCAGGAAGAATTAGAAATGGGGGGGCTCATACCAGCGGGAAGATTTTATAATTGCATGAAGCCACTCTTAAGCTTGAATATCATTTTTCACTATAAAGTCTTTTCAGCAAATTCACTCCGCAATACAATTGTGATGTACAAGCATTACTGCTAATTTTGTCTGAAGAAGCAGTAATGATGCTTCAAGTCTTTAAAAGAGTATTGATTTTTAGTGCAATTTCTCATTTCTTTGTGAATAGAACTGGTCTTATATTTCTTTTTCCCTCTACTGGAGAGAACGACATTTGCAAAATCAGGTATTTCTATCTTTGGACTGACAGAAGATAGATAAAGAATAAGGATGTGGACAATGGACTCCACAAAGTAACAATGAAGTAATGTTGTCTGAAGTGTATATTATTCCATCTCTGTGGATTTACATAATTGATATTTCTCCCAATGATCATAGAAGCTAGACTAAATCTTTGAGCAGCAGTGTGTATGTTTCATTGATAAGTTTCAACCTTAGCTCCATTTCAGAATCACTTGGGGAGCATTTTAAAAGTACCATTATCATGCTCCCCACCCCCAAAGATGAAGAGAGTCAAAAATTACTGCATTAAGTAGACAGGCATTATTAGTTCTAACTACTTAACACCCCATGAGATGTTTAACAGGGTAAGTGTGGAGGCAATTGATTCCCTCCAGATTGTATTTGGGATTTCCTTAGAAGGAACACAGAACAAAGGACAGAAGTTCCAAAAAGGGCTGTTCTCTGCAGGTGGCAGGCAAAGAGAGCAGGTCTCCTCTAAGGACAGCCTCCACCCAGCCAAATAGCAGAAAATTAGAAAAGAGGTCCTTTACTAGCCTGTCTCCAAGGCATAATTTGTTCATATCTAGACTTCTTAAGTCAGAAACCCTGTCTTCTTTTTTTTAAATTGAAGTCAAGTTGATTTACAATGCTGTGGCAATCTCTGCTGTACAGCAAAGTGACTCAGTTATACACATAGAGACATTCTTTTTTTATATTCTTTCCCATGATGGTTTATCACAGGATATTGAATATAGTTCCCTGGGCTGTACATTAGGACCTGGTTGTTTATTCATTCTAAATGTAATAGTTTGCATCTACCAACCCCAAACTCCCAGTCCATCCCTCTCCCTTCCCCCCACAGTGGCAGCCACAAGTCTGTTCTCTATGTCTATGAGTCTGTTTCTGTTTTGTAGATAGGTTCATTTGTGCCATATTTTAGATTCCACATATAAGTGATATCACATGGTATTTGTCTTTCTCTTTCTCTGACTTACTTCACTTAGTGTGATAATCTGGAGTTGCATCCATGTTGCTGCAAATGGCATTATTTCGTTCTTTTTTATGGCTGAGTAGTATTCCATTGTATATATACACCACATCTTCTTTATCCATTCATCTGTTGGTGGACATTTAGGTTGTTTCCATGTTTTGGCTATTGTGAACAGTGCTGCTGTGAACATAGGGGTGCATGTATCTTTTTGAATTATAGTTTTGTCTGGATATATGCCCAGGAGTGGGATTGCTGGATCATGTGGTAATTCTATTTTTAGTTTTCTGAGGAACCTCCATACTGTTTTTCATAGTGGCTGCACCAATTTACATTCCCAGCAACAGTGTAGGAGGGTTTCCTTTTCTCCACACCCTCTCCAGCATTTGTTATTAGAAACCCTGTCTTCTTTATCCTTGTGTCACTAGCAGTCACCATGGTGCAAAGAGCAGGTGTTTAATAAATAACTGGTAAAGTAATATATGCATGAATATATAAAAACTGATATTAATGAAAGACTCTGTCACAATTTTGGTGTGAGAGATGAAAAGGTAGGGGAACAAAAGGGTAGACAGAAATTGGTCCTCGTTTGCCAAAGGGAACCACCAAGTCACCTATAAAAGGAAGTGTTTTGAAACTCTTATCCCAGTGTGCACTTCAAGAGTACCAAAGAGTTAAGGGTGAAGAGGTCGGGGAGAGGATTTCCTTGGAGAGAAGTGTGGGTATGCTGTGAACACCCCACCGTAAAATGGGAGAGGGTAAGGGCCCACCCCCTCACTTCAAGCATAATGAGAGATGCTTCAAGGAGAACCATAGGGAACCTGATACACATCCCCTGAGCCTAGGAGGCCAGTGGAAATCTATACCAGAGAAACCTCCAAGGCCAGAGGCAGTGACTGGAATCTCCTCGCCTGAAGGGTGAGGATGAGTGGCCAAGTTGAAAGGGGTCAGCCCTCTAGAGTTTGTCAGGGCAACAGATGCAAGAATGTGTTCTGGGAACCAGATGTGGTCCAGCTGGAAGCTGCCTTAAGAGTATGTACCCAAGAGGAGTTCCTGTCAGAGGCAAGTTTGCCTCAGTAGAAGGAAACAGGAAGAATACCAGCAGATACAGATGTCTGGGGGTGAGAGGCAGGGGTTTGCTAGTTTGGAGAGAAATCATTTCCCTCACATTTGTAGAACTTCAGATGAAAACTTACCAGCTATGAGGTGTCTCCAAAGAATGCACAAATGCACTGCAAGAGAAAGAGACAGTTTTGAAGATCTACCTGGCCCATTGAGAGTCAGCTTCGACACCCACCAAACCCAGGGGGTGACATTTCAGGTCATGACAGTTCCACTAAAGACCTACTTCCCTGCCCCCGCCTTCCCTGAAAAACTCTAGTGCAGAAACTGGGGGCAGGTAGTCTCAGCTGCCTTTCTAACTGCAGGCCCAAACTATGGGAGAAAAGGAGCTTTAACTTCACGCTGAGTTTCGAGTTTTAATTATTACACGAGTGGATTTTTTAATTCCTGAAATGAAACTGGTTTTTGTATATGTATGTGTACGTGTGTGACCAAGGCTAATTGGAAGACTCTTAGTATCTACGTACAAGTAGAAAAAACTCTAGGTCTACCAGAAATGGTGTCCAAGGGAGAGAAGGAACCAGTTCACCAAGTGGTTTTGATCAGGCAAATAAAATTGCTTTATGATTATGCTCCATCAAATGACTCTTGTTCCGTGCAATGGTTACACTGGTTATAGTATGAATTCAGAAGGTCACTGGTGGTTTTTAAAAAAGGGGTTTTTCCGAATTTTAAGTATACTATCTAGATATTTTCAGTGCTCATCTCTATTTGCAAGGGTATCCATGAGTCATTTACAAGTTATGCAGACTATACATTGATAGTTTTCAATTAATGGTGGAGAGTGAACACGGAGGCAAGGCCATGTTCGAGAATGCTGACTCTGGACTCAGAGTCTAGGGTGTGAGATAATGCTTCCCACCGGCTCCTTGACCAATCTCTTGTTTTACCGTAAGTGACTGATTAGATGGCACCTTAGTTTTGTAGGGCAGTAGGGAAGTGAGGCAGGGAAGGGAAGGCAGCCAGAGAGGGGTGTGTTACCGCTGTAGGTAGCTGGGAAATGGTGTAAAACACCCACCTCAGAATTATCCCCTTGAGGGGTGAGGGAGCTGGGGTTCTCTGCACCAATTATTGTCAGTCTTGAGTGAGAGCTGCTCCTGGGAGTGTGCATTCCTCTGCATTTAAGGCCTGGTGTGCACGAGGGCAAACTGGTTTTTGGTTTCAGAAAAAGTCATTAGGCACAGAGGTGCAGACTGGGATTGGCAGCCAGCTGTGGCCCATGGGAATGGTGAGTCTGAGGCACTGCCAGCATCTGGAATAGCACATCTCTTTCATCACTCAGCTCCCTTGTACCTTATGTTAAGTTCCCTCTGTCCTATCACTGATTCTTCAAAGTGGTAGCTGGTCATAATTTCTTAAAAGAAAGACTTTTAACGACAGGAGGGGTAGTAAGACAAGATACAGTCCACACTGCTGTAGCTAGTCCTAAGGCTGCAAGTGATATCTGTCATCTCCTTCCTTCCCACCCTTCTAGACTCAACTCATTCTTGACCAGCACTTATGCTGGTCTAGATTGCTTGCTCATGGGGATTACACACACTTTCATCCATGAGAGGTCTGAGCCCTTGTGCCCACTCCAGGCTATGGTTGTAGCAATCGCCCATTTGTGGACATAGAAGCACCAAGAGGTGTCCCAGTGAATCTCCTGTAACTCTAGATTTAGTGAAATACTTTCTGTGTCTCTTAGGAAATGTGTCCCTCTCCTGAGAGTCAGGATTTCTGATCTCACAGAGCCTAAAGTTGCAGTTATGGGAATCACAAATTTCCCAAGTGGGCCACTGAGAGTAATGGTGAGAGGGTCCACTTTTACTTTAACCTCGTTTCCCAAACCCATGCGTTCTACCTACTGAAAACACAGTACCGTGTAATCGCTATTATGCAGAAAACTTTTGGATAATATAAGGTAGGACCAGAGGATACTGTGACTATAAGTCCATTGTTGGACCTCTTTCACCCTTACATGGGTCCCCGGTTCATAGCATTGCTAGTGGGCTTCCACGAGAAATCAGACACTCCATGTGATTGGACTGGCTGAGGAACTGTGGGACAAGGAAGGCAAACTCACATCCAGAATGTGCACTGGCTCTAGGAAGAATGAATTGTCCCCCCCAGGGTGGCAGGGGTCTGATGTAATAAACCTGCCACCATATTTTCCTCACAGTGTGGTGCCATATCAAGGACTCAGCATCAGTCTCTGCTGTTTACAGGTCAGCCATTCAGCAGTGGCAACTGCCAGAGTGCCTTTGGTGAATCCCATGCTGCCGGGCTCACGGATAGCCTCCATCCCTGCCACCACGGCTTCTAAATTCATTGGCCTGAGTGTGCGAACACTGGAGTGACTGGACAACAGCTGACTTCCACTGGGCAAGTCTTCCTCTCTGTCTCATTGATCAGTCTCTTGTGTGGTAGATGGCCTCTGGTTGGTATTGCTATGAGATCCAATGGGAAAGAAAAAGAAAAATGTGGGAGGAGAGTGTCTTGGATATCAGAGGAAGTGAAGAGATTCAAATTCAACAATGTCAGATGAATTATCTTGGTCAAGGTTATTTCAATTTTCTGTCCTTCAGTTTCACTAAAAGCAAGTTGGTTTATCAATCTTTATTCCATTTTCACTGGCTGTACTTACTGAACCCCTTAGGTTATAATAAAGACTTGTGAGTTCTTTGCGTTACATGAGTATGATTTCTTATTATTTTTATTACTGCTCACCAATCACTTGAAAAGATTTCCTTGCTTGTGGGTGAAGCAGGGGAGATAACAATTAGCTTTTTCCATGACCTTACTTCCTTTGCTATAAAATGAGTTCCTTGGTGAAAAGAAGTTTTATGTGGGTTACCATAATGGTGTATAAGGCTTTCTATAAGTCTACAAATAGTGCTGTTGACAGAAATATGGTGATCGGGGAAAGCAAATCTATATCCATAACCAGAATGAGTGTCTTTTTTCAGTGATAGCAAATCACTGCCCTCTCCTTGATGGAGATACATATAATTTTTTTTTCTCTGTGTGAAGCATCTCTAGAAGATCAGGTAAATCCCCAGATTGAGACAGTGTATTTCATTGGAATCTCCTTTGTTACTTCCTTGTTTAGCCAAAACAACCCCATGAAGCACAGGTTAGGGTTCTTTGGCATGGGATACAGTTCAGAAAGGCTCTCCAACCTTGAAAAATTTGGAAGCCTTGGATCTGAGAGAGCCTAGCTGAAATGGAATAATATTTTCATTCCGCTTTCAAGAAGCACTGACAGTTGCCATTTCCCAGCAGGCAAAAGCAGAGTGATCAATTCTGAATGGAATCTCTACTGAGAGCATTTTAATCAACTAGAATGAGTACAGACAGCTGGCTCATCACCAAAAACTCATAGATGTGTTTGCACCCAATTGGAAAAGAGTAAACATCAGGCATCAGGCCAGGTCAATTTGGTGTATTAATTTCTGAGTCTAAAATAGATCTTAGAGGCAAACATTTTTTCTACCTTCATATACAGGAATACTTACCCCTTTCTTCCTACCATCTAGACTATCTGAACAGGACTAGCTCAAACCAAGCTTATAATAATCAAGATAGTTTTAATATCCTATGGCATTTTTGTATACAAATCTATAGACCAAGAATAAAAAGGGACAGAGAGAGAGGCTGGGTGCTGAGAGTTGGCATAGGGGAATTAAATTTCACCTCTTTACCATTTTCCATAATTTTTAAGATAATTAGAATTATTCATTCGACTTTGAACATGTGGCTGTAACACAGAGCTGTAACAACAGCAAAGCTTATGTATGTAAATGAAGGCAGACATCATGGAAGAAACGTAATTATTCCAGGGATATTGCCATTGTTCAAAAACATTTTTAAATTCCTTCTTTGGAATGTCTCTCAAGGCCATCAGGAAATTCAATCTTATAGACCAAACTCACACTTAAGAGTAAAATGTTTCTCAATTTAATCATCCATTTATATGTGGCTTGACTCTGAGTGATGTTTGGCAGTTTTAAAAAATAAAATCCACCCTCAAAAGACATTTTGCCATCTCTAAGGATTCTCGAAGCAATATGTGTATGAAGGGTAGTCCAATTGTAAATTCCAAATATATCTTGACCAATTGTAGTATCATCAGACTAAGTATTTAGCCATTGAAAGGGACTATTTCAAAAGAGAGAGTCTTCATTGAATGTAAAAAATTCTCATGTTTGTTAAATTAGTCATATCACTGAAGTAATATTTAGTAATTTAATATTTAGTAATATTTATAAATGTCAGTAATGTTAGTAAAATTAGTAATATTTATCATTTTATAATTTATCAAAATGGGAAATAACTTTCTAATTCTTCCCCTCCGTGTGGGGTCTTTTTGAAAACCATAACATATGTGAGTGTTGGTAATTTATTAAACTCATTGGTGGTGGCCTATTTCTCAGATGTGTTCTCTTCATGCCATCTCCTCATTCAATTATGCTTATCTTTGAAGTATGTACCATGAAACACTAGAGGGATAAGCGTACGTTCTGTAATGGAATAAATTTAAGAAATGCAGCCTGTTATACTCCCTCTTAGATATTCATAATGCATGTAAACACATCAAAGGTGCCCCAGAGCTCAGTTATAGCTGATATTTTATGGGGTGGAATAATACCTCCCACTTGATAAAAACTTGGAAAACATAAAGAACATAATTTGGAGCCCCTTTTTAAAAAGCAAGATCAAGGAGGAGACAAATGTTACTTAGCTCAATCATGCCCGGGGTGATTATTTTGTAAGAAAAAGGTTAAAAGAAAAGTTAATAAGAGATTATACCTTTCTCATTTGAGATGTTTATATTTAATGTAGTCAGGTACAATTTGCCCTTTGGTAACTCCGGAGAAAATGAGCTGTAGCTGCCACTGGTAGGACTAGGACACTCATTATCTGCTTTGTACTCTACAGACCAAATCGTATGTCCTCACCTTCCCCTCCCACCCTTGTATCCAGCAAAGCCTGGGGAGAAGAAATCTTTTAGCATTCAGAGTCTAAGGCACCAGACTTTTTAAGATATGGGGAGAGTCTTAGGACTATGATGGCCTCCCTACTGTGGAAAGGGGTGGGATTTTCCAAGGGCAGGGATGGAGAAAGCAGACTGTAGGTTGTGGGTTCTGAATTGAGACTGAAGAAAGAGAAAGCCAAAGTGAGATAAAGAGAAATCTGGAGTGAATGTTCAGTCCAAAGACAAAATTGGGGCCTTCTCTCTTCCTCAGCACTATTCCCAGAGGGACTAAGTTGGATCAGGACACAACTCCTGATTCTCATGCTGTGTATTGATTAAGGTGACCCAATGCGCATTTATCTTTATTCCCACTGGCACCTCCAAATTCTTCCTATTTGGAGAGAGTTCCCAATTGTATGAAACTTTGTGGGAGTCCAAAAGAAGCCAACAGCAACCCAAGACCACCTCTCCCCACCCCTGGAAGTTAAGACGTGGTCACCAACCAGACTCAGCCAATCAGATTCTCATACTTGGATCTTTCAGTCTCGAGCAAGATATGCAAAGATAAAAGATTAGTAATAAAAAATATTTAAAATTTTAATTTTTATTTGAAATACAGTAAATTTCACTCATTTTACGATTCAGTTCTTTCTGTTCTCATGAATGGATACAGAGTCATGTATCTATGACCACAATTAAGACACAGAACAGTTCCACTAACCCCAAAACTGCATGCTGTCCCTTTTTAGTCAAACCCTTTCCCTGGCAATTACTGATCTGATCTGTTGCTACAGTTTTGCTTTTCCAAAATGTTATATAGAATATGTAGCCTTTTGAGTCTATCCTGTTTCACTTAGGATAGTAAATTTGAAATTCATCGATTTTGTCAAGTGTATCAATGGTTCACTTGTTTTTATTACTATGTAATATTTCACCATTATTCCTGGCAAAGAAAAGGAACAACAATAGCTTAAAATTTTTCAGAAAAGGAGAACAAAATTGAAAGACTCATACAACCTGATTTCAACTAGAAATTCAGAAATTAACACACATAAATATAGTCAATTAATTTTTGACAAAGATGCAAAGCAATTCAATGGAAAAAGTATAGTCTTTCTTTTTTTAATATAACTTTATTTATTTATATTTATTTTTGGCTGTGTTGGGTCTTCGTTGCTGCGCACAGGCTCTCTCTAGCTGCGGTGAGCAGGGGCTACTCTTCATTTTGGTGCATGGGCTTCTCATTGCGGTGGCTTCTCTTGTTGTGGAACATGAGGTCTAGGTGCATGGGCTTCAGTAGTTGTGGCTCACGGGCTCTAGATCACAGGCTCAGTAGTTGTGGTGCACCGGCTTAGTTGCTCCGCGGCATGTGGGATCTTCCCAGACCAGGGCTCGAACCTGTGTCCCCTGCACTGGGAGGCAGATTCTTAACCACTGCGCCACCAGGTAAGTCCAAGGATGGTCTTTCTAACAAAAGTGCTGGAATAACAGGCTATCCATAAGCAAAAACCCGAAAACCCTTACCTCTACCTCACACCTTATTCTTTTATTATAATATCTGTATATCTATAGTGATACCTCCTCTTTCATTCCTGATTTGGTAATATGTGTTCTCTCTCTCTCAATCAATGTGGAGGTTTATTAATTTTAAAAAATCTTTACAAAGAATTAGCTTTTAGTTTCATTGATATTATTGTCTGCATTTTTATTTCTCCTGTTAATTTCCATTTTTCTGCTTGCTTTGGATTTCATTTTTTTTTCTAGTTTCTTACTGTGGAAGCTTGAATTATTATAAGGTCTTTCCTTTCTCTAACACAAAGGTTTAATGCTATAAATTTCACCCTAAGTACTGCCATACCTGCCTCCCATGTATTGTGATATGTTCTGTTTTCCTTTTCACTTTACTCAAAATACAATCTAATTTTCTCTGTGACATCTTTTTTGACCTATTCATTATTTAGAAGTCTGCTGTTTAATTTCCAAATATCTGATGATTTTCCAGATATCCTTCAGTTATTGATTTCTTATATAATTTCATTATGGCTAGAGAACATATTTTGTATGATTTCAATTCTTTTTTTTTTTTTTTTCGGTACGCGGGCCTCTCACTGTTGTGGTCTCTCCTGCTGCAGAGCACAGGCTCTGGATGCGCAGGCTCAGCAGCCATGGCTCATGGGCCCAGCCGCTCCACGGCATGTGGGATCTTCCCAGACCGGGGCACGAACCCATGTCCCCTGCATCGGCAGGTGTACTCTCAACCACTGCGCCACCAGGGAAGCACTCAATTCTTTAATTTTTTTAAGGTTTGTTCTGTGGTCCAAGATATGAACTATGTTAGTGAATACTGTATATTATTAAATACGTGTATTTTGTGGTTGTTGCCTGAAATATTCTATAAATATCAATTATGTCAAGTTGATTGATAGTCTTGTTCAGGTATTCAGATATAATATTTTCTAGTTCTAAAATTTGTTTGTTTCTTTTTTATAATTTCTACTTCTCTACTGAGAACTTCAATCTTCCCATTCATTTTAAGAGTTCCCACCATCACTTCATGAAGCATTGTTATTATAGCTGCTTTAATTCTTCTGATAATTCCAACATTTGAGTCATCTTAATGTTGATTCTGTTGATCATTGTTTCCTGGGGTTTTCTGGGCTGTTTTTAGTTTTGTTTGCATATTAATCGTATTTTTTATTCTTTGTATATTGGGTAATTTTTGATCCTAGAGTGAGCATTTTGAATATTATATTGTGAGACACTGGGTCTTATTAAAAATCTTCTTGGGACAATTAAAAAATGGACAGAAAATCTGAATAAACACTTTTCCAAAGAAGACATACAGTTGGCCAACAGGCACATGAAAAGATCCTCAACATCACTAATCATCAGGGAAAAGAAAATCAAAACCACAATAAGATATCATCCTTATACCTGTCAAAATGGCAATTATCAAAAAGACAACAAATAACAAATGCTGGTGAAGATGTGGAGAAAAGGGAACCCTCCTACACTGTTGGTGAGAATGTAAATTGGAACAGTCACTATGGAAAACAGTATGGAGGTTCTTCAAAAAACTGAAAATGGAACTACCATATGACCCAGCAATTCCACTCCTGGGTATTTAGGCAAAGAAAATAAAAACACTAATTAGAAAAGATATATGAACCTCTATGTTCATTGCAGAATTATCTACAATAGCCAATATATGGAAGCAGCCTAAGTGCCCATCAATAGATAAATGGATGGAGAAGATGTGGTACACACACACACACACACACACACACACACAGAGGACTATTACTCAGCCATAAAAAGGAATGAAATCTTGCCATTTGTGATAGCATGGATCGACTTAGAGGGTATTATGCTAAGTGAAATAAGTCAGTCACAGAAAGACATATACTGTATGATTTAACTTATACTTAGAATCTAAAAATCAAATTAATGATCAAAAACAACAAAACAGAAACAGACTCATAGATACAGAGAACAAACGGGTGGTTGCCAGAGGGGAGAAGAGTAAGGGGATGAGAAAAATAGGTGAGGGAGATTAAGAGGCACAAACTTCCAGCTGCAAAATAGATGAGTCATGGGTATGAAACATACAGTCTGGGGGATACAGTCAATAATTATGTAATATTTTTGTATGGTGACAGATGATAACCAGCCTTACTGTGGTAAACATTTGGAAATGTATAGAAATATTGACTCATGATATCATGCACCAGAAACTAACCTAGTATTGTAGGTCAATTATACTTCAAAAAACAAAGAAACAAATCCACAGAGAAAGAGATCAGATCTGTGGTTACCAGAGGTGGGGTGCGGTGGGGGGAGGGGGAATTGAATGAAGGTGGTCAAAAGGTACAAACTCCCAGTTAGATAAATAAGTACCAGGGATATAATGTACAACACGATAAATATAATTATCACTGCTGTATGTTATATATGAAAGGTGTTAAGAGAGTAAATCCGAAGAGTTCTAATCACAAGGAAAATTTTTTTCTATTTCTTTCATATCGTATCTATATGAGATGACGGATGTTCACTAAACTTATTGTGAAAATCACTTCCTATGTATGTAAGTCAAATCATTATGCCTTACAGCTTGAACTTATATAGTGCTGTATGTCAATTATATCTCAGTGAAACTGCAAGAAAAAATCCTCTGGAGAATGTAATTTTTTTAGCAATCAACCTGGTTTGTTTTGAACCATAAAGTCTATCTTGCCTTCTGTGGGTTCCAATATCGGTTCATTAATTTCCTTTTGCGGTGCGCGGGCCTCTCACTGCTGTGGCCCCTCCCGTTGCAGAGCACAGGCTCTGGACACGCAGGCTCAGCGGCCATGGCTCACGGGCCCAGCCGCTCCGTGGCATGTGGGATCTTCCCGGACCGGGGCACGAACCCGTGTCCCCTGCATCGGCAGGCGGACTCTCAACCACTGCGCCACCAGGGAAGCCCTCGGTTCATTTTTAAAGGCTTCAGTAGGCTGTTTGGATCTGGCTGGTAAAGATCCAGATGTTAGATCTGGTCAATATTTCACAGGGCAGTTTATTTCTGGAAGTCTTTGCTCTGTTTCTTTGGGTCTGATCTACATGTGCCCAACTTGGAGGTGAGCCTGACCCTAATATTAGTTTGTGCATCTAATTAAGGGATCCTCATCTCCAGTCTTTTCTCTCTGGTGTTTCAACCACACTTTGGTTCATAGTGACTTGTTTCTCCCAGTTCCTCTGGCCAGAAAGATGGAGTGCTAGCCTCCTGTGCTTTTTTACAGTTCCACATAACTGGCGCTGCCTTCAGAATAAAGGAAATAGGGAAACAAGAAAGAAAAATAAGGGGATTTCCTCACACTCTTTGGACCACAGGGGTCCCTTTTTCCAGTTCCTTTTTCCCAGAACTCAGTCTTCTCTTGGGGTAAAGGTGACTTCATCGCAGTGGTGGCAGTGCAATGCCATGACTAAGGCAGGCCCTGAGTCAGGAATGGAAGAGGAAAAATGTAAAAAACGGGAAAAAAGAAATCTCCTCCATACTTTCTGGAAAGCAGGGGTCCCTTTTCCTGATCCTCTGGATAGAAAGAGATGATTTCTCCCAGGTTTCTTGTCAACACTTGCTGCCCAGTTGCTCATGTCAGCCTGCCCCCAGTTCAAAGCCAGGAGTCAAAAGAGAGAGAAAGAAAAAAACCCAAAAGACCCCCAAACCATGAAACTCTTTCTTGCTACAGTTTGTTAATCAAGTTTTGACTTCAGTCCCTGTTTCTTGTATCGTTTACTTTTCAGAGTCCTCAAGTAATTACCTTGTCTATGCTGTCCAGAGTTTTAGTTATGACCAGTGGGATAGGCCATTGTCTACATTGTCTACATATCCCATCTTGGCCAGCATGGGAATTTCAGTAAAAAACATCTCTATTTCCAAGCAACAGGGAGCAAGTTAGTTGGCCTGCTGACACACATATATCAATGAAGACATTAGTAACAACTTGATTATTGAATACTAACTTCCTAGGATATTTGCTAGTAGGCCAAAAGACAACATGAATTAAGCTATACCACACTCAAAAAGCCACAAAAGTGGATGGGCAAAAGACATTAAAGTAGGTAAGCAGTTTCCAAGTTCTTAGCCAACTACATGAATTATTTGTCTTGTATTTTTTCTTTTTGTTTTCTTTTTTGTAACAATTCATGTCCTGCACCTTTTTTTTAAATGAATAAAGACATTGGGCTTCCCTGGTGGCGCAGTGGTTGAGAGTCCGCCTGCCGATGCAGGGGACACGGGTTCGTGCCCCAGTCCGGGAAGATCCCACATGCCGCGGAGCGGCTGGGCCCGTGAGCCATGGCGGCTGAGCCTGCACCTCCGGAGCCTGTGCTCCGCAACGGGAGAAGCCACAACAGTGAGAGGCCCGCGTACCGCAAAAACAAAAACAAAACATTGATACACTTCTGCCTAAAAAAGTTAATTCTCCCATCTTCACAGACCCCTTTGGCAGCAATAAAAAGTTCTCTTGCTAAAGCAAGTAGAGAAGGGTGAGGGGGATAAAGAGGGGGAAAGAGGAATCATTTAACACATATCAAAACGAATACTGGGGCTTCCCTGGTGGCACAGTGCTTGAGAGTCCGCCTGCCGATGCAGGGGACATGGGTTCGTGCCCCGGTCCGGTAAGATCCCACATGCCGCGGAGCGGCTGGGCCCGTGAGCCATGGCCGCTGAGCCTGCGCGTCCGGAGCCTGTGCTCCGCAACGGGAGAGGCCACAACAGTGAGAGGCCCGCGTACCACAAAAAAAAAAAAAAAAACGAATACTGGCACCTCCAAATGACTCTTTAACAAAAAAAGGAGGCCATGGATGTGGTCTTGGGGAGAAGACTATTTAGAGAACACCCATTTCCATATTTTAGTACAATAAAACTGAAGTCAAGAGAGATGAAGTGTTTTATTCAAGGTCAACCATCTATCTCCTTGTTGCCCACTTTCAGAATTTAGCATAGCAGTTGCAGATGGAGTGATTCACTTTGAGAAACACTGCTTTGTGATTTGCAAATTTGTAGATTATACATCTTTTGCAGTGTTGAGCAGACAGGATGAAAAAATCAAAGATGGAAAATAGTAGGGGTAGAGGAACAAGAAAATGAATGAGCCGAAAGGGGACAGAATATTACATCCTGAAAAAAAAGGAGGGGGGAGGGGGAGGAGGAAGGAATGCAGGAAAGCCAGAAAGGATCTGTCCTCCTGGAAGCATTAAGTTCCATAGCCACTCCACTGGGAACAAAATATTTTTGCCATTTGGGAGAAAAGTCACATTAAAATAATATCCATCAACAGTTGTACCCACTTAAGAGCCAGTTGCCAATTGAAAAGTATTTAATTTATATTTATCTCTCAAGCAGTATCACAAGCTCTAGACTTCTTCATCTACTCCTCCATGAATTGTCAGCTAAATCCTGTTCCTGAAGGGTTTATTCTTTATTAGCTTTTACATTAGAATGTGATCTTGCTCATGTAGATAATTCTGGAGCTGTACTAATGGGCACTTCCAGACTCAGCCCTGTGCAGAGGTAACCAGGTCTCTATTCCAAGTCAGATTTCTTAATTTGAATAACACAGTGCCAGCCTTAATAAGAGAATCTTCCTTTAATCCAGAAACCTGAAAATACAGAATGAATAAAAGCAACTGGATAACCTAACTCTTATTAAGAAGTTACTGACCAGAATACTTTAATGTCTCCTCTCCCAGAAGAATTGAGTTTTAAGAGGGAAATCTAGATGATATTATGCTTTAGTCCCTAGAAATAAATTATGAATGGTGGGAATTTATGTACCAGTTAGGATACAGGTTGAAATCCAGCTATAGAAAAGGACAAAGAAATAACAGCTTAAACAAGTTAGACATTTTTTTTTTTCTCAGTCACATAACTGACTGAGGTAGGCAACCTAGGCTAATATTGCTACTCCATGGTGCTGAAGACCCCAGTTCTTTCTGTCTCATGGCTTGGCCATTCTCAGCACACAGCTTCTATCTCATGATCTAATGTGGCTGCTCCTGTTCAGGCCATCACATCTAAATTCTACTTTGTGGGTAGAGGAAAGGAAAGGGGGAGATCACATGCCTCTCCTTTTAAATGAACGATGGAAAAATGCATGTAGGTTCATCAGTTGTAACAAATGTATCACTCTGGTGGGGGATGCTGATAATGGGGCAGGCTATGCATGTGCAGGGCAAGGGGTATGTACATGGGTAACCTCTGCATCTTCCCCTCAGTTTTGCTGTGAACCTAAAACTGCTCTAAAAAGTAAAAGTCTATGAGGGAAGGAAGGAAGAGAGAGAGGAAGGGAGGGAGGGAAGGAGGGAAGGAGGGAGGGAGAAAGAGAAAGATTACAACCAGCCACAAAAAAAGAAAAACCATTTATCGGTCTTACGGAACTGATAAAACAAACACAAAATTACATTTAAAAAATACTTTTGTGACCTAAGGGCTATACACTTCAATTATAAAGTAACAAAAGATTAAGAATCTCTTGCAATTTAAATCCATTTAGTCATTAAACCTTCCATTCTTGTTTTCTCATCATGAAATAGTGCTGTAACTACTACAAGGATTATTTGCCCTTTCCTATAACTCTCTTTTAATGATTTAGTACAAGGCGACTCTAATAGGCAGGAGGTCAGCCACACTTTGAAGTAAGAAACATACCCATTTAGAAGTAAATCAAGTGTGACTGAGGCTCTTGTCTTCAAGATATTAGAGTCTCTGCAAATTGTGCATGGCCCGCAAATTTTGTTGTGAATCAAGGGGACCATTAACTGGTAGGAAACAATTTTAGTCCCATCAAAGCAAAGGTATCAGATACTAAGAAGAACAAAACCTGAAGGCACAGGTGAAGGAAAGTGCCAAATATTACTTCAATGGTGCTTGTTAAATAAACATTTACAGAACGCCTATTATGTGCTAAGCATAGTACTGGTACTAGGAATCAGACAGGTGAAAAAGCAAGGTCTCTCTGTTTAGGGAGCTTACAGTCTTGAGGTGGAGACATTCTTGAACATATAATTTCAACACGGAATGATAATTATAGGACTAAAGTTCAGTTCCCAGTGAAGAGACCTTAGGGGGAAGTAAGGCAGGGGCAAGGGAAGGTTTGCTGGAAGAGACAGGGCTGAATTCAGACTTGAACTAAAAGACAAAGGAAGGCAGGTAAAGGAGAGGAGGAAAGACCTTCCAGGTAGGAGGGCCAACTGAGTGAAGGCACAGAGACCTGGACAGACATGGTACAGGCTGTGTGCAATTGCTAGGGCAGGACAGAGATCAGGCTTGGGAGGGATAGATTTGGGAGTCAACTGCATTTTAAACAGTGTGATACTTCTGGGTTCTTGTTTCATATGACCTACTAAAATCATTGTACAATTATATGGGAAGATGGGGGATAGGAAGGGTGACTATGTTGTGACGTTGAGAAAATATGAAATCTTCATTTTTCCCCCACTGGAAGTTAACAGATAATGTCCAGAATGGACTGAATTGTGTTCCCCCCAGATTCGTATGTTGAAGCTCTACCTCTAATATGACAGTATTTGGAGATGGGGACTTGGGGAGGTAACTTGGGTTGGGTTAGGTCATGAGAATAGGGTCCTCAGGATGGGATTACTGGTATAAAAATAGGAGGAAACAGAGCCTTCTCTCTACCATGTGAGAATACAGCAAGAAGGCAGCAGTCTATACGCCAGGAAGAGGACCCTCATCGGGAACTGAACTGGCAGGCACCTTGATCTTGAGCTTCACAGCTTCAAGAACTGTGAGGAATAAATGTCTTTTGTTTAAGCCACCCAGTCGAGTTATGTCACCATACAAAGATATTGCAGATCTAGGGCTTCCCTGGTGGTGCAGTGGTTGAGAGTCCACCTGCCGATGCAAGGGACACGGGTTCGTGCCCCAGTCCAGGAAGATCCCACATGCCGCGGAGCGGCTGGGTCCGTGAGCCATGGCCGCTGAGCCTGCGCGTCCGGAGCCTGTGCTCCGCAACAGGAGAGGCCACAACAGTGGGAGGCCCGCGTACCGCAAAAAAAAAAAAAAAAAAAGATATTGCAGATCTAGTGGCAGCCTGCTGGTGGGTAGGGCCAGCTCCTGACGTGGCTGGCTGCAGGGTCTGGTATGTCCCCAAACTGATATCGGCCTGCTGCTGGGTGGTACAGATCCTGGGAAGGCTAGATGCGGTGCCCAAGGTGTTCTAGAGCTGGTGTAGGCTTGCTGGTGGGTGGGGTCAAGGCCCAGGGGGTTCTGGGGCTGGTGCTGGTCTGTTGGTGGGTGGGTGGTGTCCTGACATGACACACTGTAGGGCTGCGGTGGTCTTTGAGCTGATGTCACCTGACGGTAGGCAGAGCCAGGTCCCAGGGCCTCTGGTTGCAGGACCTCGGGGTCCCAGAGTTGGTGTGTCAGCCCAGGACCTATGGGGTCCAGGGCTGATGCCTGCCTACTGGTGGGTGGGGTTGGGTCCTGGGTCCTCTGGTGGACAGGGCCAGGATCTGGCGCTAATAAGCTAGAGGAAGGATTCCAAAATGGTGCTTGCCAGTACCAATGTCCTTGTGGTAAAACAAGCTCCCCCAAATGGCTACCACCAGGGTCTCTGTTCCCAGGGTAAGCTCCACTTGCCTCCTGCCTCTCTGGGAGACTCTCCAAAATCAGCAGGTGGGTCTGACCCAGGCTCCTTTCAAATTACTGCTTCTGTCCTGGGTCTTGGAGCAGCTGAGATTTTGTGTGCACCCTTTAAAAGTGGAGGCTCTATTTCTTACAGCTCTCTGGCTCCCCCAAAACTAAGCTCACTGGCCTTCAAAGCCAATGTTCTGAGGCTTCATCTTCCTGGTGCAGGACCCTCAGGCTGGAGAACCCCATGTGGGTCTCACAGCCCTCGCTCCTTGCGGAAAACCTCTGCAATTGTAATGATCCTCCTGTTTTGGGTCACCTACCCAGGGTATGGATCTTGACTCTACTACGTCTCCACTCCTCCTACCCATCTTGTTGTGGTTCCTCCTTTATATCTTTAGCTGCAGAAGATCTTTTCTGCTAGTCGTCCAGTCTTTCTCATTCATAGGGTTAATTCTACACATTTTTAAAAATGAGTTTCTGTTCCTTAGGGTATTATTGTGATAACCTAAGGTCACATTGCAATAATATCCCAGTAATGTAGCATAATTCAAATGCCACATGCACCATGCACAGAGCTCAGTTTTTAATAAAAATCTATAATTTTAATCTAACCAAAACATTTGTAGACTCACACTAATAATTTTTCATTTCTGTTATAAAGTTGCACAGGTATTTCATGTAGGGATAGTCAATGTAAAAAAACGAAATGATCCAGAAATGTATAGAGAGACTGTGAATGCGAAAATTCCTATACTTCCCCACCAAAGACTGGCCCTCCCCATGCATTCTCCAGAGATAAACACTAACAACAACATTTCAGATACTTCATATGCCTCTATGTATATAAATGTCATCTATTCCTTAATATAAGCAAGATAATACTTTATTCATTCTGTCATAACTTGCTTTTGCAATCATTAATATATCTTAGATATATTTGTCAATTAAGATCTTCCTGATGGTTTTTAACAGCTCTATGGCAACTACAGTATTAATAATTATACACTTAATTATAACCATAATTATTACCCTTTCCTTATTGATGGTGGTTTCTAGCCTTACGGTATTTAAAATTATGCTGCAATGATTTATACATCAATTACTGTGCACATGGTCGAGTATTTCTGGAAGGTAGATTCCAAGAAACAGAATTGCTGAGTCAACTTTCAGAGATGTTTCCCTACTATTCCAGCATATAAGAGAACATATTTCTCCCACATTCTAATCAGTACCAGACACTAAATATTATCAATTTTTGATGAAAATAACGGGTAAAATTTTTACCAATCTGGAAGTGAAAAAGTTCACTTTTTGTTGTTTTAAACTCATAATCCAAAGAGCAAACACAAAATGATGTTTTAAAATTTTATCTAATTCACATTTGAGTATCTAATTTAGAATACATGGTTTCATATTGGAAAATCAAATATGAAGTTTCAACCATGTCTGAGAAAAATTAGTATATAAACTATTACATTATAGGTAAGATATATTTTAAAAAATAACAAACCCATGGGCATTTCTTATAAGAAAACCTGCCATGTAGTTAAATACATTGGTAACATTTCTATATGTCAGTATTTTATAAGCAACTGATATTTTTCCACAAAGTGAGTTTAAAATATAGAGTTTGAATGGAGTAAAGAAAGTTGAAGGAGAAAGACACAGAGAATGTAGTACACAAGTGCCACTGTCAAATACTGGCTCCCCAAAATATCACCAAAACAACCTGTTGATAAGACAAAGCCAAGTGTATTGTTTACCTACTGAGAGAGAATACTACCTGAACAGAGTCTTGGTAGCATCTCAAAGAGTAAATGGCAAAATCAGGATATTGAATGAAATTTTGAAGTCTGGTTCTTTTCATGAGTGGGAGGGTCTTAATTAGGATAAGGTCAGGGTTATGACATAATAATTTAGGATTGGTGCACATGGCTAGGTAAGGATTTTGAGGGGAAGGGTTCAAAGAGTCTTGGGAATAAACTGGTTTTTGATGTATTCTATTGAAGAGTTAATGGATCTTCCAGGAAATTACTGGAACAAACTATGAAGTTATTTGCAACTTTTATCTTCCTGGGGAGAGTCTCCTGGACTAGTAAAATTATTCTGATGAAGACAATCAACTCGGTGGATGGTTTTGGTTCCCATCACAAAGCAGAAGAAGCAAAGAAGTAAATAGAAGCAGAAAGTAGAGAAACACTGTACAGAGCAGAAACAGAGAGCGTCTGAATCACAGATGGTGGAGCACTGGAAGACCAACTCTTATTGCAGAAAGTATGTTTCTCCCTCATCAACCTGCTTTGCCCTCAGACAATCTGAGTCATCATGTAATCCAACCAGTAACTGGTACTGTTATTTAATGTTGAGCAAAAAGAATGAACCAACCCAAAAAGGGGTATTCCATGATAAGCCTTGGGCTCACAAGTTTACATTCTCACTTACAGTTCCATTCAACAAAGCTTTGGAGTTGGTGGGATCCCATCTGGATATGAGAGAGAGAAAATTGCCAAATCAAGAAATCATGGATTCTGCTGGCATATCTGATATATTCCCTGGCATCAAAGAGTCAATGTAAGCTCATTATGCAGTGAATATCACATCTCACCATTTACTTCTTAAGCCCACTACTTTGTGAACTGGAACGTGTTCTTAGCAAAGTACATTTGGTTTCCAGTTACAAACTTGTGTTAGTTCTGTTGGATTTGGGAATTGTGTTTGTTCTTTTCCTGCAGTATTCACTCCCTAGGGTAATCCTCTTCTCTCTTGTTCTCTGACCTCTGGTTTCTCTTGGAGCATCCATCACTCCTGTCATTCACCATGGGCACCTCAAATTCCATCATTCAAGAGACAGTCTTTTTAGTTTTGATTAATTGCAACAGTCTGAGTGGCAAATGAGGAGTCACGAAGAGACACTCGGAATGAGCAGCCTACAGTGCCTCACACACAAAATGGTACCAAGGGCTGTTGTGCACCAGACATCTCTGTGATGATCGAGTTCTTCCTCTTATTTCTCCAACTCAGCTTTTTTGTTCTTAGAGCATCCATCTTTCACCAAGATGTAACACATACTTAATCAAAAAGTCACAGAAAATTGTCATTGAAATGACAATAAATATGCCACTATCATTCTGTTCACTTGCCTATAAAATACTTCATACACAGGAAAAAGAGTGTAAAGCCCCAGCTTTTATTTCTTCTAGAGACACGGAGAAGAAATTTGCTTGGGCTTACTGCATTTATCAAAGTGTTGGAGTGTTATTTGGGACAAATGGTAGGTTACTGTTCCTTGAGTAGCATGATATGGTACAATCCCAGCTCTACAAATAACTGGCTCTGTGACCTGCATAAGCCACTTAAAATGTCACTTGTTCATTCATTAAACAAATAGTTTTTTCCAGTTTAACTATATGCCAGGCTGTCTGCTAAGCTCTGGATACAGTGGCAAGTAAGATACAATCTCTACCTTCTTTGGCCCTACCGTGTAATAACGTCTTCAGTCAAAAAATAAGGCAATATCTACTTCTCAGGTTGTGAGGTTTAAGTGAGATTATTATATGTAGAAAGTGCCTTATTTGGTGCCAGCTCTGTGGTAAAAACTCCTTTAATGTTATTTCTCTACTTGTTCCTCTTTTAATAGCATTCTAGGTATATTTCATTCTAGATATGGCTCTATACCTAACTTCAGCATTTGAGACGTTATGTACAGACAGACAAAAATGCTATGCACAGCTGTCAGATACTCATGCTACCTTCTTGTGGCTGAATTCTCTATCTTTATTATCAATTTTGTGTGGTAGGGAGGAGTGAGGTATTGTCCTGGACTTCTTAAAAAAGAGTCTGCTATTTTTAAAAAAATCTATTTTAATCTTTATCTTAAGCAGATGTTGAGACAAGGATTAAAGTGCAAATAGTTTCATTGAGAGGTTAAAGAAAAACCTGTTTCTCTAGTTACAACACTTCTGATACCAAACGTATGGGGTTTTCAAACCAAGCAATTCTCCAATTTTATGCAGACATCAACTGAGTGTTGTATAATGTAATTCACGTAGTACTAACTACTTGGAGTTAGTGCAGACACCACAGATTAAGAGCTCAGTCCCACAAGACTGCCCCCCACTTCAGATGCCAGTTGCAAGTCTGGGCCTCCCATACTTCTGACTGGCTGGTTATAAATTGAAGGTTCCCATGAACCCCTCCTCTGGTTCAGCAATTTGCTAGAATGGGTCTTATAACTCAGAAAACACTTTACTTACTATTACTAGTTTATTACAAAAGATATAACTCAGAAAGAGCCAGATGGAAGAGATGTATAGGGCAAGGTACAGGGAAGGGGCACAGAGCTTCCATGCCCTCTCCAGGCATACCATCTTCCCAATACCTCCATGTGTTCATCAACCTGAAAGCTCTCCAAACCCTGTAGTTTAAGGGGTTTTATGGAGGCTCCATCACACAGGCACGACCAATAATTATTAACTAAATCTTCTGCCCCTCTCCCCTCCCTAGAGGATGGGGGATAGGGCTGAACATTCCAAGCTTCTAATGAAGGCTTAGTCTTTCTGGTGACCAGCACCCATCCTAAAGCTAACGAGGAGCCCACCAAGACTCCCCTCATCAGAACAAAAGATGACTTATCACAACAGTAGGAAGATTTCTTCTGTGTTGTGTATTTCAGTGGTATGTAACCTACAAGTCCTGTTCAAACACTCTAGCTTTTCGAGAAGAATCCAGAATCTCTTGCTTTTTTTTTCTGGAAATGCTCGCGTTAGCAATGGTATTTCTAAGAGCTCTGTTCCTGAAACACAAGGCAAGGATGGTTCACCAGTCCTGGTGTCCTCCAGCTACTTTTCAACACATCCAACCTGCAATCCTGGAGACTAGGAAGTCCCCAGACAGTTTAGTGGGATCATTCCTATCAGAAGATGGGGTCTGGAACCAGTCTTGCCATCTACATGCAATGTACATGTAATGAACTCAGGCACTCACAAGTTTTCAGAACTACAGCCTCCCTCTACCCCAAAACTACTCCCATGTCTGCCTAACCCCTAATCTTTCCACATCTTTCTAATTATCTCCCCACTCTCCAGCACCTAGACTTAAGCCTTTTATGAGCTCATTTGCCTGGGACCCTGAGATTTATCCTGCTCTAATTTATACCATCCAGCGTAGGTTGGATCTTTTCCTTCAAATGCAATGAATTATCCAGAAGCATGATACTGTTACCTACCTGATCTCAAGTATGGTCAGTTTCTGGAGACTCTTGATTTATATCCTACTCACTGGATTAGATACTGGGGACTTCAACACAGACCAAACCCGCTTTCACTCTGTACCTTAAGACACTACCATTTGGGGAACCCTACTGGACTAAATTACTAGGTTGGGTCCAAGCATCTGATGTCTTTCTCTCCCTCTGGTCCATTCCTGTGGTCTGGCCTGCTTCACAGAAAACCTGGTTTGCATTTACCAGGAATGAATCAGGGCCTGGTTCAGATTGACCTAAAATGGATCAGGCCCATTCTTAGATTCTTGCCTTCATGGCTTCCACTCTATCCCAAATCAAAGGTACTCTCCTGCCATATGAGAAAAAGAGAATTTGGTCAATTCAGAGTTACTCCAGCCCACCTGGCTTGATCTTCCTCTTGGGCAATGTAAGCTCAAAATATAGTCTAAAACCTATTAAGCTAAGGTACGTTACTTTGGCTTTATTCTGAAATAATTCTGCAAATATTTTCTGTGGAAAACTTTAAAACGTTCTCCTGTTTCAGTTTGTTTCTTCTCTTCTACTTGGTTGACTGTAACTTAAGGGTAGGAAGAAAAATAATGGGGCCTTGCAGAGTTTTCATCCAGGGCCCTCCACTGAATAAAGTCTAAAGAAGTGATGTGAGGTTAAAAACAAAAACAAGGTCCCAGTTGATCATATTCCGCACACTTGCTCCAGGTGTATCTTTTTTTTTTTTTTGACATTTTTCATAGCCAAGGGATATGTTCTTTTATCTATTCAAAAAGGTGATGAGGACTTCCCTGGTGGTGCAGTGGTTAAGAATCTGCCTGCCAACACAGGGGACACGGGTTTGAGCCCTGGTCTGGGAAGATCCCACATGCCACAGAGAAAATAAGTCCATGTGCCACAACTACTGAGCCTGTGCTCTACAGCCCGCAAGCCACAACTACTGAGCCCGCATGCCACAACTACTGAAGCCCGCGCACCTAGAGCCCATGCTCTGCAACAAGAGAAGCCACTGCAATGAGAAGCCTGCACACCACAACGAAGAGTAGCCACTGCTCACAGCAACTAGAGAAAAGCCCATGTGCAGCAACGAAGACCCAAAGAAGCTAAAAACAAATAAATAAATTTATTTTTTTTAAAAAGGAGATGAAACTACTTTAAACATGATATAAGTTGGAATCAATCAAATATTTGTTGAGCCTTCTATGTACATTGGTTCACTCATTCCACTAATATTTATGGAGTGCCTGCTCTGAGATAGTCATCATCAGGGATGCAGCAACGAACAGTAGGGTATAATCCTACAGCTCTGGAGCTTCCTAGGCAGGACACACTTAGATCAAACAGGGGCAATTCTTGTGTCTGCGGAAGGATCATCTAGGCTCTGCGGCATTCAGTGGTGCGGGGGAGGGGGGCAGTATAATTCTTTGTGATTTTATGTCTTTTGTGAGGGGGATGGGGAAATAGGTATAATTTTTTTTAATCAAGTAAGTATTTGCAAAGTACTGACTTTATTTTTTTATTTCATATTTAGATATTTTATTCATCTATATATAAATCCTTATTCATTTTCATTAAGACTCAATCAAATGCTTAGAATATTCTGGAGAATCCTAGTGGCCTTTTCTTTTTACATCTTTAATTGCTTTACAATGTTGTGCTAGTTTCTGCTGTATAACAAAGTGAATCAGCTATATGTACACATATATCCCCATATCTCCTCCCTCTTGTGTCTCCCTCCCCCCCTCCCTATCCCACCCCTCTACGTGGTCACAAAGCACTGAGCTGATCTCCCTGTGCTATGCAGCTGCTTCCCACTAGCTTCCTATTTTACATTTGGTAGTGTATATATGTCAGTGCTTCTCTCTCACTTCATCCCAGCTTCCCCTTCCCCCCACCCTGTGTCCTCAAGTCCATTCTCTACATCTGTGTCTTTATTCCTGTCCTGCCCCTAGGTTCATCAGAGCCATTTTTTTTTTTTTAGATTCCATATATATGTGTTAGCATACAGCATATATTTTTCTCTTTCTGACTTACTTCACTCTGTCTGACAGTCTCTAGGTCCATCCACCTCACTACAAATAGCTCAGTTTCGTTCCTTTTCATAGCTGAGTAATATTCCATTGCATATATGTGCCACATCTTCTTTATCCATTCATCTGTCGATGGACATTTAGGTTGCTTCCATGTCCTGGCTATTGTAAATAGAGCTACAATGAACATTGTGGTACATGACTCTTTCTGAATTATGGTTTTCTCAGGGTATATGCCCAGTAGTCGGATTGCTGGGTCGTATGGTAGTTCTATTTTTAGTTCTTTAAGGAACCTCCATACTGTTCTCCATAGTGGTTGTATCCATTTATATTCCCACCAGCAATGCAAGAGGGTTCCGTGGAAATAGGTATAATTATACCATCTGTTATTTGGGGAAGTTGAGAAGGATAAATGAAAGAGATAAGAGATAAATTAATTAGTTTACATACTTAGGAGAGTGACATCACCAAGATGGTGGCATTGGTCATTCCCAACTTAGCTTTCCCTCATAAGAACAACTCACAACTATTCATGGACAAGAAACCATTGAGAAAATCCTAGAACAAACTTAACAGTAGCTTGGGCTTAAAGGGAAAATCAGACTAAAACTAAAGGTCAATACATGTATTTATTGTTATGTATGCTCTCCTTGTATCCCAACAGTGTCTTAATGGAAAGAGATTGGAAACAGAAACAATTTTACCACTCAGCAGTAATGTTAAAAAAACAAAATGCCTTCAAGAATAATCCCTCTTCCTCTGCCTTTAGCCCACTTGTTGTCTCCCTCTTGCTGGCGTCTCTCTCCCACAAACATACCATTTTCTAGTCCTCGTACTCCCACAGTGCATCAAACAGAAATAAGACCATGCACTCAGCAAATGCAATTAACTAGTCACTGATTCGGTGCAGGTCCATTCACCTCCCCCGTTTAGACCAAGTGACATTATAACAGCATCTGTGGTACTGGAGAAAGGGCAAGCAGGAGCACCGGTGCCTCTGCTGCCTCCGCATAAGAAGGGCAGTACTTAATGTCTTACCAAGATAGCAGGAAGAGCATTCAGGGCCTTGACACATGAGGACAGGCTGTCATTAGCAGACCAATTTGGCCACATCTTGCCATGGTTAGCACTGCACTGTGGAAATCAGCGTGGGCCCTTAGGAAAGAGGAATAGAGGCTTGGTCAGCAAGCCTGATTCTGAAGCCAATGCTGCTGCCTCTGGTTTCTGAGTCTCAGCATCTCTGCAAGTGAGAACAGTAACATCTACCTTCCTACAATCAAAAAGCATGATATCTATAGGAACCACTAACACTGAAGGACAGTGAATGTCAAAGGGGGTTTTAAGTACCAAATGAGGCAACTTCATAGGCATTTATTATATGAGATGATACTGAAATTTTCTGTACTGCTGGAGAGGTTATCTAGCACTTGAAGAAGGATTGTCAGAGACTGGTAGAACAAAAACCACCAGCAATAATAAAGCCACAGAGTTGGAGGAGCAGGCAAAACAGGGACTGATGGAATTGTGGAAAGGCTGAGTGGTTGGCATAACCAAATCCAGAGGTCCATGGAAGGAGAGGAAGGGAAATTGCTGGGATTGAAATGCACTAACAAGCCCCAAGTCACTGGTTGGGTGAGTCGCTCACAGGTACCCACACCAAGGGGCAGATTGGGACTCATCCTTTCCCTTGCTCATCTGGCACATGCAACTAATTCATACAAATTATTGCTGGAAGCAACCCAAACGTCTGCCAACCGATAAATGGATAAATAAAATGTGGAACATCGATACAATGGAATATTATTCTACTATAAAAAGGAATAAAGTGGGCTTCCCTCGTGGCACAGTGGTTAAGAATCCACCTGCCAATGCAGGGGACACGGGTTCAAACCCTGGTCCGGGAAGATCCCACATGCCGCGGAGCAACAAAACCTGTGCGCTACAACTACCAAGCCTGCGCTCTAGAGCTTGCGAGCCACAACTACTGAGTCCATGTGCCACAACTACTGAAGCCCACGCACCTAGAGCCCGTGCTCCGCAACAAGAGAAGCCACCGCAATGAGAAGCCCACTCTCTGCAACTAGAGAAAGCCCACTCACAGCAACGAAGACCCAACACAGCCAAAAATAAAATAACTAAAATAAATAAATTTATTTTTAAAAAAAGGAATAAAGTACTGATACCTGCTACAACATGAATAAACTTTGAAAACATGCTAAGCGAAAGACTCCAAACCAGACGGCCACATATAGTATGATTCCATCTGTATGAGAAGTCCAGAACAGGCAAATCCATAGATAACGGAAAGTAGATTAGAGGTTGCCTAGGGCTGGAGAAAGAGGGGAATGGGGAGTGAGTGCTAATGGGTAGTCTTCCCGAGGTGATGAAAATTCTCTCAAATCAACTGTGGTCATGGTTACACATAATCTGTGAATACACTAAAAGCTACTGAATTGGATACTTTACATGGGTGAATTGCATGGTATCTTCCCCAAAGCTCCATAAAGCTGTTATAAAAGAAAAGTCATACTCCCTTTCTGACTCATGCCAAACTAACATCGGCATTCTCTGGTCAAGGCCAAAAGCATCACACAGTTAGATCCCCCTTTCCCAGGAATGCGCCTACCAGGAGATGAGAAGGAGCAAGGGCAAGGCTGTCTGTGCAGGGACAGGGCTCAGAGACCTCATCAGAAGCTCAGGCGGTGGTTCTGGGGTTTGGCTTCCTCAAGGCATGTTTAATATTCTGTCTTCCTTTAAGCCTCTATTACATTAAAACAATTTCGCTATTTTGCTTCATCTCTTCTTACCAGGCTACACAGAATCAGACTAAAGAAACAAAAATTAACCATCTACCTGCCTTTCCAAATACATGATGGTCTAAAGAGGATCTATCTCAGTCAGGGCCAACCTTGGTCCTCACCAGCAACCACTCGCTGACATTTCTGCACAAACCCATAGTTATGTCACCTCTGCTCTCACATATGCCAGATGACAAGTGTCCCATCTACCCAAGATAAGCCATTCCTATTACACTCTCTCCCAGGGCTCTTTTCCTTCTTAGCACTTGTCTCAGTTTTATATGTGTGTTTGCTTATATCCATCTCCTCCATTAACCTGTAAGTGTCACCATAGTGTAACAACCTGGCAGTGAAGCTCACCACCTCGGCCCCTGCATACTGTACCTGGCACAGAGCCTGGCACAGGCCAGAATTTCTGTGAGCATCTGCTGAGGGAATAATCGAGACCTGGTGCGCTGCTTTGGAGATGTGCCATGATCAAGATCACCTTATTTCTTTTAAGTAATATTTCACAGTCAAAAGAGTCAGAGCTCCTCCACTTGTCTCCTTAATGAGTATGGATTTTCCCCCAAGCATTCCTCCCTTTGGGCACTACTCCTCTTTGATGTGGCATAGATGGGGTTAACCATGTGACCCTACGTGCTGTTATTATGGCCACTTCAATTGGTTCAAGCTTGGGCACATGACCAAAACTGGGCCAATCAGAATCCCCCTGAAACTTCTCCACCAGCACTTTCAGGAAAGACGCTCTAAGGCAGATTTTTCAATATCAGCCCTATTCACTTTTTGGTCAAGATGATTGTCTGCTCTATGCGTTCTAGGATGTATATCAGCATTCCTGATAGATTCCAGTAATAAGCCCCAGTTAGGACAACAAAAAACTTTTTCAGATATTGCCAAAAATCCCTTGGGGAGTGCAAAATTAACCCCAGTTAAGAACCACTGCTGTAAGATGTGCCTGTGAAAAAAATAAACCAGTTTTGCCTGCATCTGTGTCCCCTGGGGCTCCCTGGCAGGAAGCTTCCATGCAGAAGCCATCTGCAGGAGGAGAGGCCAACAGAAAAACAGTAAGAAAGCTGAGACATGAAACCTAATGACATCTAAATCTCATTTGGGTGTGATTTTTAGGTTATCTGCAACTAAAGCAGACTCCTGACACATAGGACCATACATAATGATCCTTCCTTAAGCCAAGTACGACCCCAGTATCTCTTGCAGAGTCACATTTACCTATTCCAACCACAGGTGAGCTGGTTAAAAAAGGCTCATGATCAGCCAAAAACAAACAAACACAAAAAGTGTCTGCTATCCATTGGGGCATCTTTTACAACTTTTGTATTCTTCATATGTTTTTTTAGTACAGTGTGGGACACAAAGTAGCTATCACCCAAAAGTGGTTGAAGGATAGTGTGTGTGTTAGTTTCCCAGGGCTGCCTTCACAAATTACCACAAACTGGGTGGCTTAAAACAGTGGAAATTTCTTCTCTCACAGTTCTAGAGGCCAGAAGTCTGAAATCAAGGTGTCAGCAGGATTGCTTCCTTCTGGAAGCTCTAAGGGAGAATCTGTTCCATGCCTCTTTCCTCGCTCCTGGTGGATGCCAGCAACCCTCGGCATTCCTGGACTTAGAGCTGCATCACTCCAATCTCTGCATCGCATGGCCTTCTTCACTGTGCGTCTGTGTATATGATGCCGTCTCTTCTTATAAGAACATCAGTCATTGGATTTCGGGCCCACTCTAACCTAGTTGACCTCATCTTAACTAATTACATCTGCAAAGACCCTAATTCCAAATCAAGCCACATTCTGAGGTGCCAGGTGGATGTGAATTTGTGGGGGACACTATTCAATCCACTACAGAAGGTATAGCAATACTTTATGTTAGAAAACCCTACAGCTTTACAGCATTTTCAAGAAAATAAATAGAGCAGGCAGGCATGAAAGTCACCTTTTCTCAAGGATGCTCTGAAATGGAGAACTCTGAGCTCCACAGAGTGAGTTAGAAAACCACTTTACAGCATCAGCTGGGAAACTAGAGACAAGCTGGATTGCCTGTCTGCAGACCAGTATGCCTCTCTTTCTTACTCTGCCTTAAGTTTCACCTGCAGCCTCAGTATGTGGATCTAAATGCTGGTTATATTGTTTTAAGAATCATCTGAGGGCTTCCCTGGTGGCGCAGTGGTTGAGAGTCTGCCTGCTGATGCAGGGGACACAGGTTCGTGCCCCGGTCTGGGAAGATCCCACATGCCACGGAGCGACTGGGCCCGTGAGCCATGGCCACTGAGCCTGCACATCCAGAGCCCATGCTCCGCAATGGGAGAGGCCACAACAGTGAGAGGCCCGTGTACCAAAAAAAAAAAAAAAAAAAAAAAAGAATCATCTGAGTTTCCATTTGCAGTTCTATCCAAAGCAACATAACACCACAGCCAACCAAAGGAGTTGCTATTTCTTTCTTTTTCCAGTTTATTTTGCAACACGGGTATGCATTTCTAAATTCATGCATTAATCAAACTGCCTACTAGATGATTTGTCCCAGAGGATAAGGACAAGGACTCCAGCAGAGCACTAGCAGCCAAAAACTTGCCATTTGAGAGTTATTACATATGAAGGGCCTTTGTTCTCCTATGATCACTACCAGTGGCTCCTGGGTAGAAGCACAGGAGAAAACAGAAGGCAACTTTGCTTTGTTTCATGGACAAATCCTAAATTGGAAAGGTTAATGGTTGTAATATCATATTGCAGGACTAAAACCTAAATTGGAGCTAAAAGCATCACTCCAAGGACACATTTTGAAGTAGGGTCATGCTTACCTCCAGTTATCATTGATAATCATTTGAAGTGTTGGGATTATCTACACTCATCCCTGCTTTCCAGTAAGAAATAGGACTTGATTTTCATTTGCAAAAGTGAACTCTATGTCCTCTCCATTTCCTATGAGGGTCTAGTCAGCTCAAGAATTTAACAGAGCGGGAGGAGTCAAGATGGCAGTGTGGGAGGACGTGGAGTTCGCATCTCCCCACAACTAGGGCACCGGCTGGATGCTGGTGGGGGACATCGACACTCAAGGTGACAGGAGGAACCCCCAAGCGACCAGGTAGGATGTGGGGGGACTGAGGGGGGGAGGAGAAGTGGAGGCTGGACAGCACCGGAGTCCCTGAGGGGTGGCCGGGAAGGGGGAGGAACCCTCGGGGGCTTGGAGGATCGGGGGAGTGCGCCTAGCATTTCCCCTGCCCAATCAGGCTCTGGGAAGCCTGCTCGGCACCCAGGCTGGGTCCTCTGTTTTCCAGGGTCCCCTCCAGAATTGTGGGTCCTAGGGACATGGGAGGGAGGGAGAAGGGGGGAAGAGGAGAGGCGGATGGTGGGGGAGGGACCCTCCAGGACCAGAGGATCAGGGAGGCACGGTGGGCATTTCCCCTGCCCACTCAGCCCTGGGAAGACTGCTGGGCCCCCAGGCCAGGTCCCCCACCCTCTGAGGCCCCATCCAGCTGCAGGGATCCTAGGGCCATAGGAGGGAGGGAGTGGGGGAAGAAGAAGAGAGGCCAATGGAGAGGGGCCCTCCAGGATCAGAGGATCAGGGGGGAACATGCCTACTCACCCACTCAGGCCCAGTGAGCCTGCTGGGGTCCTGGATCTGGTCCTCCATCCTCCAAAGCCTGGGTGGAGGCTGTGTTGGGTCCCTGGGTCCCTCCTGCTGTGTTAAGCCTAAGCCCCACCCCCGCCCCCAGGGCCTTTTCCAGCTCTGTGGGTCCTAAGCATAGGCCCCACCCACTGCCTAAACCCAGCCCCTGCCTAAGCCCCTCCCCCCAAAGCCAAGGCCTTTTCTGGCTTTTTTTTTTTCTCCTCTTTTTTACTATTGTGGTTCTGTTTTACCTTCTGGTTGTTGTTTCATCTATAGTTTTATTTATTTATTCTTTCTAACATATCTTTTAGTTTTTGAATCTTATTTTATTTTTTACTCTTTGTTATTGTTCTGCTTCTTTTTTTTCTTTTTTTCTTTCTTTGCCACCCTGCATGACTGGCTGGATCTTGGTTCACGAGCTGGGGCTCAGGCCTGAGCTCCTGCGGTGGGAGCTCCAAGTCCGAACCACTGGACTAACAGAGAACCTCAGACACCAGGGAATATTCATCAGAGTGAGGTCTCATGGAGTTCCTCATCTCAGGCAAGACCCAGCTCTACCCAACAGCCTACCAACTCCAGTGGTGGAAGCGTCAGGCCAAACAACCAGTAATACGGGAACACAAACCCACCCATCAAAAAATTTAAAAAATGAGATGACAAAAAAATGTGACACAGATGAAGGAGCAAGGTAAAAACCAACAAGACCAAATAAATGAAGAAGAAATAGGCAACCTACCGGAATTCAGCAAGGATAGTAAAGATGTAAAGAATTCAGAGTAATGATAGTTAAGCTAATCCAGAATCTCAGAAACAGAATGGAAGAACGGATTGAGAAAATACAAAAAATGTTTAACAAAGATCTAGAAGAACTAAAGAACAAACAAACAGAGATGAACAACACAATAATTGAAATGAAAAATACACTAGAAGGAATCAATAACAGAATGAGGCAGGAGAATGAATAAGTGAGCTAGAAGACAGAATGGTGGAAATACCTGCCGAGCAGCAGAACAAAGAATGAAAAGAATTGAATATAATCTCAGAGACCTCTGGGATAACACTAAACACACCAACATTCGATTCATAAGGGTCTCAGAGAAGAAGAGAAAAAGAAAGGGTCTGAGAAAATATTTGAAGAGATTATAGTCGAAAACTTCCCTCAGATGGGAAAGGAAATTGTCACCCAAGTCCAGGAAGCACAGAGAGTCCCATACAGGATAAACCCTAGTAAAAACACACCAAGACACATATTAATCAAACTAACAAAAATTAAATTCAAAGAAAAAGTATTAAAAGCAGCAAGGGAAAAACAAAAAGTAACACACAAAGGAATCCCCATAAGGTTATCAGATGATTTTTCAGCAGAAACTCTGCAGGTCAGAAGGAAGTGGCAGGATATACTTAAAGTAATGAAAGAGAAAAACCTACAACCAAGATTACTCTACCCAGCAGCAAAGATCTCATTCAGATTCGATGGAGAAGTCAAAAGCTTTACAGAGAAGCAAAAGCTAAGAGAATTCAGCACCACCAAACCAGCTTTAAAACAAATGTTAAAGAAACTTCTCTAGGTGGGAAACACAAGAGAAGAAAAAGACCCACAAAAATACACCCAAAACAATTAAGAAAATGGTAATAGGAACATACATATCAATAATAACCTCAAATATAAATGGATTAAATGCTCCAACCAAAAGACACAGACTGGCTGAATGGATACAAAAACAAGACCCATATATATGCTGTCTACAAGAGACCTGCTTCAGACCTAGGGACACATACAGACTGAAAGCGAATGGATGGGAAAATATATTCCATGCAAATGGAAATCGAAAGAGAGCTGGAGTAGCAATACTCGTACCAAATAAAATAGACTTTAAAATAAAGACTGTTACAAGAGACAAAGAAGGACACTACATAATGATCACGGGATCAATCCAAGAAGAAGATAGAACAATTACAAATATTTATGCACCCAACATAGCAGCACCTCAATACATAAGGCATATGCTAACAACCATAAAAGGGGAAATCAACAGTAACACAATAATAGTAGGGGACTTTAACACCCCACTTACACCAATGGACAGATCATCCAAACACAAAATAAATAAGGAAACCCAAGCTTTAATGACACAATAGACCAGATAGATTTAATTGATATTTATAGGACATTCCACCTGAATGTGGCAGAATACATTTTCCTCTCAAGTGCACATGGAACATTCTCAAGGATATGTTTGTGACCTCCATCTTGGGTCACAAAGCAAGCCTCAGAAAATTTAAGAAATTTGAAATCATATCAAGCATCTTTTCTGACCACAATGCTATGAGAGTGGAAATCAATTACAGGAAAAAAAATATAAAAAACACAAATAAATGGAGTCTAAACAGTGTGCCACGAAATAACCAAGAGATCACTGAAGAAATCAAAGAAGAAATAAAAAAATACATAGAAACAAATGACAATGAAAACACAATGACCTAAAACCTATGGGATGCAGCAAAAGCAGTTCTGAGAGGGAAGTTTATAGAAATTCAATCTCACCTCAAGAACCAAGAAAAATCTCAAATAAACAATCTAACCCTACACTTAGCACAACTAGAGAAAGAAGAACAAAGAAAACCTAAAATCAATAGAAGGAAAGAAATCATAAAGATCAGAACAGAAATAAATGAAATAGAATCAAAGAAAACAACAGCAAAGATCAATAAAAGTAAAAATGGGTTCTTTGAGAAGATAAATAAAATTGATAAACCCTGAGCCAGACTCATCAGGAAAAAAAGGAAGAGGACACAAATCAATAAAATTAGAAATGAAAAAGGGGAAATCACAACTGACACAGCAGAAATACAAAGGATTATAAGAGACTACTACAAACAACTATATGCCAATAAAATGGGCAACCACGAAGAAATGGACAAATTCTTAGAAAGGTACGATTTTCCAAGATTGAACCAGCAAGAATTAGAAAATATAAACAGACCTATCACAAGTAATGAAATTGAAACTATAATTTCAAATCTTATAACAAACAAAAGTCCAGGACCAGATGGCTTCACAGGCGAATTCTATCAAACATTTAGAGAAGAGCTAATGAAATTAGACCACTACCTAACACCATATACAAAAATAAACTCAAAATGGATTAAAGACTTAAATGTAAGACCAGACACTGTAAAACTCTTAGAGGAAAACTGGAAAAACACTCTTTGACATAAACCACACAAGATCTTTTTGACCCACCTCCTAGAGTATCGGAAATAAAAACAAAAAAAAACAAATAGGACTTAATTAAACTTAAAAGCTTTTGCACAGCAAAGGAAACCATAAACAAGACAAAAAGACAACCCTCAGAATGGGAGAAAATATTTGCTAACGAAGCAACTGACAAAGGATTAATCGCCAAAATATACAAACAGCTCATGAAGCTCAATATCAAAAAGACAAACAACCCAATCCAAAAATGGGCGGAAGACCTAAATAGACATTTCACCAAAGAAGACATACAGATGGCCAAGAGGCACAGGAAAAGATCCTCAACATCACTAATTATTAGAGAAATGCAAGTCAATACTACAATGAGGTATCCCCTCACACAGGTCAGAATGGCCATCATCAAAAAATCTACAAACAATGAATGCTGGAGTGGGTGTGGAGAAAAGGGTACCCTTTTGCACTGTTGGTGGGAATGTAAATTGATACAGCCACTATGGAAAACAGTATGGAGGTTCCTTAAAAAACTCAAAATAGGACTATGGTATGACCCAGCAACCCCACTCCTGGGCATATACCCTGAGAAAACCATAATTCAAAAAGAGTCATGTACCCCAGTGTTCACTGCTGTGCTATTTACAATATCCAGGACATGAAAACAACCTAAATGTCCAACAATATATGAATGGATAAAGAAGATATGGTACATATATACAATGGAATGTTACTCAGCCATTCAAAGGAATGAAATTGGGTCATTTGTAGAGATGTGGATGGACCTAGAGTCTGTCATACAGAGCGAAGTAATCCAGAAAGAGAAAAACAAATATCATATATTAACACATATAAGTGGAATCTAGGAAAATGGTATAGATGAACCTATTTGTAGGACAGGAATAGAGATGTAGACATAGAGAACGGACATGTGGACACTGAGTGGGAAAGGGAGGGTGGGACAAATTGGGTGATTAGGTTTCACATAAATACAGTACCCTGTGTAAAATAGATAGCTAGTGGGAACCTGCTGTAGAGCACAGGGCAGCTCAGCTCATTGCTTTGTGACGACCTGGATGGGTGGGAGGGAGGTCCAAGAGAGAGGAGATACAGGTATACATATAGCTGATTCACTTCATTTTACAGCAGAATAACACAACATTATAAAGCAATTTTACTCCAATTTTTTAAAAAAAGGAATTTGACAGAGTGATAATTCTCACTAAGATGTATGGTTTTTCAAGTAACAAAGAGTTATTCATCATAGCCAGACCACAAATAGTACTTTAAGTGATGGATTTACTAAAACTGGTTCTCACATCATAGACTTCATCTCTGTCTGTATCTATGTCTGCCTAAGGGAGGATGATAGATGGGAGCCATGTGCTTCCAGGATCCAGTCCCAGAAGTGATGGCTCAAACTTGGGAGGGGGATAGGAAGTCAAGTCATTAAATTGTGCAGTGATATTGATCACTTGTTAGGGTTTGGACTCCATTTTCCTACTCACATGTGCAAAGGACAACTTTGTTCTCGACATTCTGGCCAGAGGACAGTCCATCCTCTCAAAGTTCTAATCAATTGGCACAAAGAGGGTGAGAAGTCCCACGACACCCAGAGCTGCTGGGGTATTTCATTGGCCTACGCCTACCCACAGCGTCTCTTTTTCAGGACTGCAGCCTCTGGGATCCCTGATGCCAAGTAATCCACATCAGAAGTATCTGAAGGGCCCCCACAGAGTGAGCTGGTACTCAACTTACCTTCCAAAGGCCTGTTGTGAGCAAACAAAATATCCTAGCCAAAAGAAATCATGTTTTTATAGGCAATAATTTAATCACCTGAATTAGAAGAAGAAAAAAAAAAGTTCATCTCTCCCTAACCTTCTGAAACTACACCAAACTACATAAAAACGATCAAAATCCATCCCTAAGATGTGAAGAGCACAGATTTGGTTTTGAGCTGTAATGTGTAATTCATGCTTTCAACATCCATGTGTGTTTATGCAAAGCTCTTTAATCATTCGACCCAGAAAATTTTATTCATGAGTGTGTGTAACATTATGCTAATTGATGACTTTTTTTCTTTGAATAAAAGAGGAATGCAAGTAGAAACCTGAGCTGTAAACAAAAATTTACATCTCAAAACAGAATTCTAAAGATGAAGTTGGTAACTCTGCCTACCTTGGTGGCTCCAACTCCCACAATTCCCCTTAACATCCAGTCAATTGCGCCAGGTGCCACAGGTCCAAAATCCTTGTTCTCCTTGGTGACTTCTCTGGGCTCCCCAGCAAGAATGTCTCTCTTCCTCTGCCTTATTTACTTCCAGAGTCTTTCTTCTGTGCTTTTCACATGGCAGATGTGAAGCAAATTTGTTGAATCAAATCTCAGTGTTAGGGCTTCCCTGGTTGCGCAGTGGTTAAGAATCCACCTGCCAATGCAGGGGACACGGATTGGAGCCCTGGTCCGGGAAGATCCCACATGCCACGGAGCAACTAAGCCCGTGCATCACAACTACTGAGGCTGTGCTCTAGAGCCCGTGCTCCACAACAAGAGAAGCCACCAAAATGAGAACCCCGTGCTCCACAACGAAGATCCAATGCAGCCAGAAATAAATAGATAAAACAAATAAATTAAAAAAGAAAATCTCAGTGTTAGAAGTTAGTCAAACCCACAGAAGCTAGAAAATTGTACAGAGCTCATGATGGCACATTTGCATCATGAGAACAGACAACTCAATATCTTACTCCCAAATCTAGAGTTTGAATAACAGATTTAGATGGTTAAACCTCTGCATTCTTTCCCAGTGCATTTCAAGACCCATCCTCATCGTGCCCTCTCCCCTTCCCATCACCATAATAGCACGTTTCATAATGAACAGGGAGTAGAGTGACAGGAGAAACAAGAGCAATGAGCCCAACTTTTTCCCGTAGTAAAGAGAAGTGACTCCTCAGGGGCCTCCCTGATGATCTTGTGGGTTCTTAATTAACACCAACAAATTGGCAATTGAAAGTCTCCATAGATCAATGTGTTTCTGATTTCTTGGCCCAAAGGCTACTACTCAGAAGCTTAAGCCTCTTATTCAATATCCAGCTATAATACATATATCAGTTGGAGTTTTCAGCCTCTTGAGATCTGGGTAAAATTGCCTCATCTCATGCAGTTTCTGGCCTTCAGGACTACAAAACTTCTCCAAGGCAATTAGATCTGGAAATCCCTGTTGTGTTCTCTCCACTTCTCAGGAGTCTTTTCCTCACCTGACACCACAACATACTCAATCATCTTAGACAAATCAGTTCATCTGTGGTTTTTCATTTTAAAAGCCTATCTATTCTTACCCAAAACATTCTTAATTTGTTTAATATCTGAGATTCCTAGGAAGGGTTCACATTGTGGATGGTACAAGAATGTATTCTGAAAACCTCTGTTAGCCATTCCTACTCTCCAAAGTTTTTACTCTCACCTTACCTCTAAGGGTTCATCTTTTGTACCTTCTCTTCTCAGAGACCAGGACTTTATCCTTCCATCCTTCTCTTATCACCTCTTCTGTCATGAAAATGACAAATAAGTCCTCACCCCCTTTATGTGGGTCTGCCCTCTTTCCTCACTTTCTGTCACCAGTTGACACCTATCTCTTTGGTCTCTAACTTTCTACCCCAAGCGCCTATCCAGTTATTTTTCCAAATATAATCCTCTCCCTAAGAAAAATTATCTTGCCAGACATATTAAGCAAGTACAAGTTTTTTCCCAACTTGTTTCAAGAGAAAAGAAAATGATTATACATCTGACTGTCTAACTCTACCTAAATCACATAAAGAGCCCACAATATGTCCCAGAATAAAAGTAGATGTCAGCTGTCAACTAGAAATCAACATAGTGAAGAGTAATAAAAACATTATTTGGATGGAATAAAGGGAAGAGGGACTACATTGCTGGGTGGATCGAAAATAGTCACCATCTATAGAACTTTCCCCTGTAAGATCTCATCTACCCAAGACAGCTCACCACAATTCCACCTGAGCAGCCTCTTTTATAAATCTTCCCATCAAGCAGTTCAGTTAATAAGGTAGTGACTGACACAACATAAACCATAGTAAGACCCAAACCGGGGATATACGAAGATACATAATACCAGAAAAACAGATCCCATGAAGTAAGGATTGGCATTTTAGTGCAAGGCCAAAATCAAGTCTTAAGAATAAAAGAGGCCAAATGTTATAAAAGGCAGGTAAAAGAGTTTTAACTTGGAAATGGAGGCCAAAGTTTAAGAATCTGGAAAGCACATAAAGCAGTAAGAAACAGGTGATCAAATTTTGTTATGGAGGTCAGGGTTTATCAGACCCTAAGTTATTTTTAATGGAACAGCACGTTCAAGTCATTCTGGGCCTGTGACTTACCAAAGGTCCCTCCTGGCCTCAGACAGATCTCTGTAACACAAAATGGGTGGTGCCATCTCACAGTCTAGACACAGTCCTAATAAAGATGAAAAGGGAGAAGGAAATTTATTCTACGATTCAATCATGTCAGTCAGTGGCACATTTCTTTCCCAAGTCACAAAGACATTTACATAGCCTGACATTGCAAGGCAGATATCTCAAAAATAAACTTCTGGAATGAAAGAAAATGGATTTTAAATTGCAGAGGTAACATTTCTATTTCATGACACCTGTTATAACTCAAGTTTCCCCAAATAGATTATTTACCAGAACGGATACAAAAGAAAAAAGGAGATCAAAATTATGTCATAGGAAACAAAGAAATTAAAAAATGATGATAATCATTATGTTAAATAATTTTTAAAGTACTGAATCAATTTTTTTACCTTAAAATGTAGTTAGAGATTACTGATTATGCATCAGTGTTCTTGGATGCACCAAAATGATGATATATTAAACCTTTTCCTGAAACAAACCTAGAACATGAGTGTACATTCTATGTATTTCACAAATCTCCTAGCACTAGTACTGAAGTGTGAGCATTTGTCTTAAGAATGTTCTACTCTGCAGAGTCCCTTTGAAATCTGAGATTGTAGATAAAGGCAGCTGGTCAAGGATTAGGAGTCCTGGACATTTTACTGCAGGCACAGGTAAACTCAGTGTTTGGATCTGATCAATAACCAATGTTATTGGACTAACACCACATTAGTCCTCTATATTAATCTCACTTTGAATGGTTGTGCAAGAAGCAACAAGTATATTGGAAGCCTTCTTAAAGTACTGAATTCCAGAGGCTGGGGAGATAAACTGAGAAGATACAGGGTCCTGCCCCATCTGTGAAGATTTTAGGGGTCCAGTGGTCTCGGACATGCCAGTATATCCCCTCTAAAGTGAAGGACAAATTACTACATCTTGTGCTTCCCACCACAAAGGAGGAAGCACCATGCCTGGTAGGCCTAGGGTGACTAGCTGTCTCAGTTTGTCCAGTTCTGGGGCATTTTCTGGGGTGTAAGACTCCTAATGCTAAAATTGAACAGTCCCAGGCAAACTTGGATGGTTAGTCAACCTAGTAGGCCTCTTATATTTTTTTAATAGATATTTATTGGAATATGATTGCTTCACAATACTGTTAGTTTCTGTTGTACAACAAAATAAATCAGCCATATGCATACATATCCCCTCCCTCTTGCGTCTCCCTCCCATCCTCCCTATCCCAGCCCTCTAGGCCATCACAAAGCACCGAGCTGATCTCCCTGTGCTATGCAGCTGCTTCCCACTAGCTATTTTACATTCAGTAGTATATACATGTCGATGTTACTCCCACTTCGCCCCAGCCTCCCCCTCACACCCTGTGTCCTCAAGTCCATTCTTTATATCTACACCTTTATTCCTGCCCTGCAACAAGGTTCATCAGTACCATTTTTTTTAGATTCCACATATATGCGTTAGCATACGGTATTTGTTTTTCTTTCTCACTTACTTCACTCTGTGTGACAGACTCTAGGTCCATCCACATCTTTACAAATAACTCAATTTCTTTTCTTTTTACAGCTGAGTAATATTCCATTGTATATGTGTACCACATCTTCTTTACCCATTCATCTGTTGATGGACACTTAGGTTGCTTCCACATCCTGGCGTTTGTAAATAGTGCTGCAGTGAACATTGTGGTACATGTCTCTTTTTGAATTATGGTTTCTCAGGGTATATGCCCAGGAGTGGGAGTGCTGGGTCATATGGTAGTTCTATTTTTAGTTTTTTAAGGAGCCTCCATACTGTTTTCCATAGTGGCTGTATCAATTTACATTCCCACCAACAGTGCCGGAGTGTTCCCTTTTCACCACACCCTTTCCAGCATTTATTGTTTCTAGATTTTTTGATAATGGCCATTCTGACTGTGTGAAGTGATATCTCATTGTAGTTCTGATTTGCATTTCTCTAATAATTAGTGATGTTGAGCATCTTTTCTTGCACCTCTTAGCCATCTCTGTGTCTTCTTTGGTGAAATGTCTATTTAGGTCTTCTACCCATTTTTGGATTTGGTTGTTTGTCTTTTTGATATTGAGCTCCATGAGCTGTTTTTATATTTTGGCGATTAATCCTTTGTCTGTTGCTTCATAGCAAATATTTTCTCCCATTCTGAGGGTTGTCTTTTTGTCTTGTTTATGGTTTCCTTTGCTGTGCAAAAGCTTTTAATTAAGTCCTATTTGTTTATTTTTGTTTTTATTTCCATTTTTCTAGGAGATGGATCAAAAAAGATCTTGCTGTGGTATATGTCAAAGAGTGTTTTTCCTATGTTTTCCTCTAAGAGTTTTATAGTGTCCGGTCTTACATTTAAGTCTTTAATCCATTTGGAGTTCATTTTTGTGTATGGTGTTAGGCAGTGTTCTAATTTCACTCTTTTACATGTAGCTGTCCAGTTTTCCCAGCACCACTTATTGAAGAGGCTGTCTTTTCTCCATTGTATGTTCTTGCCTCCTTTGTTGTAAATTAGGTGACCATATGTGTGAGAGTTTATCTCTGGGCATTCTATCCTGTACCATTGATCTATATTTCTGTTCTTGTGCCAGTACCATACTGTCTTAATTACTATAGCTTTGTGGCATAGTTTGAAGTTGGGGAGCCTGATTCCTCCACCTCCGTTTTTCTTTCTCAAGATTGCTTTGTCTATTTAGGGTCTTTTGTGTTTCCAAACGAATTGTAAAATTTTTTGTTCTAATTCTATGAAGAATACCATTGGTAGTTTGATAGGGATTACATTGAATCTGTAGATTGCTTTGGGTAGTATAGTCATTTTCACAATGTTTTTTCTTCCAACCCAAGAACATGGTATATTTCTCAACCTGTTTATGTCACCTTTGATTTCTTTCATCAGTGTTTTATAGTTTTCTGAGTACAAGTCTTTCAGCTCCTTAGGCAGGTTTATTCCTAGGTGTTTTATTCTTTTTGTTGCAATGATAAATGGGAGTGTTTCCTTAATTTCTCTTTCTGATTTTTCACTGTTGATGTACAGGAATGCTGGAGATTTCTGTGCATTAAATATGTATCCTGCAACCTTACCACATTCATTGATTAATTCTAGTAGTCTTCTCATGGCACCTTTAGGAATTTCTATGTATAGTATCATGTCATCTGTAAACAGTGACAGTTTCATTTCTTCCTTTACAATTTGTATTCCTTTTATTTCTTTTTCTTCTCTGATTGCCGTGGCTAGGACTTCCAAAACTATGTTGAATAAGAGTAGTGAGAGTCGACATCCTTGTTTTGTTCCTGATCTTAGTGGAAATGCTTTCAGTTTTTCACCATTGAGTATGCTTGCTGTGGGTTTGTCATATATGGCCTTTATTATGTTGAGGTAGGGTCACTCTATGCCCATTTTCTGGAGAGTTGTTATCATAAATGGGTCTTGAATTTTGTCAAAAGCTTTTTCTGCATCTACTGAGATGCTCATATGGTTTTTATTCCTTAATTTGTTAATTTGGTGTGTCACATTGATTGATTTGCATATATTGAAGAATCCTTGCATCCCTGGGATAAATCCCACTGGATCATAGTGTATTATGCTTTTAATGTGCTGTTGGATTCTGTTGCTAGTATTTTGTTCAGGATTTTTGCATCTATGTTCATCAGTGATATTGGTCTATAATATTCTTTTTTTGTGATATCTTTTTCTGGTTTTTGTATCAGGGTGATGGTGGCTTTGTAGAATGAATTTGGGAGTGTTTCTCCCTCTGCAATTTTTGGGAAGAGTTTGAGAGGGATTGGTGTTAGCTCTTCTCCAAATGTTTGATAGAATTTGCCTGTGAAGCCATCTGATTGTGGACTTCTGTTTGTTGGAAGATTTTTAATTACAGTTTCAATTTCATTACTTGTGATAGGTCTGTTTATATTTTCTAATTCTTGCTGGTTCAATCCTGGAAAATTCTACCTTTCTAAGAATTTGTCCATTTCTTCGTGGTTGCCCATTTTATTGGCATATAGTTGTTTGTAGTAGTCTCTTATAATCCTTTGTATTTCTGCTGTGTCAGTTGTGATTTCCCCTTTTTCATTTCTAATTTTGTTGATTTGTGTCCTCTCCCCTTTTTTCTTGATGAGTCTGGCTAAGGGTTTATCAATTTTATTTATCTTCTCAAAGAACCAGCTTTTACTTTTATTGATCTTTGCTGTTGTTTTCTTTGATTCTATTTCATTTATTTCTGTTCTGATCTTTATGATTTCTTTCCTTCTATGGACTTTGGGTTTTCTTTGTTCTTCTTTCTCTAGTTGTGCTAAGTGTAGGGTTAGATTGTTTATTTGAGATTTTTCTTGTTTCTTGAGGTGAGATTGAATTTCTATAAACTTCCCTCACAGAACTGCTTTTGCTGCATCCCATAGGTTTTGGGTCATTGTGTTTTCATTGTCATTTGCTTCTGTGTATCTTTGAATTTCTTCTTTGATTTCTTCAGTGATCTCTTGGTTATTTCGTGACACACTGTTTAGACTTCATTTATTTGTGGTTTTTACATTTTTTTTCCTGTAATTGATTTCCACTCTCATAGCATTGTGGTCAGAAAAGATGCTTGATATGATTTCAAATTTCTTAAATTTTCTGAGGCTTGATTTGTCACCCAAGATGTGATCTACCCTGGAGTTTGTTCTGCATGCACTTGAGAAAATGGTGTATTCTGCCACATTCAGGTGGAATGTCCTATAAATATCAATTAAATCTAACTGGTCTATTGTGTCATTTAAAGCTTGGGTTTCCTTATTTATTTTTTGTTTGCATGATCTGTCCATTGGTATAAGTGGGGTGTTAAAGTCCCCTACTATCATTGTGTTACTGTCAGTTTCTCTTTTCGTGGTTGGTAGCATTTGCCTTTTGAGATGCTCCTATGTTGGGTGCATCAACATTTATAATTGTTATATCTGCTTCTTGGATTGATCCTTTCATCATCATGTAGTGTCCCTCCTTATCTCTTGTAACATTCTTTATTTTAAAGTCTAATTTATCAGATATGAGTATTGCTACTCCAGCTTTCTTTCAATTTCCATTTCCATGGAATATCTTTTCCCATCCACTCACTTTCAGTCTGTATGTGTCCCTAGGTTTGAAGTGGGTCTCTTGCAGACAGCATATATATGGGTCTTGTTTTTGTATCCATTTAGCCAGTGTGTGTCTTTTGGTTGGGGCATTTAATCCATTTACATTTGAGGTTATTATCAATATGTATGTTCCTATTACCATTTTCTTAATTGTTTTGGGTGTATTTTTGTGGGTCTTTTTCTTCTCTTGTGTTTCCCACCTAGAGAAGTTTCTTTAACATTTGTTTTAAAGCTGGTTTGGTGGTGCTGAGTTCTCTCAGCTTTTGCTTGTCTGAAAGGCTTTTGATTTCTCCATCAAATCTGAATGAGATCCTTGCTGGGCAAAGTAATCTTGGTTGTAGGTTTTTCTCTTTCATCACTTTAGCTATATCCTGCCACTCCTTTCTGACCTGCAGATTTTCTGCTGAAAAATCATCTGATAACCTTATGGGGATTCCTTTGTATGTTTTTTTTTTGTTTCTCCCTTGCTGCTTTTAATATTTTTTCTTTGAACTTGATTTTTGCTAGTTTGATTATGTGTCTTGGTGTGTTTTTCCTAGGGTTTATTCTGTATGGGACTCCCTGTGCTTCCTGGACTTGGGTGACAATTTCCTTTCCCATCTTAGGGAAGTTTTTGTCTGTAATCTCTTCAAATATTTTCTCAGACCCTTTCTTTTTCTCTTCTTCTTCTGGGACCCCAATAATTCGAATGTTGCTGTATTTAGTGTTGTACCAGAGGTCTCTGAGATTGTCTTCAATTCTTTTCATTCTTTTTTCTTTATTCTGCTCCTCAGCAGTTATTTCCACCATTCTGTCTTCTAGCTCACTTACTGGTTCTTCTGCCTCACTTATCCTTTTGATTCCTTCTTGTGTATTTTTCATTTCATTTATTGTGTTGTTCATCTCTGTTTGTTTGTTCTTTAGTTCTTATAGATCTTTGTGAAACATTTCTTGTATTTTCTCAATTGGTGCCTCATTCTATTTCCAAGATTCTGGATCATCTTTACTATTATTACTCTGAATTCTTTTTCAGGAAGGTTGCCTATTTCCTCTTCATTTATTTGATCTTGTAGGTTTTTACCTTGCTCCTTCATCTGTGACATATTTTTTTGACGTCTAATTTTTTTTTTTTAAATGAGTGGAATTGTTTTCCTGTCTTACTGGTTGTTTGGCCTGAGGCTTCCAACACTGCAGTTTGTAGGCTGTTGGGTAGAGCTGGGTCTTGGTGCTGAGGTGAAGACTTCCGTGAGACCTCACTCCGATGAATATTCCCTGGGGTCTGAGGTTCTCTGTTAGTCCGGTGGTTCCAACATGGAGTTCCCACCACAGGAGCTTAAGCCCAACCCCTAGCTCATGAACCAAGATCCCACAAGCCACATGGGGTGGCAAAAAAAAAAAGAGAGAACAATAACAAGTAAAAAATAAAATTAGACTATGAAACTAACAGATATGTTAGAAAGAATATAGAAATAGAAATATAGATGAATCAACAACCAGAAGGTACATCAGTACCACAACAGTAAAAAAGAGGAGGAGGGAAAAGAAAAAGAAAGAAAAAAAGAAGGATAAAAGTCCTTGGCTGTGGAGGGTGGGGCCTAAGAAAGGGGGAGGTTTGGGTGGGGGGTGTGGCCTATGCTCAGGACCCACAAGGCTGGAAAAGGCCCTGGAGGCTGTGGGGGGTGGGGCTTAGGCTCAAGGAACAGAAGGGGCCCAGGCGTGCCCCGCACCCCTGGTCTCAGAGAGCGGTGGACCTCACCTGGGAGCCCAGCTGGGTTCCTGGGCACTCAAGCTCAAGTTCCCAGGAAGCCTCCGCTCCTCTATGGCCCCTTCCGGATGGCTCTCCTGATCTCCACGGCCACCCCCCCATGCCCCCAAGGACGCACGTGTCCTGGAGGGGGCTTTGGAGGGCAGGGGACAGGCCTGGGAGCTCAGCAGGCTCCCTGGGCCTGAGTGGGCAGGGCAAATGCCCTCCACTCCTCTCCCGTTCCTCCCGGAAATTCCCTCCCACCTGCCTCTCCTGATCTCCCTGGCGTCAGAGGTGCCGATCCTGTCTGGCCTCCACTTCTCCTTCCCGCTCAGTCCCCCACGTCCTACTGGTTCACTTGGGGGGTTCCTCCTGTCTCCTTGGGCATCAGGGTCCCCCCACCAGTGGCCGGCAGGCACCCTAGTTGTGGGGAAACGCTAACTCGGCGTCTTCCCACACTGCCATCTTGACTCCGTTCCTCAGGCCTCTTATTTTTTAAAAGCTACCCTGAGTTGGGTCTTTGTTTCTTGCAGCTATGAGCACTCTAACTTATACTATCCCAGAGTCTGAAAGAAACCCAGGCACAAAGTAGGAACTCTGTAAGTGTCTGCAGATTGAATTGAGCTCTGAGTATGAACAGTTACTGAGCAAACAAGGAGAGCACCTCCATCTATTAGATCCTAAGTGTCTGGCACAACCCCTAGACCAGAGAAGGTGTTTGGCAAATATCTGGTTAAAGCCAAAATGGCTTCAGGATCTTCACAAGCAACAGAGAAATTTTAGCAGTCTGGATGGAAGGATGAAGATGAGAAAAAATTAGCTCAGTCAAAACTCAAGTTCTGGAAGAATCTTTCTACTCAAATGTACAATGAAGGAGCTGCCCCAGGCAGGGTCAGGAAAAGAGAAGCTGAAGAGGTCTCTAGCCTTCTCTGGTGGCTCAGAGGGGAAGGCAGTGTGTCACTTAGGAATCTGTGTGAAGTTGGAGATGGGGAAGGGAGTGGAAATGCACACAAGAGACATCCCTTGGTAAAAAGAGGCAGAGTCTGATGTCTGGAAACTTCCTTAGAAAGGAGAGAGATGAAGCAAAGGAAACTCCAAGCTATCCTGCCTGTATCCATTCCATTAGCTCATGGGAGTTATGGCAGCTGAGAACTCTCAGCTGAGTCCATCTCCTGGACTTGCCCTCAGCTAACTACTGCTGACTTACCCAAGGCCAAGCCCCCTTCCTTGGAGCAGCCCAAATATAAAGACTTGTCCATGCAAACAGCGTCCAGGCCAAAGCCTCTCTCTCCAACTGGGGATAACACTGAAAGGTCATCCAGGCCTCAGAACTGCCCATGGAATTGACTGAAGCTTGTGACCACACTGCAGTTCAATAGCTTAACTTTTCCCTCAGCCCAGCCCGCTTTCCTGTGTTCCCACAATGGTATCGCTCTCAAGAGCATCTCCCATTGACTTTGTGCATGCAAATCTCCTCCCAGTCTGCTTCTCTATATCAAAAACTGAAGGGTCTGAGACTTTTACTCTACCTGCAAGCTAACCAGTTAATCTGCCACAGGCTCATAGATTCTGGCAGAACACATGAGACTCCTGGGTCAAGGACAAAGAATGTTGTTACTCATGGCACAGTAGGCAGCATGAACTTCATATTTAAATTGATTTTCCTTGCTCACCAAATCCCGCGGGGTGATACAGAACACGGAGTAGGTTTGCATCACAGCCAAAGAACCCTGAGCTTAGGAAAACCCTATCTTTTAAATGGGGCAACTAGCAAATCTGCTTACGCTTTGCCCTGGAGGGAGACATTATATTTATTCTACTGGTTAGGAAACAAATATGCCTTCTGTCCTGGAGACAGGTAGTCTCTCTAGCTTCTAAGTCTGTTTACCACATAAACATCCTTGAAAATTTTTTTTTTTATACAATCTTTGGATATGTACTGTTCCATTGTATATAAATACCACATCTTTATCCATTCAGCTGATGAACACTTAGTTTGCTTCAATATCTTGGCAATTGTAAATAATGCTGCTATGAACATTGGTGTGCATGTATCTTTTCAAATTAATATTTTTGGTTTTTTTGGATATATATCCAGGAGTGAAAATACTGGGTCATATGGTAGTTCTATTTTCAGTTTTTTGAGAAACCTCCATACTGTTTTCCACAGTGGCTGCACCAATTTACATTCCCACCAACAGTGTACAAGTGTTCCCCTTTCTCCACATCTTTGCCAACATTTGTATTTGCATTCTTTTTGATGATAGCCATTCTGAAAGGTGTGAGATGATATCTCACTGTGGTTTTCATTTTCATTTCCCTGATGATTAGTGATGTTGAGCATATTTTCATGTGCCTGTTGGCCATCTGCATTTTTTCTTTGGAAAAGTGTCTATTCAGTTCTTCTGCCCATTTTTTAATCAGGTTGTTTAAACATCCTGGAATAGATAGTTCAGAACAAAAATTGATAGAAGATGTGCAGAAATGGGAGATGACTAGGGACAGTTGTCACCCAACACGGGAAACCCAGCCTGTGCTACACACACATGCACACACACTTGTGAAGCTACTGTAATTTCAGCATTCATGTAAATGTTGTCTCTTAATTTTCAGAGTAGTGTTTTTTTATTTTCAATTATATATTTGAGGGTTATTATAGAGTTTTTTCTTTTTAATTGTTTACACTTTTGTCAATTAAATATGTATATAATTTAAAAAATCAAATGGGGGACTTCCCTGGTAGTGCAGTGGTTAAGAACATGCCTGCCAATGCAGGGGACATGGGTTTGAGCCCTGGTCCGGGAAGATCCCACATGTTGTGGAGCAACTAAGCCCATGCACCACAACTACTGAGCCTAAGCTCTACAGCCCACGAGCCACAACTACTGAGCCCGTGTGCCACAACTACTGAAGCCTGTGCGCCTAGAGCCCATGCTCCGCAACAAGAGAAGCCACCACAATGAGAAGCCCGTGCACCACAACAAAGAGTAGCTTCTGCTCGCCACAACTAGAGGAAGCCAGCGTGCAGCAATGAAGACCCAGCGCAGACAAAAATTAATTAATTAATTTTAAAAATATCAAATAAAAATCAAATGGAACCAAACTCATAATGGAAAACAAGTAGTCCCCTACCCAATCCCTGTCACTACAATTTCCTGTTTCCAAAAGGCAACAACTTTCAATTACCATAGCCAATTCCTTTGGTATTTACCTTCATATTAATAATTTAACAAAATACTGATCATGTCATTTTTGTATGTTTCTCTTAAATAGAATTTGTTGCCTACTTACAGAAGTCAAGGAATTAACTCATATCAATTGTCATATACACACATTTTCTCTCCCCCACCCTCTCAGTAATTTTTTAGTTAAACCCATATTCAATTTTTCCATTTTTATGATTAAATAAATATTGTTTACCAAGGAGTCAAGAGTATACTATGATAATATTTCCTTCCTAATTTACTTCTTTCCTGGAATTAATTACCTTTTTTTCCCCATTTGGTTTAAATCTCCAAGTACTTTCACTGTCTTCAAATAGCTCCATAAAATGTCTCCCAATTCAATTTTCCATATGATCAAAGCTGTCCAATAATCTACGAGTCCAATTTTCCTGAAGGTATTCTTCCTGTAATGTCCTTTTCCAGCCTGGGCCAGTTGCTCTCTAGACCAGGTGTGCCACTGCTATCCCTGGATTCCCAGGTGTATTATGAAGGAAAATTTCCTCTACTTCTGTCCCTCATTTTGGTAAGGCAACTATCCTCCAATATTTGCCTGAAAAATGGTGCATAGGAGATAAAAATCTGTAGACCCTGGAGGTATGAACATGGCTTTTTTTTTTTCTCTCCTTATGCTTAAATAACAGTTTGTCTGGGTATAAAATTTGAAGAAATTATTCATCAATTTCAAGCCTCCAGAGTTTCTTTTAAGAAATGTGATACCTATCTTAATCTTTTGTATGCAATCTGTTTTATATATCTGAGACAATTTAACATCTCTCTTCTAACTGAAAAGTATCTTCATATACTTAGTGGACCCTTTCAATCTGGAAATATGTTTTTCAGTTCCAAGAAATTCACCTTGGTCAGTGGGTCCATTTCTTATACTCTGTGCTCTGGTTCTGAAATTCTATTAATTGAACATCTACCTCTTGAACAGATCCTTTAATTTTCTTATCTCCTCTTGACTATTTTATATTTTCTGTCTTCTTTATCCTTTGGTCTTTCAATAAATGTCATCTTTATCTTCTAATCTCCCTCTTGAAGCTTAAATCTTTGTCCATATGTTTTTAAGTTCCAAGAGTTTTTTTCTTGCTCTCTGACAATATTTATTCTTTTTTTAAAAAAAAAATAGCATCTTGTTATTATTTCATGAATCGTTATCTTTAATCTTTCTAGAGCAATCATCAGTTATAGGTTTTGGATAGTTCCTCCTACATTTACACTGCGTTTTTTCCTGTTAGTTTTGGCTTTGTATTTCAAGTTAGAGGGTATCTTCAAATGTTAGATGATCCTACACTGTTCATTATGATTAATAGTGAGAATTAAAATCCCAGTTGGGGGGCTTCCCTGGTGGTGCAGTGGTTGAGAGTTCACCTGCCAATGCAGGGGACACGGGTTCGTGCCCCGGTCCGGGAAGATCCCACATGCCACAGAGCAGCTGGGCCCGTGAGCCATGGCCGCTGAGCCTGCGCCGGGAGCCTGTGCTCTGCAACGGGAGAGGCCACAACAGTGAGAGGCCGCCCGCGTACCGCAAAAAAAAAAAAAAAATCCCAGTTGGAAGCTTTACATGAATGAGCCAGACCTGTCAACAGGAAGGTTTCAATATTGTTGACTGAGGTGGGTCCTAGCTTTTCTTAGGAGGAACTCTCTAATATCAGGATCTGTAGGTATTTTTTGTTTTGTTTTTAAGCTGGCAAGTTTCCCCAAATGGAACTGCTCTAATCTCCTACCTCTCCTATGGCTCTGAGGCTCAGCATTCTCAAGCCAAGAACAAGAGATTGGGGATGGATCTCATCCTTCAGCTTATGGATTTTCATTTAATCCCCTCACCCTATTTTTAACACAGCACCACACCACTGTACCCATCTGTGTCTGGTATCCCTGAGACCTGACCTCATATGGCTCAATACCTCTAGGAAAGTGAACATCCAGTCTTCTGCTATGAGCTGAATTGGGTGAGTGTGCTTGTTGATTAGCTGACTGGTCTGGAAGAAGGAACCTGGAAATCTAGCTGACTCTTCTAAAGGCTTTCAACAAGTTTTCTGTTTGGGGTTCTGCCCTGTAATCTAACCTTCAGGAATATCCAATGTCTCCAATTCCTGAACCTTTCTAGGGTTCTGTGATGCAAAAATTAGTTTCTCCTCACTGATTTCTCCTCTACAGGCATGTAAGTTACAGCTCTCTCTGGCAGGCTAACTTGTTTTTACATTTATCTATTTGCTTTCCATATTCCAAAATTTTCTTTTTATCTCTCATCTGCTGCCATCCTTTCTTCCATTCTCAATGTCTTTGTGGTTTTTCACCTTTATTTATCCTTTGACTCATTTTAATAGGGGAGGGAGTTGAGAAGAACTAATGTGCTAATTCTATCATGTTTAATAGGAAGGCTTGGGATGCCACCATCTTTTCATGTCTTAGGATCTCTAAGGTTTGTGATCTACCCTTGGGGAGATTTCAAGGCAAAAGCTACTCATTAAACACCTACAACCTACCAAAGATTCAAAATAATTTCTGGTTCAGAACACATACATATTCATGGCTTATAAAGAGGAAACAACTAAATATTATATAAGCTAGGCAATCCTATACACTAATGATGAACAATCTGAAAGTGAAATCAGCCACTATGGAAAACAGTATGGAGGTTCCTTAAAACACTCAAAATAGGACTACGGTATGACCCAGCAACCCCACTCCTGGGCATATACCCTGAGAAAACCATAATTCAAAAAGAGTCATGTACCAAAATGTTCATTGTAGCTCTATTACAATAGCCACGTCATGGAATCAACCTAAGTGTCCATCGGCAGGTGAATAGATGAAGAAGACGTGGCACATATATGCAATGGATAGTGGGAAGCAGCCGCATAGCACAGGGAGATCAGCTCGGTGGTTTGTGACCACCTAGAGGGGTGGGATGGGGAGGGTGGGAGGGAGGGAGATGCAAGAGGGAAGAGATATGGGAACATATGTATATGTATAACTGATTCACTGTTATAAAGCAGAAACTAACACACTTAGAGTAAAGTAATTATACTCTAATAAAGATGTTAAAAAAATAGTTCTAGGAATTCAGATTTTAGGAATACTGATTTATGAACGTGAAGTCTTATGAAAATATCTCTTAATCATGAATTACCTTTGCAAAAAAGAGGTTTTCACTTTTATCTGGTTTAAAAAAGGTTGTATGTTTTCATAAAAATAAAAATACCAAGTTAAAGAACCGTATAGAACTTGAGGACCCAAACACCAGTTTGAGAGATGTTACTGCAGAAGGCCAGGGAGAGGGTCCACAGAAGTGTCGCCTAAGGAAGACTCAGTTGTGATGGGCAGAGGACACAGTACACACTGACATTTAAATGAAAATAGATCACTGGTGCTGCCTACCTGACTTGTTGCTTAAAAAAAGTAGGAGTGTAAGAACAGTGATGATAGGGGCAAAGGCAGGGAACAGTAGCACACATAGAAAAGGAGTATTACTTTCTCTCGTGATTTAGCAAAGTCTCCAAAAAAGTTGTCACTAATCCCTAGAGTCATAGGCCAGAAAGGACTCTACAAGGTCATTTAACCTGGCCCTTTACTTCAGATGGCTAACTTTGGCTACCTTTCCTCCCTGGTAGCCAAACTCTCAGGAAGGAAAAAAAAAAAAAGCCAAGTCACATTTGTTTCAACTTTTCTTAGACCAGCAATGAAAAAAACAGTTGTCACAGATTGTCAGTTATCCAAATGTGAAATGCAGCTTTCTTTGCCACTGAGCAAAAATTATTATAAATACAGCTTGTAAAATAAAAGCCTCTATTGAGAGTGCCTTGCCATAAACAAGAGAAATTCTGCAGCCCAGGGCGCTGAGTCAGGATTTGTATGCTGTACTATCTAATTCCAACTAGAAGCAAGACTGGGAGTTACAGCACTGTTTGTCCACCAACCATTCCTGCGGCCGCCCTCACACCTGCTTTGGTCACGGAGCAGAGAATACTCACCCCTCAGAGATGCCCACGGGCACTGTGCCAAGGACACTTGATACGGCTGTGGGGAAAACTGTGCCTAAGAGCCATGCCTGGAGTCTGGCAGGCCCTTGCCTGAGCTCTGACTCTGCAGCTTAGAGCTCTGTGATTCCAGAGGAGGTGGGAAGAGAGGGAAGAGGGTAATAAGCAGGAAGTAACAGTACCTGCCTCATAGGACTATGGTGAGGGTGAAATGAAGAAATATATGTAAAATACTTGGAAGAATGCTTGGCAACTCCTCCAAAAAAATGTCAAGTGCCATTAGCAGCAGCAGCAGCAGTGGCAACACCAATATCAGTAGTTGGAATCCCTATATTAAAAGCATTTCTATTTAGGTCTTCTGCCCATTTTTGGATGGGGTTGTTTTTTTTTTGTTATTGAGCTGCATGAGCTGCTTGTAAATTTTGGAGATTAATCCTTTGTCAGTTGCTTCATTTGCAAATATTTTCTCCCATTCTGAGGGTTGTCTTTTGGTTTTGTTTATGGTTTCCTTTGCTGTGCAAAAGCTTTGAAGTTTCATTAGGTCCCATTTGTTTATTTTTGTTTTTATTTCCATTACTCTAGGAGGTGGGTCAGAAAGGATCTTGCTGTGATTTATGTCACAGAGTGTTCTGCCTATGTTTTCCTCTAAGAGTTTGATAGTGTCTGGCCTTACATTTAGGTCTTTAATCCATTTTGAGCTTATTTTTGTGTATGGTGTTAGGGAGTGATCTAATCTCATACTTTTACATGTACCTGTCCAGTTTTCCCAGCACCATTTATTGAAGAGGCTGTCCTTTCTCCACTGTACATTCCTGCCACCTTTATCAAAGATAAGGTGTCCATATGTGCGTGGGTTTATCTCTGGGCTTTCTATCCTGTTCCACATAATGCATGTTTATTTGGAATGGTTTAGCAGGGAGGCAAACCTCTCTTGGCACTGCTGCTTACCATTATTATTATTGCGTTGTCCTTGTAATTACTATGATGACTACTGCAATGTTTGATACCTGAAGAAACATATCTGGGTACCATGTCTGGAGAGAAATGGCTCCCAAGAATTGGTGCTTTACATCAAAGTCCCTCATGGTCAGTGGTGGGACACAGGGCAAGAGAACTAAAAGGAAATAAATGATCAGGCCCTGCACTGCACAAGAAGTACAGAAAAATCATAGAGCAGAAATATGGGTAGCATTAGAACAAACGCTATGGGGCCCTAGGAGCTTTTGATAGGATATCTTATTTAATTCTCTGAACAATTCTGTGATGCAAGTATCCTTAGCCCCATCTTTAGAGAGCCAGATTCCCTGGCTCCGCTACTTATTAGCCCTTTGACCTCAGCAAGTCATGTACCCACTTTCTGCCTCAGTTTCCTCATATTTAAAATGAGGACAATAATTTACCTATTTTGTAGGGTTCTTATGAGGATTAAATGAGTTAATGAATGTAAAGCATCCAAATAGTGTCTGGCACATAGTAAATGTTACAAAAGTTGAGGTGAATATTATTTTAGAGCTGAGTAACTTGATACAGACAAATTGAGGAATGCCCCATCAGTGTAAAACATCAGGCATCCATAGACTCTAATTAGGGTTGGAGGGAAGGTGTGATAGGATGATTAGGGGGAGTATTTACTTGGTAATCCCTATAATTTGTTTTGGCGCAAAGAGCCACACTTTGGAATAATGGGCACTAAATTTCTTGTATGTTTCACATCTCTAGGATAAACAAGCCCTGTAAAACTTTCAAGTGTTGCGTCAAAAGCCACTCAAAATGGCCTTTATTCTATTGTTTACTTGTTTTTATTGCCTTGAATTTCAAGTATTATTTAGCATCTTAAATGTCACAAAGGTTTTTATTATTATCACTAACTGTGTTGTGAAGATCCAATACCGCTGGCACACCAGAATGAGTATGTTGTTATTAAGTTCTATACAATATGTTTTAAATTCATCATTTACATAAGTCTGCAACATACTCAGCAAGCATACCTCAACCCAGTTTTACACTGTGAAATAAGAATAACCAAGTCCATCAACCCTGTCTATGAACAGTCAGAAAAGGCAGATATTCCTTGAATGGATATATTGAGCCATCATTCTATAACATAAGGATGCTGCTTCTGTAGGATATTATTCAGCCATGTAAAAACAAAGTGTATTATTATTAGAGTTAAAATAGTCTCTGATTATGCACAGTTTGAGACCAATGACATAAAAGCAATTACAGTGCAATCAAGCAAAATGACACTGTCGGCAGGTTCCACTTATCATTCCAAAATTACCACATTAGCAAAAGTCAAGCATTTATTAGTGCTACTGCAAAGCCAATCAGATAGTCCATTCATATGGGCCCTTCTGGTGTTTCTAAAGTTGTGCTCACACCTGTGGAGCATGATTAATTCGTGGTGAAATTTTTGTTTGCCCTCCCCAAGAAAACCCCCCAACACTGGAGTCAATCTTTCCAAGTTTAACAGAACCCAAACTCACTTTTGTTGAGCCCCAGTCTTTATTAATTTCCTGATTAATCAGAATTTGCATTTTCTTGCATCTTCTTCAATTATCAAAGAGACTGGTAAATAATACCATTGTGAAAATGCCATTGAATAGAATGTTCAGACATTCTGTTAACAAGATAAACCAGAAATATACCTGAAAGAATTGTTTGTTGAAAACCTTTCTAAAATAATATTATGTACTTTCAAGATTTCATAAGTATGCTGATAAAAAGAATAGTTAACACTGCGTAGTACTTACCATGGGCCAGTCACTATGCTTTATGTATATTAGGCTGGCCAAAACATTCGTTTGGGTTTTTCCATAAAATGTTACAGAAAAATCCGAACAAACGTTTTGGCCAACCCAATATTAAGTCATTTAATCTCCACTGCAAAAAGGAGGAAGCTACCATTTTTCTCTTCATTTTACTGAGAAAATTGTTAATTTCCTCAGATTAGTTGGTTTCCCAAGGTGAAATAAATGATAAGTTCAAGTGAGGTTTTGAACCCAGCACTCTGACTCCACTCATTCAAGCACTCCAGTACAGGGTATAGCCAGTGTAGGGTTTATGTTTATGTGTAATAGCTCCTTAATGATTTATTATCCTATATTATGTCAAGACCACCATTATGGACATGAATTCTCACTGAGGAAAATGTAAATAAAGTAGGTGTAAGAGCTTGTGTAAATGGTGGGTGCTGGGGAAGGGAAAGAGGTGGTTTAGGCCTTGAGCTCAGTTAATTTGGGGGCTTTAAAAACTGTTGCAGTTTTCCCTCGGAAATAATACCAATGCATATTAATTGGGAGAAATAATAAAAGTATAAAAAAGAAAGAATAAAAATTACCAACTGTTCCTGCCATTAGTAACATTTTAAAGGATGTTTCATCAGTCTTTCTCTGTATCCTATAGATGTGTTTAAAGAAATTAGTGGAAGTTTATAGTATAGTGGTTAAGTAGAGTCTCAAAAAGAGACAGACCTCTAACCTCAAATTTCTAGACTTCAGCTTCCTCCTGTGCGAAATGGGTATAAGCCCAGAACTTACCCCCACTGAAGGATAGGCAGATGTTCCATGTAAAACACTGAGCATGATGCTTGGCATATAGCAAGCACTCAACAGAAGTTAGATATTGTTATTAGTATCAGCAATACAGAGCATTGTCAACTTGCCTTCCTACCCAAATTTAGATTGTGTTTTCTCACTTTATCAAATATTCTTCAAAAACATTTTATGCAGCACTATTTACAGTAGCCAGGACATGGAAGCAATCGAAGTGTCCACTGACAGATGAATGGATAAAGAAGATGTGGTACATATATACAATGGAATATTACCCAGCCATAAAAAGAAACGAAATTGAGTTATTTGTAGTGAGGTGGATGGACCCAGACTCTGTCATACAGAGTGAAGTAAGTCAGAAAGAGAAAAACAAATACTGTATGCTAACACATATATATGGAATTAAAAAAAAAAGGTTCTGATGAACTTAGGGGCAGGACAGGAATAAAGACACAAACGTAGAGAATGTACTTGAGGTCATGGGGAGGGGGAAGGGTAAGCTGGGACAAAGTGAGAGTGGTGTGGACATATATACACTACCAAACGTAAAATAGATAGCTAGTGGGAAGCAGCTGCATGGCACAGGGAGATCAGCTCCATGCTTTGCGACCACCTAGAGGGGTGGGATAAGGAGGGTGGGAGGGAGACACAAGAGGGAGGGAATATGGGGATATATGTATGCATATAGCTGATTTACTTTGTTATACAGCAGAAACTAACACAACACTGTAAAGCAATTATACTCCAATAAAGATGTTAAAAAATAATAAATAAAAATTTAAAAAACGTTTTTAAATGTTTATTAGAGATTTAATTTGTTTACTTTATTTTTTTTTTTTTGCAATTTTAAATGTTCTGCAGTGAATGTCCTCATAAATAATTCCTTTGTGATTGTCTGATTTTTTCCTTAGGATAAAATTCCAAAAGTGAAATGGCTATTTCTAAGGATATAAAAACAAATATTTTGAGACTTTTAATGATATTCCCAAATTGATGTCCAGAAAGAGTATGTCACTTAACATTATTATCTGAGGTATGAGAACATGTGAATCTGTGGGATTAAAGTATTATGATTATTTCTAATATTGGCCAATTTAGTTTAAAGATGATGACATTTTAATTAGATTTATTTTATACTAATACAATTGAATTTTTTATATGTATGTTGAGCACTTATGTTTTTCGTGAAATTGCTATTCATGCCCTATGTCCTCGTTTCCACTGGGACTTCAGTGGCTTTCTCATTGTTTCGTAAGAGTGCTTTACATTTTCACTTATTGATTCGTGATTTCAACAAATATTATTGGAACCTACTCTAGACCAATTTTATAATCTTTGTTTCACAGATTATGATATATTTTGTTTTCATTTGCTTTCATGTTTTGTACATAATGACTTTGATAAACAGATAATTTTAATTTTTAGGTAGCTAAAATGTAATGTTTTCCTCTGGTTTCTGACTTTGGTACTAAAAGGCCTTGCCTAGAGTTTATTGTATATTCATCTATGTCTTTCTAATCTCCTTAATGACTTTATTTTTCATATTTAAGTATTTTAACTATCTGGAATTTATTTCATGGTAAGTTATGAAGTAGGAATCTAACATGATCATTTTTTCTTTTTAAATAGCCAGTTACTGGAAATCTATGAGCTTTATTTCTCTAAAATATTATATCAAATATTATATTCTTCCATTTACTAGGATATTTTTCTAGTTTGCCAATTCTCTTCTTTGAATCTGTCTATACCTTCTTGTTCCAGTGTCTTACTGTTTTAATTATTTTATTTAAAAATTATATTTTGATATCTGGGTTTTCTTCTCCCATTATATTGTTTTTCCCAAAAATACTCTTCCAGGGGAACTTTAGAACAATTTTGTTTGGGTGTAAAAATAATCAAATTTGGGTTTTCATTGGAATTAATTTCAAGAAGGTATAAATTAATTTGGGAAGCATGTATATCTTCATAATTTTTATTCTTCCCAATACTAAACATGATGTCTCTTTATTCAGATCTTTTTCATCTTGTCTAATAAATTTAGTAAATGTTATATTGGCCCTACACATTTCTTGTTAAGATTTTTCCAAATTATTTGGTGTTTTTGTTCTATCATGAATGAGATTTTCCCTTTGTAATTTCTAATTGGTTTTTGCCAGCATATAACAAAACAATCTTATTTTTATATTTATTTTTTACTTTTTGGGGTTTTCCAGGTAAGCAGTCTTATCATTTGCAAATAAAAATTTTTATGTCTGTTTTCCAGTATTTATACTTCTTAATTCTTTTTCTCATATAATTGTAACAAAAACTTCCCAAAAACAACAGTGGTAATATCGGGAGTTCTTGTCTTGTTCTTCTCATTAACTGCAATTCCTTTATTGCTTCAGTATCAAGCATGATAGATTTGGAGTTTTTATTAAAAAAAAAAAGCTTCTTTCCATTTCTCCTTTCATTAAAACCATTTTAAAACCAGAAATTGGAGTTGAATTATATTAAATGCCTTTTTTACATCTATCTGGATGATCATATACCTTTTTCCTTTGGCCTCTTATGGCATGTTGCATCAGTAGATTTCCTAATATTTAAACCATCCTTTCAATTCTGAAATAAACCCCACCTAATCTTGGCATATTATTTTCATATTATGCTACTGAATCAATTTACTTATTTTTTCCTCACATTTTAAAATCTGCATTTATATGAAGTTATTCTGTCATTTCTTCTGTTATATCCACCAGATTTTGACATTAGGCTCATGCTAAACTTGTTTAAATAAATGGAAAAGATTTCCATCTGTTCTGTGCTCTACAAGATGAATAGAAGAAAAGTAACTGTTCTCTAGATGTTTACTGGAACTTGCTAACAATATTTATGCACATGTGGCCTTTACATCTTCTTAAAATGTAACACTCTATTTTTAAATTCCTCTCTCAATGCCTATGTAGTAAAATTTTTGTGTCACAATCTTTCTTCCTCACAAGTCTGTAACAATTACTTCTTTATCTTCAGGCTTTTGATAGTAGAGAAACCCTGGTGTTTCTCCTTCCTGGTGGATAACTTTTTTAAACACCTGATTATGTACACATTTTTTTTTAATCTTTGAAAGTCAAAGTATTTGCCAGGATATGTCTAGGTGTTGATCTTATTTACTTTTACCAGAACTTGTTGACCTCTTAATCTGAAAACAATTAATGTTTAATATTTGTTCAGCTCCAGAAAGTTTTTAAATCTATTTCCTGATTATTTCATTTCCTACATCTACTCTGTTCTCTTTTTCTGAGATTTCTATTACATGCATATTAGATCTCCTGGCTCAGTCCTTCATTACTTATCTTTTAAATTTTTTCCCCATTGTTTTCTCCTCTTTATTCCTTGGAATAAATCCTGCAAATCTGATCTTCATTTAGGCTTTAAATATTACCATCAATTGTTTTTCTTCTATGCTCTTTTTTCTGGCTCCAGATTGTTCTTCATGACCACCTTGTTTATTTTTGTAGACTCAACAACCTCTTCTCTACCATGTTAAGATCACAAATTTAAAACTTGAACTTTTCCCCTCTATTTTGAACAGTAACTGCAGGTCATAAGAAGACATTTGCCCTGGTTCTACAGCACAGCCCCCTCTTTTTAAAGAGCAGTATCTTTTCATATGTCTGATGGATTTTTCCTGTTTGCTCACCCTTAAAGAGGTATCTGTACTTGTTCAGTTCTGGGAAGTGAGATGGATTCTGTCCAAGATTATTTGGATCTTTGTCCAGATCTTTCAGACCCAGATTAAAAAGGAAGTGAAAGCTTGGGATTTAATGTAATTTTCCATTCAGAGTATAAAAACTGAACCGCCTGGGTCACTAAGCCAGAGCTAAAAGCAGAGGCAGTCACAGCAGGGAGAACAGTCCTCAGGCTGGTGCTGAGCTTCTCTGTTTATTGAGCAGCCAGGAATTAGCTGCAGCAATGCCCCGATTCCTTGTTTGGCATGTTTGTCCTCATGAGGAGCCAGATGAAACTCTTTGTCTGGGACAGATGTCTGTGTTTAGGGTAAGCCAGGAACAAAATCATTCCAGGCTCCACTAAGTGTGGCATGTCCCAGGGGCACAGGCCCTCACCTTGTCACCCCATGCCACCACACCACAAATCCTCCTAAATAAGGAAAGGAGAGGAAGTTCTGCTGAGAACTATGTTCCTCGACCTCCCAGGACCCAAGTGGAGAGCCTTGATTCACATTAGTCCACCCTTCACTTCAGTCTCATCTGTCCTACAACTGACAAACTTCCTGGCAAATTGGGCCACGCTTTCATATCTTTCACTATCAGTTTCTAATATTTCTATTTGACTATTTTATAGGTGTGTAAGTGGAACTCTAGGGAAGTGGTAGACTTCTTGTCTGTGTTCTATTAGTTTCTTTCCAGGGATCCCTCAGTTCCTTTCTAACCTACCCTTAGGAAAGTGCTATTAGACTCTGCTAATGGGGATGGGGACAAAGCCACAAAAATTTTCTTTAAGAATATAAGGGGAAATTACTTTTTTTACTTAAGGAAACTAGCCACAGAATTTTTATACTCTTAATATGGTGATCTTGACAAGCTGGTTTTTTTCCCTTCTTTCTCTTCTTGATTGAGAGAAATAATGCAGAAAAACTCAGATAAAGTGTGTAGTGGGAACTGCACAGACTTTTCTAACTTACTGAACTTGCTAAAGATTGAAATTTAATTCATTTCTTCATCCTAAGCCAGTAAAACATATTTCCTCTGGCTGAGACAACAGGTTACTACCGCCAGGTACTGAAAATATGTAAATCTGATTTTTGATAGAATTCAGGCTGAATTAAAAAGAAACATTATTAAAGTAGTCCAAGTACAAAATTGTTAAAGAAGTGTGAAGGATTGAGAAGGAACATACCCAAATGTGTTTGGCATTTCTTTCTAATTAAAACTTGCAAGAAAACAAGTACTTGCTTGCTTGGCTGTTCTTTTGTAGGTTTAATTGTCTTAATAAAATATTGTTTCGGGTAAATTAAGAAGGAAAACTCGGAATCGTGATAGGAATCTTTCAAGCAAAGCCTGTGCCTTGCAATTCACACCAGGAACCAGAGAAGACTTTTCAGGAGAGCGCTGTCAACAGTCATGGCCGTGGAGTAGTAGTGGGAAACAAGCACGGTGGGCCGGTCCTCTGGAGCAGAAAGATGGTGTCTTAACTCCCAGTCTGCCTTGCCTTTGACGTTGCCACCACCCAGCCCTGGGACTCTGCGTCCTCACTTCCAATTCCGTTCTCAACCCTCAGCATCATGACTCTCAACTCACAATATAACAGCTTTTTATCGGTGGGCAGAGTGAAGAGAAGATTTTTAAGTGAGTCTTGGTGAGCAAACTGTTTCAGTTAGTTCACCATCTTCTCTTCCAGGAGCAAGTATTCCCTGAAGCCAGCAGCTAGGTTTTTTAGGTCTGGTCCCGGTACTGTTTGACACGGAGACTCCCTCTCTCCAGTCTTGCCCCTCTCTTACCCACCCCACATACAGCAGTCAAAGTGTTCACTTCAGAGAACAAATGTGTTCATATTACTCTCCTGGTTTTATTTTTAAATACTCTCTTCATAAATTGCAGAGGAAAAAATTCAGTCCCTAAAGAGTTTCATATTCAAGTGTTTTATGAATTGGCTCCAACCTCATCACTCCTAAGGGGGACTTCCCTGGGCCCTGATGGTACATGCTAGCTAATTCTTGCTGATCCTTCAGAGTGTGATTTCTTACCCCCTTAACAGACCCAGCGCACCCCCAGCTGTGTTGTGCTGGGATTGAACCCCAGTTATCAGCCTGGCAGCCAGCAGAGGAGGTGGGTGGGCCCTTAAGGAAACCACGTGCCGCCATGCTGGGCGGTACTCCAACGTATGGATGGAGACTTCAGAGGCGAACACAGAGGTAAATTCCCTAGGGACAAACACTCAGACGCCCTCATCCTTATTTTCAAGGTCCCAGTTTGCCAGCCAGAGAAAGTTAATGCAACTGATCTGCCTTGGCTGGCAAGTTCCATCTCTGTGGGGAACTTCATTCTAACTATCCAGCCTGGTATCTTACCCTCACCTGTGTCAGCTTTCTCTGCAGGAGATCAGATACACAGTAGGTACTATTTGGTAAATAAATGAATAAATGAATGGCACTGAACAAGCAGTGGTTTGGAAAACCATAGAGGTCATTAAAAAACTCAGTTTTGTATTATTTCTAAACAAGACAGAGAATATGAGAGTCAATTTTTCTAGAAAAAGATCCTTTTGTCCTTTATTTTCTCTTATTATCTGATAAATCATAACCCTGAATTATTAAACAGAATGTGTTTTTCATATTGCTTCTCATGTCATTTGTAAAATAAGAAACTGTAAATAGGATGTACAGAATATTACACTGAAATCATTCTACAATAATTCAAATGATCGTAAAATCACATTTATGTTGTTTAGAGCTAATTATATACTGCTTTCTTTATGTAATGGGCAGACAGTTGAATATGTCCAAATTTATATTTGCCATATATTGAAAATTGAAAGCTTGAAACATTTTAAAGATTCTTTAGTAAGCAAATTGAATCAGCAGAATAAATCAACAGAAAAACATAATTTAGGATTCTGGAAAAGAGTAGGAAGAAGTGACATTCAATCTGCTCAGAATGATATTTGGGCACAAAATCTTGTTTGGTAAATGAGCTATAATTTCACTATCAGAATGTGGGTCTTTAAAAATATCTCAGGCATTAATGTCACCAAGTGAGTCAACACCAAATAGTTGAGCAAAACCTCAAAATGTGAAGCCCTGACAATGCATCAAAAAAACCCTTCTGATCCAGAGCAGCTGAAGGTAAAAGGGACAAGTGAAAAAGCCACAAGTGAGGGAAAATGGCCCCAAAACCTCTTAAATGTTCTACATAATCATATTATTTGCAAATAATAAGACATTTACCTCTACATTTCCAATATTAAAAGCAAAGGCAATCAATACTCAAAACACATAACTTTCTAATTTTACAGTTTTCTGTTCTCTATGCCCTTAAGATTATATCTGTTTTCAAAATGGCTTAAAGATTTAAATACAAGACATGACACCATAAAACTCCTGGAAGAGAACATAGGCAAAACATTCTCTGACATAAATCATACCAATGTTTTCTTAGGTCAGTCTCCCAAGGCAATAGAAATAGAAGGGAAAAAATACAAATGGGACCTAATCAAACTTACAAGCTTTTGTACAGCAAAGGAAACAATTTAAAAAATGAAAAGATAACCTACAGAATGGGAGAAAATATTTGCAAATAATGTAACCAACAAGGGCTTAATTTCCAAAATATACAAACAGCTCATACAAGTCAAAAACAAAAAAAACAAACAACCCAATTAAAAAATGGGCAGAAGACCTAAATAGACATTTCTCCAAAGAAGACATACAGATGGCCAACAGGCACATGAAAAGATGCTTAACACTGCTAATTATTAGAGAAATGCAAATCAAAACTACAATGAGGTATCACCTCACACTGGTCAGAATGGCCATCATCCAAAAGTCTACAAACAACAAATGCTGGAGAGGGTGTGGAGAAAAGAAAACTCTCCTACACTGTTGGTGGGAATGTAAATTGGTGCAGCCACTATGGAAAACAGTATGGAGGTTCCTCAAAAAACTAAAAATAGAATTGCCATGTGATCCAGCAATCCCACTCCTGGGCATATATCTGGGCAAAATTATAATTTGAAAAGATACATGCACCCCAATGTTCATTGCAGCTCTATTTACAATAGCCAAGGCATAGAAACAACCTAAATGTCCATCAACAAATGAATGGATAAAGATGATGTGGTACATATATAAATGAAATACTACTCAGCCATAAAAAAGAATGAAATAATGCCATTTGCAGCAACATAGATGGACAGAAATTATCATACTAAGTGAAGTAAGTCAGAAAGAGAAAGACAAATATCATATGATATCACTTATATGTGGAATCTAAAATACAACATAAATGAACTTACCTACGAAAGAGAAATAGACTCACAAACACAGAGAACAGACTTGTGGTTGCCAAGAGCAGGGTGGTAGGGGAGGGATGGATTGGGAGTTTGGGATTAGCAGATGCAAACTATCAATATTGTACATAGAATGGATAAACAAGGTCCTACTGTATAGCACAGGGAACTATATTCAATAACCTGTGATAAACCGTAATGGAAAAGAATATGAAAAAGAATGCATATATGTATAACTGAATCACTTTGCTGTACAGCAGAATTAACACAACACTGTAAATCAACTATACTTCAATAAGATAAATTTTTTTTAAAAAGATTATTGTGTCTCTGTGGTAGAAATGCTGCTTAATGTTATTCTACCATGCATCTCTACCCAACCTCAAGTTCAGTAACATCACATTGGTAGCTTGAAATCAGCCATGGTCGGAGTATCTACATCACAGAAATTGGTGAACACTATAAATTAGAGTTTTTTCTTTGTTCAGAGAGCAGGTGGTTAAACATTCACCAGCACACCCTGGCAATACTCTTCCAGGCCCTAAAAATTTGAGAAAGGTCTCAGTCTTTCCAGATCAAGGACTGAAATACTAAATATTTTGGAATCCGCACCAGCTGACAGATGACATTTGAGTTCACATTAAGAGTGTTTGTATAGGCCCCCTCTTCCGTAATTCCTGGAGCCAAGCATTGCAGTGTGCCATCATCAGAAAGAGTGAAAATTTTGATCCAGCAATTCCACTTCTGGATATTTATCTGAGGGAAATTAAAAGATATCTGTATCCCTATGTGCACTGCAGCATTATTTACAATAGCCAAGACATGGAAACAACTTAAATGTCCATCAACGAATGAATGGATAAAGAAAATGTGGAATATATATGAATATTATTCAGCCATAGAAAAGAAGGAACTCCTGCCATTTTCAACAACTTGGATGGACCTTGAGGACATTACGCTAAGTAAAATAAAAATGGACAGAAAAAGACAAATATCATATGATCTCACTTATATATGAAATGAAAGAAATAAAGAAAGAAGAAAGAAAGAAAGACAGAAAGAAAGGAAGGAAGGAAGGAAGGAAGAAGAGAGAGAGAGAAAGAAGAAAGAAAGAAAGAAAGGGAAAGAAAAAGAAAGAAAAATGAAATTCATAGATACAGAGAACAGATTAATGGTTGCCAAAAGCACAAGGTAGGGAGTGGGCAAAGTAGGTGAAGGTGGTGAAAAGACACACACTTCCAGTTGTTAGATAAGTAAGTCCTGGGGATGTAATATACAGCACGGTGACTATGGTTACTAACATTTTACTATATAATTAAAAGTTGCTAAGAGAGTAAATCTTAAAAGTTCTCATCACACTCAAAAAACAAAAAATGTAGCCGTGTGTGGTGATGGATGTTAACTAATTCATACTGCAGTATATACATATATCAAATCATTATGTTGTATATCCGAAACTAATACAATGTTATATGTCAATTATATCTTAATTTTTGAAAAAAAAGAGTGGAAATTTTGTTCTGATCACAAGAATCAGTTTTGTTCCCCGTCCCACCCCTGATATCATTATGCTTTCTCTTTCTGCATCTACTCAGAGACTGTGATATCATCATGCAACACAAGAAGCAGAGAGATGGAGAAAGATGCCTTTCATGTTGGGATGGTCAGTCCTCTAAGAAAAGGGCAGAGAAAGGATGAGGACAGGTTGCTTCAGCCACAGTTCCTCCTCTCCAGCAGTGCTTGCTGGGGCTGAACTTTTCCTGAAAACACCCAAAGACGACAACTTGCCACAGCAAGACCTTTTTCCTTGTGATGTCCAGCCAGTTAAGCCTACCTGAAAAATGCCCTGGTTTCTTTATTTGCAGAATACTTATTTCCCTTATTTTACAACTTGCCAAATAACAACCTTGGTTTTATAAGAACAAAGGACATTCAGCTATTTCCTGATCTGTATATATATGTTTGTCATTACAAAATTCTCCACACTAACCACGCGTTTCCCAAAGTTGTCTGGCCATCCATCTAGAGCCTAGGCAAATGGCATCTTGCTTACATAGTTTCTCTCTAAACACAAGCTGCTCCCCCACTAAAACGGATATTTTAATTTATTAATATATTTCAGTTCTCCCCCTAGCAAGATAGGTCTATAGACTCATGTTAAATTAACATTGGCTGTTCAGGGTGTTGCAGGGATGGTTGGGGCAGAGGAAGGAGGGCAAGAGAATGTAAAGTGTGCTATTTTCCAGGTCAAGCAGAGGAAGGCGTCTGAAATTAATAATGTATTCTTGACTCTAATTTTAGATGTATTAATTAGGTTCTTTCAGGTGGCATGAACAGAAAAATGATCATACTGCCTCAAGTAACAGGAACTTATTTATGACATAGGTGATTCAAAATGCACACAAGTTCAATGAGAAATACAAGTAAATAAAGATGATTCAGACCTGGCTCTTCAGAGAACTGATGCCCAGTGGTATTCCAAAGAGTTGTTGGTTTTTCTCCTGAGGGCAACAGATAAACTCCTAGAAAGTAAGTACCCTCTTGTATGAAGATGTAAGAGACACAGACTGATAGATATCAGGATTCTAACTCTTTAATCTGAGTATCATTCAAGTGATAAATAAGAAGTTCAGTGATACAACAAAAGTGAATCTCATATCCCTAGTCATGTGTATTCAGTCAAGAAATTGCTATTTCACCTTGAACAAACATAGATGATTTCAGATTCATGACAATTCATCCAATATTAGACTTCTTCTAAGAAAAGAAAAAGGAATCAGTACATTTGACATGTGTACAAACATTGACTATAGAAAAAATTGTGTAGTAGACTAAATGGATCTTGGAGCTTATACAATTTGCTACTTTACAGTTATTAAATAGCAAGATGACTTCATTACGAAAATGACCATTTTCAAATTACTGCTAATACCATATGTAATGGTGAAAGATTAAATACATTTCTCTTAAAAGTGGAAAGAAGAGAAGTCTTTTTCACCGATCCTACTCATCATTGTACTAGAGGTCCCAGCCACTGCAACAAAGCAAGAAGAGTAAAAGGCACACATACTAGAAAAGAAAGTGTAAAATTGTCTTTACTCACAGATGACATGATTGTGGGCATAGAAAATTCTTAGGAATCTACAACAAAAGCTAGTAGGAGTATTTGTTAATTTAGCAAGGTCACAGGATACAAGGTCAATATATAAAAAGTAATTGTATTGATCTTAGCCAGCAATTAAACTGGAAATAGAAACTTAAGTATCCAAAACCATTTACAATAGGAAAAAGCCCCATAAGGTACTTAGGAATACATGTAACAAAATATCTGCAAGATCAATAAATGGAAAACTATAAAATACTGCTGAGAGAAATTAAAGAACTAAAGAAATGAAGAGATATACCGTGTTCATGGTTTGGAAAACAATATTGTTAAGACATCAAATCTCCCAAAATTTACCTATAGATTGAATGCAATTCCGCTTAAAATTCTAGCAGGATTTCTTTTAATAAAAATTGACAAGCTGACTTTAAAATTATGTGAAAATGCAAAAGACATAGAATAGCCAAAGTAATTTTGAAAAAGAACAAACATGAAGGATTTAGAGCACTGGTAATCAGTATGTAAAGGCTTCCTTACATCCAACACACTTCAAAAGTCCCATAGATAAGTATGAGTTTTATGTTGTCCAGATTTTTTTGTAGTATTACAAAAAATACTACAAGGAAAGGTAATACAAGAAAAAGTTTCCCATGCCCTTCCTAAAGGTTCTGAGCACCCAATCTCAGTGTGTGTGGGTTTTTAATTCACACATCCAAAAATTTCTCCAACACCAGCTGGTGTCCTACAATTCAACTCAGTTGTGACACTGTGTCCCAGAGGTAGCATCAAATTCCACAGGTTAAGGGCTTAGTCCCACATGACTGCCCAGAATCTCAGATGCCAATTGCAAGTCAAGTTTGTTCCCTGGGCTTCTGCCTAACTGGCTATTGATTGGAAGTTCCAATGACCCCTCCATGGGGTCAGTTAATTTGCTAGAGTGGCTCACAGACCTCAGAAAAACATTTTACTTAATGCACTACCAGTCTATCATAAAATGATATAACTCAGGAATAGCCAAATGGAAGGGTTTCGTAGAGCAAGGTATGGGCAAAGGGCACAGAGTTTCTATACCCTCTTCCAGTGCACCGATCTCCCTGCATCTCCACGTGTTTGACACCCTGGAAGTTCTCCAAACCCAACCTTTAAAATTTTTATGGAGGCCTCATTACATAGGTATGATTGATTACATCATTGGTCACTGGTAATTGAACCCGATCGCCAGCCTCTATCCCCTCCCAGGAGGTGAGGCATGGGGACAACTTAAAGTTCCAGCCCTCTAATCCCATGATTGGCTGCCCTGGCAACCAGCCCCCATCCTTAGGTGTTGGTCCAAAAGTCACCTCATTAACATAAACACAGTTTTGGTGGAAAGGGGCTTGTTAGATTAATAAGACCCCATTTCACCTTTATGGCTCTGAAGTGATTTCAGAAACTGAGGACAAGAGACATATGTTATGACAAAAGATGCTCTTATTGCTCTTATCACTCAGAAAATTCCAAGAGTTTTGGGATATGTGAGCCAGAAACCATGGGCTAAGACCAAATTTACATTTCTTGTAAACCACAATATGGCACTTTCACAACCTAGCCTGAAGTGGAACTGTCTACACCAGTTGTTTTATTTTTATATGTGGTCTTATGAGAAGAATATGGTCTTTTTGATCCAGATAAATAAAACTTGGACTCAAAGTTTTTAATTCAAAACTACACTTACTAGCAGAATATACTTCAGCTAGTAGCTAATATATAAAAATATTATCTGGTCGGTAAAAACCTGTTAAGATATCCCACTGAAGCATCCTTTCACATTGTATACATATATCAAATCATCACGTTGTATACTTTAAATATATGCCACTGTCATTCATCAATTATACCTCAATAAAGCTGAAAAAAAGTAAACTTTGAAACGTTAAGAAAAATGATATTCCACAGAGGAAGAATGAGCTACTGTTAGACAGTAATTTCTGCTGAAATTTCCTGGGTCACCTTGCATAGCTAGAACTGGAGCTAGTGACCTGACCAAAACTGAATACCAATCTGTGTGATAGCCTGGGATTTAACAATTAAATTCTTACCAGTGTTAGGTAGTCATAGTAACAGATTGGTCATTTTCTCAGAAATGAAATGTAATGGTCCACTCAAGAAGTTAATTTCATATCATTGATTATAAAAAAAGAAGCTTCAGTTTCAAAGCCCATCTTTAAAAGCCTAATAAAAACATAAGTATTTTGTGGTTATTAAAATGAATACTTTCCAGAAAGTGTCATCTTTTTTTGCATATGTATAACACAAATTGACAGAAAATCAACTTGCCTCAGAGGTGAAAACACAATCACACCAATCATTGGAGTGGACAGTTCTTGAATATATTAATAAAACATATCTTTTGATTCAGAGTCTAATTCAGTAAATCATTCTGCACAGAAAGAAGTACTTAATAATCATTTGTTGGTCGACTTCTAACATCGATTTTATCTATTAAATCTGCTTAATAAAGATCTGCAGGGGTTTCCCTGGTGGTGCAGTGGTTGAGAGTCCGCCTGCTGATGCAGGGGACACGGGTTCGTGCCCTGGTCCGGGAAGATCCCACATGCTGCGGAGCGGCTGGGCCCGTGAGCCATGGCCACTGAGCCTGCGCGTCCAGAGCCTGTGCTCCGCAATGGGAGAGGCCACAACAGTGAGAGACCCGTGTACCGCAAAAAAAAAAAAAAGATCTGCAGTCAATAGGGAAACAGCAAACATTCTACTCAGAGTAGTGGTCTCTGAAACTAATTCTACCTTAGTTAGGGCAGGGCTCCACTTCCATTCATTGATAAATTTTTTGAACACCTACTGTGTATCAGACTCTGTGTTAAGAACTGGGTACAGCCATGCATAAGAATTTTGTGGCTTCTGTCTTTTTAACATTTACAATGTTCCAGAAAGTCAGATATTAGACAATTATTACTATGGTAATGAATGCCACAAAGAAGTACAGAGAGCTATTGGAGTGTTACAACAAAGGCTAACCTAATCTGGAAGCTTCCATCCAGGAAATGAAGTTTAAACTGAGGCCAGAGGATACCCAGGAGTTAACCAGCTCCTGTGAGCATAGAACACTTACGGCAGCAGGAACTATCAAAAAGGAGAGAAAGTAATTCAAGCTAACTTCTTAGTTTCATTCTTGCTCATCTTCAGCTATCCTAAACTGTTTGATGATCTAAATTCATTGCATTCTGTACTTCCCTGGTGGCGTGGTGTTTAAGAATCCGCCTGCCAATGCAGGGGACATGGGTTCGAGCCCTGGTACGGGAAGCTCCTACATGCCGTGGAGCATCTAAGCCCATGTGCCACAACTATTGAGCCTGCATTCTAGAGCCCGTGAGCCACAACTAATAAGCCTGCACTCTAGAGCCCACACGCTGCAACTACTGAGCCTGCATGCTGCAAATACTGAAGCCCACGCACCTAGAGCCCGTGCTCCGCAACAAGAGAAGCCACCGCAGTGAGAAGCCCATGCACCGCAAGAAAGAGTAGCCCCTGCTCGCCTCAACTAGAGAAAGCCTGTGTGCAGCAACGAAGACCCAAGGAAGCCAAAAATTTTTTTAAACTTTTTAATAAAAATAAATAAATAAATAATAAATAAATAAATTTATTGCGTTCAACTATTTCATGGAATACCTGGATTGGATTTCTTTTTCATCTACACTTGCAGCATCTACTAAATCAGTGCTATTCAAATCATAGTCCACTTACCAGAGCATCAGCCTGTAGGAAATGCAGGTTCTTGGTCTGCACCTGTATTAGTATCCTAGGTCTGCTGTAACAATTTACAATAAAGCAACAAAAATGTATTCTCTTACAGTTCTAGGGGCCGGAAGTTGGAAACTGAGGCATCAGCAGGACTATATGTCCTTCCAAGTTCTAGGGAAGAATCATTCTTTGCCTCCTCCAGCTTCTAGTGGCTCCAGGTGTTCCTTGGCTTGTGGCTACAAAACTCCAATCTCTGTCTTCACATGGCTGTTTCCCATGTGTGTCTTTTCCTCTTCTGTGCTATCTCCTATAAAGACACTTATCGGGCTTCCCTGGTGGCGCAGTGGTTGAGAGTCCGCCTGCCAATGCAGGGGACACGGGGTCGTGCCCCGGTCCGGGAAGATCCCACATGCCACGGGGAGGCTGGGCCCATGAGCCATGGCCGCTGGGCCTGCGCATCCGGAGCCTGTGCTCCGCAACGGGAGAGGCCACAACAGTGAGAGGCCCACGTAACGCAAAAAAAAAAAAAAAGACACTTATCATTAGATTTAGGGCCCACCCCCATAATCCAGGGTGACTAAATAAGGTAATATTCATAGATTCTATGGGATAGAATGTGAATATATCTTTCTGGAGGCCACCATTCAATCAACTACACTAACCATTAAATCCAAAGCTCTGGGTACAAGGCGCAGAGATGTGCAGTTTAACAAATTCTTCAGGCGATTCTCACAATGCTAAAGTTCGAGAATCACTAGACCAACTCCTTCCCGCTCAGCTGGATTCTATTAGCTTCTCCTAAACAACTCTTTCCTGCTACTGGTCTCAGAGAAAGATCTTTATGGGAAGCATGAAACGTTTGTTCTACATTATTCAATGATGACATACTCAAATAGCTATTTTCAAAAACACATAAGAACCTTTTCCTTTTCTCATAAATGAAAGAGCATTTACTTATAGCTTGATGACAATGCCATAACATTAGGGCAGACCACTTTGTACAGAGGGCATTCCTTAATGTGGCAAAGAATATGGAAATCAAATGAGAAGGATTTTCAGGAAAAACAGAATTAAAGAGCATCACTTACTTTGTCAAGGATATTAAATCTCTTTAAATATTAAAAATATACAATTTCACTCCTTCAGAAAACTATTACCCATCATTCCTAGCAGTTATGATAAAATAATGAAAACTACAGATTTTAAAGGACTTTTTAAAAATTTTTACAAAAGGAAAAGAAAGAAGGTTTACTATGTCCTAATCCCATTATCCTTTACGATTTTGCTCTTATTCCAAGGTCAATTCTGTTACCCATTTTATAAATGAGCCAGGTCTAAGGGCTAAATTATAGTCTAAAAACCTACAGTGGTCTTGAAATGTCAAATGAAAATCTTTAAAAATTTTCTTCATCTTTACAAGCTTTTAAAGCTACTTAAAGCATAGAATTAAAAAAAAATTCTTAAAGCATTAGTACTGATCTTGTGATGTAGTTAAATTCTATTGTTTACATTTTTCATACAGAAAAACTCATTTTGCATATGATAGATGGATAGATAGATAAGTATATAGATATAGAGATCCAAAACAAGCAGGTCAGATTGAAAAATCTAATCCAAGTATTTTATAGACACTCAGAAACGCACAGTAGAAACACACACACACGCACTTCCCCATAAACATGCACATACTTGTGGAAAAAAAACAGTGGTCTATAAAGGTATGATTTTATAGCTCAGGATTTTTTCGCCAATGTGGACCATGGCTATCTATTCCCTTTCTATTGTCAACATACGTGTGCCTATGACTATGATTGTTTTCTGTTTCTCTCCCTGTGATCAAAACCTGCTCTCCTGAGACTCATTCACAACCATCTGTTCTTCCATTTACCTCACTGAAGTCTAAGTTTTTTCCTTTCATTTGGGACTTACCCTATGGGTAGAACCCGCTTTAATACTCCCAGCTCTCTCTCCAGAGCTCCTTCCCAATTTATTCATTCAACAGCTATTTTTGGGGCACCTTCTTTGTGCCAGACACTATGGATACAAATGTGAATAAAGAAGAAGCTCTGCCTACATGGAGCCTTCTTTCATGGTGAGGGGTGGGAGGGAGTGAGGGTGGGGTGGGGACGAAGGAGCACACTGGAGGTCAAGAATACAATACCGTGATTATATACCAGACACTATGTGCCAAAAGTGTAGTATATTTCATCTTATAACCTCACAACAACCTTATGAAGATGAACATTTCCTATTTCCTGCAGATGAGAAAAATCAGATTCAGTAGAATCAAATAATTTGTTCCCAAACAGAAAACTGGTTGCCTGTTTCAGATTGTCTACTCTCCATCATATCACCAAACTACCCCATATGGGATAGAAACTTCAATACACTCCTCTGCCCCCTTCACCCTCATCCCCTCAACCCCTGCCATCTCAACACAAAAGCAGGCTGAGCCACATAGGTACAAATTAACAGGGTGCAAACATGTTCCCTTTATTTGTATAACAATTAAATCTGTTTCGCCAGTCTGTATAAGGAGAGGCAACTTAAAACAAGTAGTTCCTGGATTTTCTTGGTCCAGCAGTGATCTTTCACTCAATCAATTCCAACTTGTAATCAAATCACTTACCAGGTTAAACCTTAGTGAACTAAATGTTCTGTCTTCCTCCATCCTTCTCTCTGGGATACTATCTGAGTCCAGGTGGGAGCATTACGGCACTGGTAGGCTATATGTCACCTCTCTGAGATCATGTCTCTGCTGGTGTCCCCTGGGGGTGTAACTTGTCTGTCCTCTTGGTTTAAGGTGTTCAGTGCTTCCTCAGGTAGAGCTCAGAGTTCTTGACCACCAGCTCCCTCTTTGCTCTCTGGTGCTGCCAGCCCTCTGGGTTTAGTTCTGCAATCTATCTTGTCCCTGGCTGAAAGCACAAACAGCATTCTTTTGGTGAAAACCTTGTCAACCCTGTAAGGTGACCTCCTGGCATGTGGTTTATCAGCTCTCACTCATAGCTAACTTCTGTGTCCCCATGGTGGGGCTCCAGGAATAACTGGATCTCAGGATCCGTGAGAAAAGTGGTGTGTTTTTTGAGGAGAGGGGAGTGTCTCTGTCCCACTCTTTTCCATCTATACCACTCTGCCATTTTGCTGAGACAACATAGACCAAGGGATTTCTCTGGAAGCTTGCAGTTGTTCCAAATTTCACCTGGGACCTTCCTCTCTGGGATCTTGAGATGTAAGGAAGATTTGAGAGGGTGGAGACATACACTTGGGTGTGAAGTCACTATACTGATTCTAATTTCCTTTCTCCTCCCTCTACGTCTCTCCTGGTCTCTAGCTTGGATGTCATTTATTAAGTTTGGGGATTAGCAGGCAGAAATATAAACATGTTCTTTCAGTTCCTCAAATCCATTTCTGGTCTCTTCTATCTCACAATCACCTCAAACTTAGAATCACAGAATAAGTTGGCTTTGTCCTCAGCTGTGAGTTACTCTTACATTGAGTTTTTCCTGCCACATGGGAAAAACTGGGCAACTATACAACGTGGACTTGAAATAGTGCAGCAATTAATGATTTGAAATATTATCCTGCAATACTAACAATACATATTTAACAGAATTCTAGCTTTGGACCATTTTCTCCTTCAAGTCAGTGTGCATGGGCAGACACAACTATAAAAACTGAAGTTATGTGCTAGGTGTCCGCTTAGGCTCTACATTTTCTTCCATAGCAATACAGGTGTTCAATTAACCGCAAGAAGTGGGATGAGGGACAGAAGCAAAGAAAGCATTCATATGGTGCACGTTTTGATACACAGTTAGAGACTGGTGGCGTTTGAAAGCATTAAGAATTATTCAGAATGCAGCTGAAGATTTTCATGATTCTTCACAAGTTTCTATCCTCAACTGTTAAAAAAAAAGCAATATGAAAAGATATACAGAAAAACAGCAGAGGAAATGGCAATGTACAAATAATCATTTGGAAGTCTTACTTTGTTCAAAGACAAATAATGGGCATAACAAAGGTGGCTTACCTTAGATTTAAAAAGGCAAATAATTTGAAATTAAAAGCATTGGGTTGTTTAATATGTTGAGTTGCTTAGAGAGTGGTTCAGGGCAAATTAGCTGGATCAATATTTCCCTGGCAGAAAAGCAATTACACTTAAGAAAGTTTTAAAAGGTGGTTACTAAGCAACTACATTCAGCCTACACACATTGTTACCACCTCTGGTAAATGATAGAAAATGACAGGCTGTCATTATAGAACAGAGACATACAAAATTAGAGCATTGTTACTCTACGTTCCCCCTACAGGAGAAAGATCAATTATATCTTTGGCACAATGATTAGGTTAAATAACTACAATAAGTATTAAATGTTAGTGTGTCGTGGTGAAAATGTGTAAAAAGCCCAGGAGTTTTTTGAAGAATGACCCTTGTCAGTAGGTAACCCTCCCCTAACCTGACTTCATATCGTACAACATATATTAGTATTATCCACAACTCAGAATTCTTTATTCTCTCTAATAAGAAGATGATATTCTTGGAGTCAGTGCTGTTTCAATAGTGGTATCTTAGTGACTGCCTAACTATTCATGTGAATAATACTCATATATGTCTTTTTCGTACAGACCTCCTTGACCAAAGACTCACTTAAAATTCTGCTAATAAAGTGGCATGTTTCGAGCTGCTCTTGCCGTGACAGGAAAGACACAATGTGAAGTCAGGTCAGGGGAGGTTTGTACCTGCTGACAAAGGTCATTCTTTGAAAAGGTCCTGGGCTTTTTACATATTTTCACCATGACACACTAACATTTAATACTTATTATAGCTATTTAATATAATCATTGTGCCTAACTACCCCTTTAGATAAGAAGCTCAATACATAGCAGTAGGTGAACTCCAAACACCCCATTTAAGAGTACTGGGAAAACATCTAGTTTCTTGGGTAATAAAATATTTCTTTGAAAAGTGTATGCCACCCATATATCCAGACAAGACTTATAATGCAAAAAGATACATGCACCCCTATGTTCATGGCGGCACTATTCACAATAACCAAGATATTGAAACAACCTAAATGTCCATTGACAGATGAATGGATAAAAATGATGTGGTACATATATACAATGGAATACTACTCAGACGTAAAAAAATGAAATAATGCCATCTGCAGCAACATGGATGGATGTAGAGATTGTCATACTAAGTGAAGTAAGTCAGAAAAAGAAAGACAAATATATAATATTACTTATATGTGGAATCTAAAATATTACACAAATGAATTTATCTACAAACAGACTCAGAGACAGGGAACAGACTTGTGGTTGCCAAGGGGGATGGAGAGAGGGGAGGAATGTCCTGGGAGTTTGGGACTAGCAGGTGCAAACCATTATATATAGAATGGATAAACAACAAGGTCCTACTGCATAGCACAGGGAACTATATTCAATACCCTGTGATAAAGCATTATGAAAAGGAATGTATATATAACGTATAACTGAATCACTTTGCTGTACAGCAGAAATTAACAGAACATTGTAAATCAACTATACTTGAATAAGATAAATTTTTTAAAAAGTGTATGCCACTGAATTAAGTAATCATGTGACCAATATATACCAGATAATGCAAATGTTCTCAAATTTTAGGGAAAACCTATTGAACAAATGTGTTTTGAAGTTTTTTTCCATTCCTTATTTACAAAAATAATCCCTGTGGTTGGATAAAACCAGATCTCTACTGGTTATTCACTGCCATTTCAAAATGCATTCTAAAACAATCCATCTTCAGAAATAAGGCGCTATTTTCTCATGCTCGCTTCCCACTCCTCTTCTCAGCCTATAATGGTCAAGTTCAAGTGGACATACTGAGCAGAGTGGCTCTTTCTCACTACTCAGCAGCACCACTTCACAGTTATTTCTCTCTAATGGTGCCTCTCACCATCACATCAGTAAAAACTCTAAGAAACTTGTTCCCCAGCCTCATTCATTTCAGCACAGCTTATTGCCATGTAGGACATTACTATTAACTGTGACCTAGAAAACTGGGTAAGAAAGAAAAGTCCAATGTCAAAAGCAACAAATGACCTGGAACTGAACAGGAACTGCCAGACAGGGGGGCCATTCCAGAGACTCCCCTCTCTTACTATGGCCCCTCCCAGGGCTACATGAATTTTCTTTTACTTCATTTCTCCTTCTCTCTTCATTGTATCTCTCTACTCAACAGATGTTCTGCTTTCTCATAGTTTCTGCTTCTTCATAACCTTGGTTTACTCATGGCCTTGTCTGTATGTCATGGTTTTCTTCCATCTCTACCTCCCACTTCTAACTAGATTATTACAATGCATTACTTAATTTAAACTTTTGAAAAAGAGAAAATAATTAACCCACTTTATCTTTTTGAGCTAGTCCATGTTATAGACCACTACCTAGCCTATGGGTTGTGTGATGAAATTTAAATGTATCCAAAATTCTCGGACACTCCTCCCATCCAGAGATGAGGGCGTATGTCTTCTCCCCTTGAATCTAAGCTGTGTGACAAATTGAAGTGACCCTGTGCAGGTTTCCAGGACCAGACCTTAAGAAACTAGTAGGTTCCTCTTGGAATCCAGCCACCATGCTGTGAGAAAGCCCCAGGCCACACAAAGGAGCCAGGTAGGTGCTGCAGCTGAGGTTCCAGCCAACAAACAGCATCAACCACCACACACGTGTGAGTAAACTGCTTCCACACGATACGAGGCCCCAGCCTTTGAGTCCTTCCAGCTGATGCATCAGATATCATAGAGCAGTGACAAACCATACTTACTGTGCCCTGCCTGAATTCTTGATTGACAGTATCTATAAGCATAATAAGGTGCATGCTTTGTATCACTAAATTTTGGAGTAGTTTGTTATGTACCAATAAATAATTGGAAAATATCTTGGTACAGTAAGTAAATTATCTATAGCTGTATCAGTTAACAATACACTTTAGTGACTTAAAACAACAACATATATACACTGCCAAACGTAGAATAGATAGCTAGTGGGAAGCAGCCGCATAGCACAGGGAGATCAGCTCGGTGCTTTGTGACCACCTAGAGGGGTGGGATAGGGAGGGTGGGAGGGAGGGAGACGCAAGAGGGAAGAGATATGGGAACATATGTATAACTGATTCACTTTGTTATAAAGCAGAAACTAACACACCATTGTAAAGCAATTATACTCCAATAAAGATGTAGAAAAAAAAAAAGATACAGAAAACTGAACCTGAAATGTAAATTTTCAAAAGGACAATTGATCAAATCAAAGGGACATGTGATTCAGTTATACATACATATATATTATTTTTCAGATTCTTTTCCTTTATTAAAAGATATTAAATATTAAAAAAACAGTTATTTTCTTTTTTTTCCTGTTTCTGGGGGTCAAGAATTTAAGAAGCACTCAGCTGGGGAGTTGTGGCTCAGGGTGTCCCATGACACCCTGCTGTAATAAGGTAAAGGCTGGAACTAGAAGACCATCAGTGCTGAAGCAGCTGGTGGCTGGCCAGGCACCCCTCTTTGTTCTGAGGTTTCAGGGGCTCACTGTGTGGTCTCTCCATATGGGTGGTTTGGGCTTCATCGCAGAATGGCAAACTCAATCCTGACTAATGGTAAACATCAAAGCACTCTGAATACAATGAAGAAAAAGTAAATAATATTTATAATAACAATTTTTATTTGAGTACAGAGGGAAAATAAAGAACCATCTTTTAATCCTGAAATTCTAGACTTACATATTTGTGATCAAGCAGTATCTACAAATTTGTATTCTGCATTTTCTTAGTATTTCAAGTTGTTTGGTTATTATTATAACCTCTTAAGCCATGTTTTTCCTCTTTATTTTCTATAAAAATATTAGTCAAATGAAGAGAAAAATTAAATATCTAATAACTTAAGCAACTCACCATTTCCATTTTTCCTCATCACCTTACTATTAATAACAAAATATCTTATTTTTAAGTTGAATTAGTCAGCAAACTAATTTGCCTAATTATAACTGTATCAATATAACCACTTCTTATTTTAAGGCTTTTTCATAATTTAAAATGTAATACATAAATTTATAAGTAAACACGGTGGGTAAAATATAATTGTTTCTTCCTTGTTTCCTCTGAAATCCCACTAAAATGAACAGAAAAGGTATTTAAAACTATAAGTCCACAGGGAAAAAAATAATTACAGCATATGAGAGATGTCAACAAAATCTGGAAACTGAAGAACAACAAATGAAAAGTAGCCTAATACACCAGAGAAAAAATAAGCTTGAATCTGTAATGGAAAATCCAATAAGAAGTAACCTAATTATGTGTCAAAAACTTGATAAATTATTGAAGCTTGGGAATTTTCAAGAATTGGATAAACCAGATATCACTGAGTACAACAGTTTAGGTTGGGCTGAGAGCAAGGGGATTGGTTGAACATCTTTTTAAGTAGGTAGGAGCCCAGTGCCCAGAGTACCCCACCAGCCCATTCAGACAGGGCATGGAGAAGATCAAAAGACCAGAGATCAGAAGATCTCTCTGGCTTGGGAAAGGTCAATCAAAACTGAGTGCAGGGAGCTTCCCTGGTAGCGCAGTGGTTGAGGGTCCGCCTGCCAAGGCAGGGCGTGCAGGTTCGTGCCCCGGTCCGGGAGGATCCCGCGTGCCACAGAGTGGCTAGGCCCGTGGGCCGTGGCCGCTGGGCCTGCGCCTCCGGAGCCTGTGCTCCGCAACGGGAGGGGCCGTGGCGGGGGGGGGCCCGCGGACCGCCAAAAAAAAAAAAAAAAAAAAAAAAAAAAAAAATCCTGAGTGCAGGGATGGGGTGACTTATTGAAAAAGTAATGTTGTTAAAATGTCAGTACTACCCAAAGCAATCTACATATTTAATGTAATCTAAATCAAAATTCCAAAGGTGGTTTTTGCAGAAATTAAAAAATAAAAGAATCTGTCCTAAAATTTATATGGACTCTCAAGGCACCCTGAATAGCCAAAACAATTTTGAAAAAGAAGAATAAAGTTGGAAGTCTCACACTTCTAGATTTCAAAACTTATTACAAAGCCACAGTAATCATAACAGTATGGTACTGGCATAAAGATAGACATATAGGGGCTTCCCTGGTGGCACAGTGGTTAAGAATCCACCTGCCAGTGCAGGGGACATGGATTCAATCTCTGGTCCAAGAAGATCCCACATGCCGTGGAGCAACTAAGCCTGTGCACAACAACTACTGAGCCTGCGCCCTGGAGTTCACGAGCCACAACTACTGAGTCCATGCGCCGCAACTACTGAGCCCATGCTCTGCAACTACTGAAGCCCATGTGCTCTAGGGCCCGCATGCTGCAACTACTGAAGCCCACGTGCCTAGAGCCTGTGCTCTGCAACAAGAGAAGCCACTGCAATGAGAAGCCCACACATCGCAACGAAGAGTAGCCCCCACTCGCCACAATTAGAGAAAGCCCATGCGCAGCAATGAAGACCCAACGCAGGCAAAAATAAATTTAAAAAAAAATTTTTTTTATTTTAAAAAAGAGAGATAGACATACAGCTCAGTGGAACAGAACAGAGATCTCAGAAATAAACCCTCACATATATGGACAAATAATTTTTGACAAGTGTACCAAGACCATTCAATGGAGAAAGGACAGTCTTTTCAACAAATGGTACTGGAAAAACTGGATACCCACATGGAAAAGAATGGATTTAGTTAGACCCTTAAACCACATGGCAAAAATAAACTCAAAATGGATCAAAGACCTAAGTATAAGACCTAAATCTACAAAATTCTTAGAAGGAAATATAGGGGAAATGTTTCATGACATTGGACTTGGTAAGGATTTTTGGGGAATGATACCAAAAGCATAAGCAATAAAAGTAAAAACAGATCATTGGACTACATCAAAAACTTCTGTATGTCAAAGGACACAATCAACAAAGTGAAACGACAACCTACGGAATGGGAGAAAATATTTGCAAATCATATATCTGATAAGGTATTAATATGGAGAATATACAAAGAACTTCTACAACTCAACAACAAAAAACAAATAACCTGATTCAAAAATGGGCAAAGGACTTGAATTTCTCCAGAGAAGATGTTAAAATAACCAACAAGCTTATAAAAAGATGCTCAACATTACTGATCATTAGGGAAATGAAAATCAAAACCACAATGAGATATCAACTCACATCCATTAGGATGGCTGCTATATAAAAAAACAGAAAGTAACAAGTGTTGGCAAGGATGTGGAGAAATTAGAACCCTTGTGCACTGTTGGTGAGAATGTAAAACAGTGCAGCCACTATGGAAAACAGTATAATGGTTCCTCAAAAAACTAAAAATAGAAATACCATATGAACCTGCAATTTCACTTCTGGATACATATTTAAAAGAATTGAAACCAGGGTCTCAAAGAAATATTTACACACCCATGTTCATAGTGGCATTATTCCCTATAGCCAAAAGTGGAAGTAACCCAAATAAATAGTGATGAATGGGTGGATAAACAAAATATGTTATATACATACAATATTACTCAGTCTTAAAAAGGAAGGAAATCCTGACACATGTTACAACACGGATGAACCTTGAAGACATTATAAACTAAAACAAATACTGTGTAATTCCCCTCACATGAGGTATCTAGAGTAGTCAAACTCATAGAAACAGAAAGTAAAATGGTGGATGCCAGGGGCTGGGGGAAGGGGAAAATGGGGAGTTTTCAGGTATGAAACAGTTCTGGAGATTGGTTACACAACAATTTGAATATACTTAACAGTACTGAACTGTGCACTTAGAAGTAGTTGAGATGGTAAATTTTATGCTATGTGTATTTAACTACAATTTTATTTTAATGGGAAGGCAATCATAACACATTACTTGGCTCAGTTGTGGACATGTACATACATATTCATAATAGTGTAGCACTCATTATTTATTTAGACAAAAGTCGTGTTATAACTACATTTGCTAATAAGATAGAGGAAGCTTAGTATGGAGGAGGGTATATTTCACCCTTCTATATTTCATCCTTCATCTACTCTGTTCTGTCTAATAAGGTAGGTATTTGGTCTCTGCAAGCTACATGCTCCATGCCATGTCAGATGAAAACAGCTGGTTTGGTCAATGGGTGGTACTGTCAGAAAACTGAATGGCAAAAGGAAAAGAAAAGACAGAGTACTTTGCTCTCCTTCTATGTCATAAGTACCATTTCCAACAGTGTCTGTGTTTCCCTCAAGGCACCAGCTTGTCCCACCAGACAAGCCCCCTCAATGGTTCCAGATTCTGCTTATTTACTCTAGCTACCGGCCTAAACAGCACCTCTTCCCTTCATCTCCCAGCCTCAGCTTCCTGATGTTGCAAATTTTGATTTGCTCACCAACCCCTGTTTGGCTTCTCAGCTTTTCCCTTACTAATTCCTGCATCAAAATTCCTCTATTGTGAGAATTTTGTTTCTGCCTAGCATGTAGCTGGAAAGGTATCATTTCCAACCCAAGTACAAAAAAAGATGGATTAATTGCTAATTCACAACTTTTCTTTAATCCATCAGAGAGCTGAGATCAAAGGCCAGTGAAGTAGATTGAAAGCCAAAGAAAGACAGGAGCCTCGAAGGAGGTGGAAGTATTGGCTTACTTGTGGCAGAGTATGGGAGACAGAGACACTGGACACCATAGAAGTGGGCAAGAAGAATTCAGCTAAAATTCTTAACAACTTGCTAAAGGCCAGTGTGGACTAGTGTGATATCATAGAACACCTGGGAGCTTCAGACACAAGTGGAGTTCATATTCACCTGCAGTTCTTCTACAGAGAACTCCAAAAGGGGCTCAAGAGAAAGGTTAGGCAGGGTGAAAGACAGGAGAGGGCTTCCCTCAGTAGAGTGGGAAAGGCACAAAGCCCACCTGAACCCTATTTTTCTGTGGAAGTCACTGGGGAAAGGGCAACAAACCCCACCACCCCCTGTAGGTTATAAGCAAAGGATCCACATTCTAAACTAGAAAACAACCTCTAAAAGCAAACAAGCTAATAAACAAACTTACTAGCTAAAAGGATAGCTAATAAGTCAATAGTGGAAACAAATGAAATATTATAAAATACTCAATTAACACCCAGAAAGAGGGGAAAAGGGAACAAAGAACAGAGGAGATTAAAAAAATAGGTGACAAAATAGTAGTTTTAAATCCAACCGTATCAATAGTCACACTAAATATAAATAATTTGGATGTTCTAATTAAAAGGCAGAGATTATCAGTGAATTAAAAGAATTCTACAAAAATGTTCATAGACACTTCATAATAGCAAAAAACTGTGAAAAATCCAAATGTCTACCAATAGGTGAACAGATACACAAGTTGATTTGTTCCTGCCCCAGTGCCATTGTGTTTTAATAACTATAGTTTGTAATATGTTTTAATACCTTGTATGAGAAGTTTTTACTCCTTATTACTCTTTCAGATTTTGTGAATTACTGCATGTTTTTCTTCCAAATTAACTTTAAAATATTCTTTTCAACTCACCCTCCACTCCCACCCCAAACTTCCTATAAGTCTTAATTTAAGGAAAAACAAATCATACAAGATTGAATCTACCTACCCAAGGTAGATTATTTTCACTTTTTCAGGTGCACCTCAAGAAGTGGAATTGCTCTTATTGGTTATCTGCTAACATATGCCACAATCTCACTCCCAATATCCCACCTAGGATACTTTAATTTTTCTATTTACAGAGTTGTATTCCAGAGTGTGGGGCTATGGAGATGAAGAGATTTGCTGTCATCTTAACAGTTCATCATGTGCTCTGGGGCAGTTCTTCATATACATGATCAGAATTAGAAAGCAGGATGTTTGTTACTTTACTGAATTCAGTTTAACTTAATTCAGTAATCATATATTGTACACCCATTTGTGACAGACAAGGTGCTAATATCTGTGAGAGTCACAAATGCACAAGCCATGGGCCCTGCTGTCAAGGATCTTCTGCAATATGATGGTATCAACCACATAAATCAAAAAGCTTCATAGGCAAAAACGTCCTCAGGATGCAGAGAGGCTATGTGGGCACAGAGGAGAGACTTCCTCTTTATGTAAGAAAAAAAGCAATATGATAAACTATAACGTTCTGTATACAAATATTGATTCAACTTCTTGTATCTTCTTTCTAACAAACCCTGAGGCCTACAAATTTGCTGAACTCGGTGCTTTGGTAACTGAGTCCAATTTACTTCATTGTTCTTGCAACTACAAGGTTTAGAACATCCTGAGCTTGTATTTTGCTTTACAATCATATTCCTCACATTACCTGCTTAGGTGATAATTCTTTTTTAGCTAAGAACAGAACTTGCCAAAGAAATTAAAAAGAGAAATTAATGTAGGAATGAATGGTAGGGCAGCTCTCCATTCAACATTTTATTGTTAATTATAAATTTGCTGCATAATTTCAGTTCCTAAGGAAGCTTAAATTTTGTTCTAATTACGGGAGACAAGTGGTATGTATCAGAGGCAGCTGCTCCAGAGAGAGTTTTTGCTAACAGTCATTTCCACATTATACACACGCAAATGATTCAGCCTTGTTTCTTTCCACTTCAACCTTCATATGTGTGGGTTTGTCATTTCTTCACATACAATGTAAAGAAAAATCAGTTAATCTCCCAAGATTTATTATTATGCCCATTCACTTCATTTTCTCAAATCTATGAAGACCTGTGCAGGATAACCCAGCTAAGATCACTTTTTAAAATATAGGGATAGGACTGCCCTCGTGGCACAGTGGTTAAGAATCTGCCTGCCAATGCAGGGGACATGGGCTCAAGCCCTAATCCAGGAAGATCCCACATGTCACGGAGCAACTAAGCCTGTGTGCCATAACTACTGAGCCTGCACTCTAGAGCCCTCAAGCCACAACTACTGAGCCTGCGTGCCACAACTACCGAAGCCCGCTTGCCTAGAGCCCATGCTCTGCAACAAAGAGAAGCCACCGCGATAAGAAGCCCACGCACCGCAACGAAAAGCAGCCCCTGCACGTCGCAACTAGAGAAAGCCTGTGTACAGCAATGAAGACCCAACACAGCCAAAAAGAAATAATAAATTAATTAAGTAATTTTAAAAATATATTTAAAATATAGGGATAGAAGGGAAAAGAGAGGGAGGGAGAAAGGGGCTAAGGGAGAGAAGGAAGAGAAAAGATGGGATAAAGGAAACAAAGGATAAAAAAGACAATGGAAAGAAGTTTGAACAGAGGGCAGACTACTGGAAGAGTACAGAATGAAGAGAAAAATGCAGTTTCTTGCATTGTTTCTGCATTATAATAACACATTCTGGCCCAAGAGTAAAGTATTAGCTAAAATGTTATAGCTTGGAGTTAGAGTCTCCAGGATCATTCCTGACTTCCTGTCCCCTACTAACTGCGAGGCCTTGGACAAATTATTTTCTAAGTCTTAGATTCCCCATCTATAAAATGGCATTAATAATAATACCTGCCACCTAAGTTTGACATCAGCGAGAGGAAAATAAGAACTATAATGTGATACCATCACACCCATCAGATAAGCAAATTGTTAATATCCGATAACAATGCGTGTCATTGAGGAGGTCAGGAAATAAAATTCTCATACAGTTGATGGGAATATAAAGTGGAAAGCAACTGAACAATAGAAAACGTTAGAAATGCACCATACTCTGACTCAGCTATTCCTCTCCTAGGATGTTCCCTAGAAAAGCTCTTGTACATGTCAACCAAGATACACACACAAGAATGTTTACCATTATATTATTTATAATTGCCAAAAATAGAAAAATTCAAGTGTCCCTTAACAGAAAAATGGGTAAATCATAACATATTCATATAGTAGTGAAAAGGAATGAAGTAGAACCACATGTATCAATATAGATGACTCTCCTACACAAATTAAGTAATAAAAAAAGAGTCAAGTTTGAGGTTTTAGAATGTCAAGGCAGAATCACAATGGAACTAGAAGAGGGATGAACTTCACCCAGAGAGCCTGAACTTGAAGCTCAGTACAATAACTAATGTGTTCTCAATCGTACGCAAGGTATTTTTTAATATTAGGATAAGGCATTTAAAATTCTGCCTGAAAATCCATGTGTGATGTGGAGGGAAGGGAATTGAGCCTCAAAGTGGTAGAATGTAGTTTTGTTCTTTTTGTCTGCCCAGCATCCCCATCCTTTTATTTGTTAACCATACTTTTTGTTCCTGTCAATCATAATTCCCCTTAAAGCTCCACCCCTGACCAGTGGTTGGGCATAGAATCTAGTCTAGGTAAATCAGACACCCTCCCTCTCAAGGGAATTTAAACCTTGGGTAGAACTGCAAAAAGATGAAAAATGATACCAGTATCCCCAAAGAGTCATGGCTCATCTGATCACAGAAGGATTACACTGGATCCTCTCCTTCATGAAAGGAGTAGCAATTTAAAATCACTATAATCGACACTTATTTCAGATCTGTATTTGCCATCCCTGCCTGCTATGCTTTGCCAGTGAAACCATCCATGGTTTTATTCACCATTATGGTGTCCCATAAAATGTTGCTTCTCGTCCAGGAACTCCATTTACAAGGGAGGAAAGGCAATGGAACTCACTATTTTATACAACATGTTGATGGTGGGTAATTTGGCATTATAGGATATAAACTGCAGAACACTGCTGTAGAGCTGTAGCAGAGCTATATGGAGTTGGATTTGGAAATGTAGTGGTAACTGAGGAGATTTGGCCTACCTTTGGGAAGGCACAAGTATGCTTTCAGGTGTCTGAAGAAATAGTTGCATTATGTAAGGAGGGAGTTTTTTCCTTTCTTTCCTTCTTCTTATCAGAAGTAAACATGGGAAGTAAAGTGTGCTTTAATGTGGGGCAGCCAATAGCATGGATTGTAGTCAAGTCCTTTTGGCTGCCGAACATTATCCCCTTCCTAATGGGTCTTGGTGGGAGGCACATCACTTAGAGCATTTGACCTAGGGGAAAGGAATCAGACACAGAAACTAAAAGTGTGGATGTGAAGCTAGGGATACAAGAAATGGGGCAGTGGTGAAATTTAGGTGGTAGCAATGGCAACAACATGCTCTAAAATCTAAGGCCAGCAAAAATTGCAAAGAGTCACTACTTATATTAATTCTGTCATGGACCATACTGTGATGTCCTCAAATTATCTTGTCTAGGATTGATATATGTTACTTCCAAGCTAGGCATAACTACATCTGGTTTAAAAAAAAAAAAAGCACCTGACTGAAGAATCATAATGGCACAACATGAGACCCATTCTCCCTGTAAGTTATGTCATGCTTTTTATACTGCATTTGACTATGAGGAAGCCTGAGGTGTAATACCTGAAGCTGGGCCCAGAGGTTGAGCTGTGCCCGACTCTCACTGTCCTCCCCACTACAGCTTAGCAACTCTGATGCCCACTCAGTTCTGCACCAAATAACCAGTTATGCAGCCTCTCTGTAGCTCCCTATTTTTATCATGCACATAATCTACTGCATGGAGCGTTCTTAGGGAAGCTGTCACAGCCATTCTCCAGGACAGCTTTAGTACTACGGCTTCTCTGGAAGAGTCAATGAGGAGACAATAATGGCGCAAGGATGGAATCAAAGGCTCACCATTTATCTCAGGAAAGACACTGTCTCCTCACCTCAACCCATTCCCCATATTCGAATTTGGCCACAGCTAAGGGTCAGGGTGTGAGATGCCTGCTGTGTACATTACTATGTAATAAAAGGTAAAATTTTTACATTTTGACTCAGCGACTTTGACGCTATGTTTCCAGACAGCTGCATCAGAATGGTATCAACAAAGTGTTTCCCGCATCAAAAGAGCTGAACCAAAACCATAGGTCAAGATGGCTGCTTCACTTCCCTATCTGTATGGCTGCATGAACGTTGTGGGCAGCATTTCTGTTAGAAGCAGCTCCTTGAATCTGCCTTGAGTTATCCTCGGGAAGGGTGATGTCAGGGACCTCCTCCTTCCCTCACTGGCTTGGCACCCGAAGGAGGAGACAACACCTGCTGTCTAAGTGACCCACAAAGGGATGTTGCTGTGGTTGCCTATTGACAGCAGAGGTGTGGAAGAGTGGGGACTGAGGGCCCCCACCTGTAACTCCTCACTCCCACATCAGGGAGAAAACCTCACTAAGGGCCTGGGATAGGGACAGGGCGGGTGTTGGGAGGGTGCCTGAGTGTTTGCTTCTTTCCTAGTTCTCCCCCTCTCTCTTTCCTAATTCTCCCACAGCCCCCCACCTGTAACTCCTCACTCCCACATCAGGGAGAAAACCTCACTAAGGGCCTGGGATAGGGACAGGGCGGGTGTTGGGAGGGTGCCTGAGTGTTTGCTTCTTTCCTAGTTCTCCCCCTCTCTCTTTCCTAATTCTCCCACAGCCCCCGTCCTTTAACCCTTTCTTCCTCTGCTAGCCCTGCTCCAGTCACTGCTCAGCTTCTCCCCTGGGTTCTACCATGACGTCCCACGAAAACAGTCATCTCAGTCTCCAACGTTTCCCTCCAAGTCTTGCAGATTCCGTAACCCCAAGCGTTTCATGCCAGAGGGTGTCTACTGTGCCCACTGCTCAGCAGCGGGGAAGGGTGGGTTCTGCCGGCTCTGGGCTGCGGGAGGGTAGAGTGAGAAACGGAGGGGCTCTTCTACTCTGGGGTCTATGTAGCGCATTCTCTCTTAAAGGTTCTAAACGTTAAACACACTTTGTCACCATAAGGATTAATTTTCACCCTCCAGCTCACACGATAAATTCACAGCATAAATTTGATGTTATTTTACACTAAAAAATATCACAGCCTTATTATGATGAGAATATTCGCTCCTTCTTGTGCTGGGTTACATGACAAAGCATGCTACATTACCTGCAGATAAATGTTGCCATGCCCAAATTGTCTCTATTACTTGATTTCCCTCCTCACTGTGGGAGGTAAGGGATGAGTTTTATTTGCCCCACTGCCCGTGTTATGGCAGTCTGACTGGCCATGACTTTTTGTTGAGCCATTATAAATAGCGGATTTGATAAAATGGTAAAAGGTGCTACTGGACAACTCCCATTTGAACTGAACGTTCACAATTTTATAATGGGCTATCACTTAAGAAATTGCCTGAATGGGCTGCTGTCTCACCTCCAGTATGTTCACATTTGCCGGTGAGGAGCTGGTGTTCTCTGCCATTTTATATGACATCCTAAGAGTCCTATTTTTCGATCACCAAATAGATCTCTATACCTTGAACTCAGCATTTCCAGAGTTAGACTCTTCCTGCCCACGGGATGACTGTCTGCCCTGAATTCCAGATCAGGGAACTATGGCTGGCAGTTGCTGACAGTACAGTCATCATATATTTCACAAAGGACCAATTTATGAACAATAGCATTGTCTTGGTTGAGAGACGCTGTAGTCGAGACATATAGGAAAGACCAGAAAGGCTGGGATTTCTAGAGTGGATTCAGTGCATCATTTTCGTGACAGAGGGTTATTACTGTAAGGGTTGTCGTGCTGCTCACAAAGCTCCCCTAAAACCTGGCTACTGTAGGGCAACAAAATTTGCCATCCCAAAATGTGTCTCTTTGCATGAGCATTAATTAATTAATGAGCATTAATTTAGGCTGATTATTTTTAACAAACAGTAGACTCAGGAAGTTTTTCTTGTTACCTCCCTCCTAACTGAGAGTTTAGGTGAGGGGCCTGTTTCCAGAGCAGAGCTAACAGTTATGCTGCCCCTTCTTTAAGCAAAGTACTTACATAAGTTATTTGGAATTCTTCTGCATGGAAGACAATTACTCAGTTCCAGTATACAGGTACGGTAGTATTAGAATTGCTAACCTGCACCCTCATGAGAAACAACTTCATCGACTAGAGTAAGCACTCATAGACAGTTCCTTCTGCCCTTAGTCTTACCACCTCCTCTCATTTCCAGAGTGACTTAGGTCTGCACATCTCCCTTTACCCACTTGGGTGAGATTGTTTAAAACATTTGTAATACATTTAGATTCTCTTGTCCCAGTCTGCATTCCATGCTGAAATCCCCTAAGCTCCTAAATGATTTTTTCCTAATACTCATACATTAAGCACTCAACACTAGCAGTCAACCTGTCAAGAAATCTTTCTTAATAAAACTGGGATGTCAGCTTCTCCTTTCTGCAGACAGGTCTAATTAACTTATGACTATACTTTTCAGATTTACTCTAAACAGCTTTCTAGAATAGTGGCTATGAGGGTGCAAATAGTGGGCCCTGGGAAGATTTGTCCAACAAAATGAACACATTTGTTGACCTCTAGGAGTGTACCACTTGCAGTGAACCAGTTCCAAATGTATAAAGCATGCTCTCTCCCGTTGCAAATTTCCATCTCATAGCTCATTGCAAAAGACACTTATGTCTAAACTACTCATGAACAAAAGAACTGCAAGAAAATGTAAGGACAGATAAGAGATTCAATTAAGCCAGCTCTGCTACCCTTGAATTCACTCAGACATGAAAACTTTCCCTTCTCAGTTAGCCCATGTGCTAAAGGCCTAGCTCATAAATTGGGTCATCTCTACTAATGAACCAAACCTACTTTTGCCAAGTTCAACTCCACCAAGAGGAGGACCATGGCTAAGGGCAACCAAAGATCCAACAGACTTGTTCACTGGGCTCCTAGGGATCTAGCAGAAATAATGAAGTAATGAATGTCCATTACCTTGAACACCAATGGGGATAGTGAGACAACTGAATGAGGAGATGCACTGCTGAGCTTGAGACCATCCAGAGGCATAGGCAGAACACTGGGTACCTTAGGTGGAAACAAAATTGGAATCAGATGTGACCCAAAGTTGAGAGGAAGGGTGCTGAATACAGAGTGACACAATAAGATTTGGTAGCCACTATGCAAAAACCAACCAACAGAGAGAATAAATGTTAAAGAACTTGTTTGCAACTTTAAAATAAAAATAGCTAGAAATCTTTTCATTTCTATGGCACCTCTTCCTCTGACGAGGTCAGAACAATTAACACACTTAATGAGTCCTCACAGTTTGAGTTTCCTCATAATTGGTTACGTTTTTCCAGGGATGCTACTCATGATTCACATAAGAGGTTTTGAAGGAATATTTTTTAAAAGGAAAGAAACATTTATAAATCTAATCAGGTCATTTCTCCTCTGTCTGGTGGGAGAAATATGGTCAGTCTGGAGTTGTCATGAGTGTTCTCAGGCTCAGCATGCCCTTATGACTGGGGGTGAAAACCTCTTGAGCAATGTCCTTCATTTGTCAGTAGCCATTGAGAGCTCTGTACTGAGAGGCATTCAGAGACCCAGTCCCAGTTTAGTGGGGAAGGATACTATGATAGATTTATGTCTCACAAGAACAGAGAAGCACAAAAATTATTTGACAGCAAGTCTGTCCTAAGACGGTCTGCTAAAGAAGAGTGTAATTCCGGAACTGACAACCTCTCCATGTTGCCATTTTGCCAAGGAGAGCAGACTAGATGGTAATGGCACATTACCTTTACCTGGCTCACAGAAACTGGACCAGGACCAACACTGATGTATAGAAGAGGCATGGAATGATGGGCGTCCAGCTCACCTAGGGGCAGGGTGGAGTTTTCAGGCCCCTCCGTCTCATCCTTTCTTAGGAAGTTGGAAATCTTTTTAGTGAAGCTGTTAAGCCATGAAAATTAATCCTTATTAACAAGAAGAAAGTTTGCTTGTGTTCTGGGTGCTCCTGTTGTGATGAAGGATTTGAGGAAGCTGCTGGCTCCAAGAGCTGACTGCTGCCTGTTCAAGATATGACCAGTGGATTCACTTCCTGTGGCTGTAACAAATCACAAGTTGGCACTCAAAGCAACACACATTCATTTTCTTAGAGCTTACAGCTCTAGAGGTCAGGAGTCTGGAATCAATTTCACTGGTCTTATATCAAGGTGTCGCAGGGCTGCTCTCCCTCTAGAGGATCTAAGGAAGGACCCGTGTCCTTGCCTTTTCTAGCCTCAAGTGCTGCATTCCTTGCCTTCCTTGGCTCATGGCCCCTTCCTCCATCTTCAAAGCCAGCAGAGTAGTGTCTTGCTTCAGTCTTCACATTGCCTTCTTCTGGACTCAAATCTCTCTCTGCCTCCCTCTTATAAGAATACTTGTGATTACATTTAGGGCCACCAGACAATCCAGGATAATCTCCGCCATCTAAACATCCTTAACTTAATCACATCTGCAAAATCCTTTTTGCCCTATAAGGTTCCAGGGATTAAGCTCTACATATCTTTAGGGGCCATTGTTCAGCCTACCACAGCCACAGGAATTATGACTTCCCCAGCCTTCACCACACTAGCAAAATAAAGCTGGGCATGTAGGAAAAAGGAGAGGATAGGAAAGGAAAAAGGAAGGGCATCAGGACAGGGGGACAGTCATCTGAGACTGAGTCTTTAGGGCCTAGAAAAAGCAAAGAATGTCACATATCCACCTCTGGGCTCCATATTGTTCTCTTTCTGTAATGTAGTGGACCCACTTGCTCTTGTGTATAGTATGCTGCCATTTGTATAAAAGGGAGAAAAAAGAAAGAGAAATATGAATGCGATTTTATATGGTTAGAATATCTCTGGAAGTACATATACAGAACTGGTAACAGGTTAACTCTGGAGAAGTTTCCGGGGGCCTGAAGTTCAAAGGTAGGAGAATGAATTTCCTCTGGATACTCTTTCTGAATATTTTGAATTTTCTATCTATGATTATTTTACCTCTTTAAAAAATAATGAAAGTGAAAAACTGGACAACTTGGAAAGGTCATTCTATCTCCAGAGGTTTTCATGAAGTCAGTAGAGGCAACTCAACTTCTCTTTCTGCCCAATCTTGCCTCGTTCTATTTTCATTCATAGATACTGACTCCAAGGTCACTTGCTAATAAACACACTGCATGCTAAACTTCTTCTCAGGGTATGTTCCCAGGGAAGGAGTCTTACACCTGCTCTTTCAGAAAATTTGTAAAATTTGCAAAAGTAGAATATTTTAACTATAACTGATTAAGATTAATGATTCTCCATCTCACCTTCTGCTCCTTCATGCTTTCCATCACATTGCGTGGTGTTGGAGTAACTATGGCATTTGGGGATCCAGTTAAGTTCAGTTGGGAATACAACCAGTGAGGTTTAAGTCCATTTTTATTGGCTAAATTACATTTATTAATTTTTCCTAATTATAATATCAATACCTATTCACAGCAGAATTTGGGGAACTACAGAAAATAAAGGTCCCCTATTATACCTCCACTGTTAACAGTTTTGTATATTTCCAAGCCATCTGAGCCTATTGTCCTTGGACTAAGTCCTTGGATCATTTCAAGTTCAGTCCTGTCAAGAAATCCTTACTCAGAAAATCAGAGACAATCTTTAAATATGCAGTTTTTGGATGAAAACACCACGATAACAAAAAGGTGAAGTGCTTCATCTAGAATCATTCAGTAGAATCAATACTAAATGGTGACACTTTGGCCTCTTCCTACTCATTGTTGTCCATCTAGTCATCTTCAAAGACTTCTTCTATTCCACATGCAGTTAAATACATGCCAATTCCTAGTCAGAATCTCAATGATTCATTTGTTATACATGTTGATGGCACATCCACATTTTGACCATTTTTTTCCCAAGTCATAAATCAATATCTTCCTTTCCATAGTCAGAAGCTCCGTTGCTATTCTAAATCATGAATTGGAATACAAATTGATCAATTATTTAGCCTGTTAAATCCCTAAGAGCAAGAATAAGCCTAATGCAATTATTTTGTTATTGTGGAGCATGCTTTGGGTGGTGAAAAAACTAACAGGTGTTTTTCTTCATGGTTAGTCAATTTGAATCTCACCCACAAATAAGTAAAATCAGCTTTAGTTACTAGACAATGAATCAATAACCACAGTGCTGTTACACTTCAGTGTGGGTTTTTTCCTTTATTGACCTAAAGAAGACACATGACAGAGGGGAAGAGTGCTTAATGAGCTTGAAAATGAAGCCATTCATTTGAACTGAAGAGATCAACACACTCTCCCTCACTTCATATTAACCCACTGTTCCTGTTATGGAGAAAGCTAGAGGTACCAGGAACATGGAGGGCCCAGTCACAGACATTCACACTATGAGACCTTTCAGGTCTTCAGCACTGCTGGATAAACACTAAGCAAATTTTTCTTCAGTGACTGCTCACTTTCTGGAGTCTTCACAGATAAATTTCAGTATGTTTCTGTCTTATTCCATCCTATTTTGTTGAGTATAATTCTGATCAGATTGTTAGGATTTGAATATTCCCAGAATTGGATTCAGACATGGGCTACCCATTATAGCAGACAGCTATAATGGGCATTAAAACAGATCTGGAGTAAAACAGAAATATAATGTCACTAACTCAGATTTCCAGAATCGATCCTGTACATCAGGGGTCCCTAACCTCTGGGACATGGATCAGTATCAGTATGTGGCCTGTTAGGAACCATGACACACAGCAGGAGGTGAGCAGTGGGCAAGCAAGCGCAGCTTCATCTGTATTTACAGCCGCTCCCGATCGCTTGCATTACTGCCTGAGCTCCGCCTCCTGTCAGATCAGTGGCAGCATTAGATTCTCATATGAGCGTGAACGCTACTGTGAACTGCACATGCGAGGGACCTAGGCTGCGCGCTCCTTATGAGAATCTAATGCCTGATGATCTGAGATGGAGCTGAGGCAGTGATGCTAGTGCAGGGCAGCAGCTGCAAATACAGATTATCATTAGCAGACAGGTTTGACTGCACAGAGACCATAATAAATCAGTTGCTTAAAGACTCATACCAAAATCCTATCAGTGAGAGGGCGGAGTCAAGATGGTGTACTAGGAGGATGCGGAATTCACATCTCCTCACAACTAGGGCACCTACCAGGCACCAGTGGGGGACCACGGACACCTAAGGGGATGGGAGAAACCCCCAGCAACTGGGTAGGACATGGGGCATGGTGGGAGTGAAGGGGGAGGAGAAGTGGAGCCGGGATGGGACTGGTGTCCCTGAGGGCCGGCTTGGGGAGGGGAAGGGATCCCATGCCCAAAGGGGGAAAATTGGGGGACCACTGGGAGGGCAAAAGATAAGAAGGGAGCATGGCCAGGTTTTCCCTGTCCAGTTGGACCCCCAGGAACCTGCTGAGATCCCGGGCCTGATCCTCTGCCCACCTAGGTCCCCTCCAGCTGCTTTGGTCCTGAGACCCACCCCTACACGCCCCATCCAGGGCCCTACCTCTATATTCGGAGACCTCCTCCAAGGAGCTGGGCCTAAACCCCACCCACACACCCCCACCCAGGGCCCTACCTCCAAACTCCAGAACTCCACACTCCAGATGCCCTCCTTTAGATGCGCTGCCTCACCCCTCTGCGTAGGTCCTAAGCAGAGGCCCTGTCCCATGCTGGAATGTCACCCTGCCTAGGCCCAGCCACCAGGGCCTTTTCCGGCTACATGGGTCCTGAGCCTAGACCCCGCCCCATGTTTAAACGTCACCCCATCCACCCACCTAGGTCCCACCCCACCCTAAACCCCCCCCCTGCCTAAACACAGCCTAAATAGCCAAGGCGTTTCTTTTTTTTTTTTCTTTTTTCCTCTTTTAGATTAGGGTTCTGTTTTACCTTGTTGATTCATTGTTGATTCTTTTATATTTTTATTTTTCCTAATAATCTTATATTTTTCTAATTTTATTTTACTCTTTATACTTTCTTATTGTTCTCTCCTTTTGATTTGTTCCCCCCTACCTTTTTCTTTTTTCTGTTGTGGTTTTATTTTACCTTGTTGCAGTTGTTTCAATTATAGTTTTATTTTTCCTAATATATTTTTTATCCTTCTAATTTTATTTTGTTTTTTATTCTTTGATATTGTATTGCTCCTTTTCTTCTTTCTTTCTTTTTTTTTTTTTAACCATGCCATGAAGCTTGCAGGACCTTGGTTCCCAGGCCAGAGGTCAGGCCTGAGCTCCTGTGGTGGGAGCTCCAAGTCCAAACCACTGGACTAACAGAGAACCTCAGACCCCAGGGACTATCAATCGGAGTGAGGCCTCCCAGAGGTCCTCATCTCAGCACTGAGAACCAGCTCTATCCAACTGCCTACAAACTCCAGTGCTGGACATCTCAGGCCAAACAACCAGTAAGACAGGAATACAGCACCACCCATCAAAAAAAAAAAAAAAGAAAAGAAAGAGCAAAAAAATATGTTACAGATGAAGGACCAAGGTAAAATCCTACAAGAACAAATAAATGAAGATGAAATAGGCAACCTACCTGAAAAAGAATTCAGAGTAATAATAGTAAAGATGATCCAAAATCTCGGAAACAGAATGGAGAAAATACAATAAACATTTACCAAGGATCTAGAAGAATTATAAAGCAAACAAACAATGATGAACAATAAAATAACTGAAATTAAAAATACTCTAGAAGGAATTGATAGCAGAATAACTGAGGCAGAAGAATGGATAAGTGAGCTAGAAGATAAAATGGTGGAAATAACTGCCAGGGAGCAGAATAAAGAGAAAAGAATTAAAAGAACTGAGGACAGTCTCAGAGACCCCTGGGACAACATTAAATGCACAACATTCGAATTATAGGGGTCCCAGAAGAAGAGAAAAAGAAAGGGTCTGAGAAAAAATTGGAAGAGATTATAGTCAAAAACTTCCCTAACATGGGAAAGGAAATAGTCAATCAACTCCAGTAAGCACAGAAAGTACCATACAGGATAAACCCAAAGAGAAACACGCTGAGACACAAATTAATCAAATGATGAAAAATTAAATACAAAGAAAAAATATTAAAAGCAGCAAGGGAAAAGCAACAAATAACATACAAGGCAATCCCCATAAGGTTAACAGCTGATTTTTCAGCAGAAACTCTGCAAGCCAGAAGGGAGCTGCAGAACATATTTAAAGTGATGAAAGGGAAAAACCTACAACCAAGATTACTCCACCCAGCAAGGATCTCATTCAGATTCAATGGAGAAATTAAAACCTTTATAGAAAAGCAAAAGTTAAGAAAATTCAGCACCACCAAACCAGCTTTACCAGAAATGCTAAAGAAACTTCCCTAGGCAGGAAACACAAGAGAAGGACAACACCTACAATAAGAAACCAAAAACAATTAAGAAAATGGTGATAGGAACATACATATTGATAATTACCTTAAATGGAAATAGATTAAGTGCTCCAACCAAAAGACATAGACTGGCTGAATGGATACAAAACAAGACCCGACATATGAGGTCTACAAGAGACCCACTTCCACCTAGGGACACATACAGACTGAAAGTCAGAGGATGGAAAAAGATATTCCATGCAAATGGAAATCAAAAGAAAGCTGGAGTAGCAATTCTCATATCAGACACAATAGACTTTAAAATAAAGACTATTACAAGAGACAAAGAAGGACACTACATAATGATCAAGGGATCAATCCAAGAAGAAGATATAACAATTGTAAATATTTATGCACCCAACATAGGAGCACCTCAATACATAAGGCAAATACTAACAGCCATAAAAGGGGAAATCAACAGTAACACAATCATAGTAGGGGACTTTTAACACCCCACTTTCACCAATGAATATATCATCGAAAATGAAAATGAATGAGGAAACACAAACTTTAAATGACACATTAAACAAGATGGACTTAATTGATATTTATAGGACATTCCAACAAAACAACAGAATACACTTTCTTCTCAAATGCTCATGGAACATTCTCCAGGATAGATCATATCTTGGGTCACAAATCAAGCCTTGGTAAATTTAAGAAAATTGAAATTGTATCAAGTATCTTTTCCGACCACAACGCTATGACACTAGATAACAATTACAGGAAAAAACACTGTAAAAAATACAAACACGTGGAGGCTAAACAATACACTACTAAATAACAAAGAGATCACTGAAGAAATCAAAGAGGGAATTAAAAAATACCTAGAGACAAATGACAATGAAAACGTGACAACCCAAAACCTAGGGGATGTAGCAAAAGCAGTTCTAAGAGGGAAGTTTATAGCAATACAATCCTACCTCAAGAAACAAGAAAAATCTCAAATAAACAACCTAACCTTACACCTAAAGCAATTACAGAAAGAAAAATGAAAAAAAACCACCAAAATTAGCAGAAGGAAAGAAATCATACAGATGAGATCAGAAATAAATGAAACAGAAATGAAGTCTACCCAAAGCAATCTACAGATTCAATGCAATCCCTATCAAACTACCAATGGCATTTTTCACAGAACTAGAACAAAAAATTGCACAGTTTGCATGGAAACACAAAAGACCCTAAATAGCCAAAGCAATCTTGAGAAAGAAAAACAGAGCTGGAGGAATCAGGCTCCCTGACTTCAGACTATACTACAAAACTACAGTAATCAAGACAGTACGGTACTGGCACAAAAACAGAAATATAGATCAATGGTACAAGATAGAAAGCCCAGAGATAAACCCACGCACATATGGTCACCTTATCTTTGATAAAGGAGGCAAGAATATACAATGGAGAAAAGACAGCCTCTTCAATAAGTGCTGCTGGGAAAACTGGACAGCTACATGTAAAAGAATGAAATTAGAACACTCCCTAATACCATATACAAAAATAAACTCAAAATGGATTAAAGACCTAAATATAAGGCCAGACACTATCAAACTCTTAGAGAAAAACATAGGCAGAACACTCTGTGACATAAATCACAGCAAGATCCTTTCTGACTCACCTCCTAGAGAAATGGAAATAAAAACAAAAGTAAACAAATGGGACCTAAAGAAACTTAAAAGCTTTTGCATAGCAACAGAAACAATAAACAAGATGGAAAAACAACCCTTAGAATGGGTGAAAATATTTGCTAACGAAGCAACTGACAAAGGATTAATTGCCAAAATGTACAAACAGCTCATGGAGCTCAATATCAAAAGGACAAACCACCCAATCCAAAAATGGGCGGAAGACCTACACAGACATTTCACCAAAGAAAACATACAGACAGCCAAGAGGCAGAGGAGAAGATCCTCAACATCACTAATTATTACAGAAATGAAAATCAAAACTACAATGAGGTATCACCTCACACGGGTCAGAATGGCCATCATCAAAAAATCTACAAACAATAAATGCTGGAGAGGGTGTGGAGAAAAGGGAACTCCCTTGCACTGTTGGTGGGTATGTAAATTGACACAGCCAGTATGGAGAACAGTATGGATGTTCCTTAAAAAACTAAAAATAGAACTTCCATATGACCCAGCAATCCCAACACTGGGCATATACCCTGAGAAAACCATAATTCAAAAAGAGTCATGTACCACAATGTACATTGCAGCACTATTCACAATAGCCAGGACATGGAAGCAACCTAAGTGTCCATCAATAGATGAATGGATAAAGATGTGGCACATACATACAATGGAATATTACTCAGCCATAAAAAGAAACGAAAATGAGTTATTTCATGTGAGGTGGATGGATCTAGAATCTTTCATACAGAGTGAAGTAAGTCAGAAAGAGAAAAACAAACCGTATGTTAACGCACATATATGGAATCTAAGAAAAAAATTCGTTCTGATGAACCTAGAGGCATGACAGGAATAAAGACACAGACATAGAGAATGGACTTGAGGACACAGGGAGGGGAAAGGGTAAGTTGGGACTAAGTGAGAGAGTGGCATGGACATATATACACTACCAAATGTAAAATAGATAGCTAGTGGGAAACAGCCACAGAGCACAGGGAGATCAACTTGGTGCTTTGCAACCACCTAGATGGGAGGGATAGGGAGGGTGGGAGGGAGGTGCAAGAGGGAGGGGATATGGGGATATATGTATATGTATAGCTGATTCACCTTGTTATACAGCAGAAACTAACACAACATTGTAAAGCAATTATACTCCAATAAAGACGTTTAAAAACAAAACCCTATCATCGAGTGACAAGTGAAAACAAGCCCAAGGCTCCCACTGTTTCTGCATTATGGTGAGTTGTATAATCATTTCATTATATATTACAATGTAATAATAATAGAAATAAAGTACACAATAAATGTAATATGCTTGAATCATCCCGAAGCCTTCCCTCACCGCACCCCCAGTCCGTGGAAAAATTGTCTTCCATGAAACCGGTTCCTAGTGCCAAAAAGTTGGGGACCACTGCTTTACATAATTAGTAAAATGTAATTTGGCCCCACTATCTCTGAAGTAGAAAGTAGCTTTGAATGATGGGAAAAAATGCTCTTTACTAGAGCCCACCCATGTTCCTTCAGTATTTTTGTGACATACAAGTTGCGTGGCCCAACAGTCTATGACAGCAACACTGAGACTAGTCATCTCATAGAAGCCTAGAAGTTGATGAAACAACTGAGTAAATGATGCACATCATCATGTATTTATTGAGAAGAAGAAAGAAATTTTAAGTTCTCTAATGTACCTCCCAAGAACTTGTTTGATTTCTTGTTTACCCAAGAAAACAGAAGGGAGGACAAGATGCACAGACAAGTGGGGAAAAAACAGCTTTAAAAGATTAAACAAGATTCTCATCACCAAATCCTCTGTTACCTCTATAATTAAAGAACTGGTTATAAAACACAATAGGAAATAGTGGTAAATGAAAGATAACTTCACACAAATAAGAATTTTTCTGAACAGTCAATGTTTGTTTAGAACATTAAGAAATATAACATTATTATTAATAAAACATTCATCTCTTTATAACCCCACGAAAGTTTTTTTAAGAAATATTGGCTTGAAGAGGGCCCAAAGGTATTAGGTTGCCTAGGATACCGACATGTCTCACTCTAGGGTATCTGCATGTCTTTGGATCTTTCCTCTGCCCCATAGTTCCACATTCTCTCTCAGCTTTCGTATATGATGACTAATCCTACAAGCACAATTTCTACAGCCAAATCATTGGGCCCAGATCCTGACTCTGCCACTTTTTACTTACATGACCTTGGTTAAATTTCTTAACCTCTGTATGCTTCCATCTCTTCATTTGTAAAACCTGATAATCATAGCACTACCTCACATGGTTAGTGTGATGACTAAATGTTCAAAAACATGTAAAGTGCTTAGAATTCCTGGGAGGTAGTAACTCAATAAATTATAATGTTGATCATTATCATAACTTTGGTGATGATACATGGATTTAATTCAATATTAATTTACTTTATTTAGGTGTTACTATTTTAAAATGGTTTTATTGCAGTATAGCTGACCTACAACAAACTACACATATTTAAAGTATACAATTTGAGAAGTTTTGACATATATACACACCCAGAACCATCACCACAATCAAGATGGTGAACTTATTCATCACCCAAAGGTTTCCATGTGTCCCTTTGCAATCTGTCTCCCACATCCAAAGGGCCCCACCCTAAGCCCTTCAACACAAGGCAATCACTATTCTGTTCTCTTTCATAAGTTAGTTTGCATTTTTCTAAAATTTTATATAAATGCAATCATATGTACTCTTTTTTGTCTGATTTATTTCACTCAGCATTATTAATTCATAATTAACCCACATTGCCACATGATTCAGTAGTTTATTCCTTTTTAATTGCTGAGTAGTAATTCATTGCATAGATACATCACAATTTGCTTATCATTCACCTGTTGATGGGCATTTAGGTTGTTTGTAGTTTTCAACTACCACAAATAAAAGTGCTATGACCATTGTGTTCAAGTCTTTGTATAGACATACACTTTTATTTCACTTGGGTAAATATCTAGAGATAGAATGGCTGGATCACATGGTGGGTAAATGTTTAACTTCTGCAGAAATTGCCAAACTGTTTTCCAAAGTGGTTGTTCTATATTACACTCCTACCAGTATTCTGTAAGTGCTCTAGTTCCTTCATATCCTTGCCAACACTTCGTATGGTCAGTCTTATATGTAGGTTTATCTCATTGTGATTTAATTTCCATTTTCCTAATGATGTTGAGCATATTTTTGTGTACTTACCATCTGTATGTATTCTTTGGTGAAGTGTCTGTTCAAATCTTTCACCCATTTTTTTTAAATTGGAAAGTTTGTTCTCTGATGAGATTTAGAGTTCTTTATGTATTCTAGATACAAGTCCTTTATCAGAACTATGATTTATAAAATTTTCTCACTATATATCATTTACTTTTTCCTTCTTTTAACAGTATTCTTCAAAAGGCAGAGGGTTTCAATTTGGATGAATTCCAACTTGCCAATATTTCATTTTATGAATCATTCTTTTGGTGACATATCTAAGAATGATATGACCAAAAAAAAAAAAAAAAAGATTTTCCTCATGTTTTTTTTCCAGTTTTATAGTATACATTTTACATTTAGGTCTATGATCCATTTTGAGTTAATTTTTATGCATGGTGTGAGGTATGGATTGAAGTTCTTTTTTTTTTTAATATATGAATATCTAATGGAGTACCAGCACAATTTTTTTTAAGATTACACTTTCTCCACTGAATTGCCTGTGTACCTTTTTCAAAAATCAGTTGTCAGTATATGAGTGCATCCATTTCTGCACTCACTCTTTGGTTCTGCTGATCTATTTGCTTATCTGTCTGCCAGTACCATGCTGTCTTGATTAGCGCAGATTTATAAAATGTTGAAATCAAGTAGTGTTAGTCCTCCACATCTGTTCTTTGACAAAAGTCTTTGGGCTATGGGCTTCCCTGGTGGCGCAGTGGTTCAGAGTCCACCTGCCGATGCAGGGGACACGGGTTCGTGCCCCGGTCCGGGAAGATCCCACATGCCATGGAGCAGCTGGGTCCGTGAGCCATGGCTGCTGAGCCTGCACGTCCGGAGCCTGTGCTCCGCAGCGGGAGAGGCCACAACAGTGAGAGGCCCACGTACCGCAAAAAAAAAAAAAGTCTTTGGGCTATTCTAAATATTTTACATTTTCATATAAGAGCTTTACTGAACTATAACTTGCATACTGTAAAATTTACCCATTTTAAGTGTACAATTCTATGGAGTTTAGCATGTTTACAGAGGTATACAGCTATCACCACAATCTAATTTCAGAACATTTTGCTCACCTGAAAACCAGACCTCATGCCCATTAGCAGTCACTCCATCCTCCTGCACCAACCACTGGTTAACTTGCTCTCTCTATAGACGTTCCTAGTCCAGACTAGGATATGGAATCATATAACATGTGGTCTTTAGTGTCTAGCTTATTTAATTTAGCATAATATTTTTGAAGTATTCTTCAAAACATGATTAACTTATGTTAATATCTCATTCCTCCTAATAGCCAAATAATATTCTATTGTATGGATATACCACATTTTGTTTATCCATTCATTAGTTGATGGATATTTTGGATTGAGTTGTTTCCACCTTAAGACTAATATGGGGACTTCCCTGCTGGCGCAGTGGTTAAGAATCTGCCTGCCAATGCAAGGGACACAGGTTCGAGCTCTGGTCCGGGAATATCCCACATGCCACGAAGCAACTAAGCCCGTGTACAACTACTGAGCCTGCGCTCTAGAGCCCGCGAGCCACAACTACTGAAGCCTGCGTGCCTAGAGCCCATGCTCCGCAATAAGAGAAGCCACCGCAGTGAGAAGCCCGTGCACTGCCACGAAGAGTAGTCCCTGCTCGATGCAACCAGAGAAAAGCCCGCGCGTAGCAACGAAGACCCAATGCAGCCAAAACTAAATAAATTTATAAAAAAAGACTAATATGGACAATGGGAATGTAAAATGATATAGTCACTTTGGAAAATAGCTTGGTAGTTTCTTATGTTAAACGTACACTTACCATACAACCCAACAATCGTATTCCTAGGATTTATCCTAAAAAAATTAAAACTTTTGTTCACACAAAAATCTGTACATGAATGTTTATAGTAGCTTTATTTGTAATATTCAAAACCTGGAAACAAGCCAAATGTTCTACATGGAATGAATGGATAAACAAACTGTGGCATATCCATACAATGGAATATTGCTCAGCAAAGGAATGAACTTTTGATACATTCAAAATCTGGATGGATCTCAAGGACACTATGCTAAGTGAAAAATGTCAACTTAAAGGTCTCATATACTATTATTTCATTTATATAACATTCTCAAGTTATAGTGATGGAGAACAGAGGAGTAGTTGTTAAGGAGTTGAGGAAGGGACCTATGAAGGGGACTATGAAGGGGAAAAATGAGGGAGCTTCTTTGTAGTGATGGAACATTCCCATATCCCTATTGTGGTAATGGTTCCTCAAATCTACATATGCAACTAAATATCATAGAAATATACACCAAAAAAGAAAAAAGTGCATATGAAATTGGTGAAATTCAAATTTGGTCTGTACCTGAGTTAATGGTATTGTACCAACATCAATTTCCTGATTATGACAATATATTATGCTTATGTAAGATATTATAATTTGAGAAAGCTGAATAAAGGGTATGCAGGATCTGTACCACTATTTTTGTAACTTCTTGTAAATCTTAAACTATTTCAAAATAAGGGAGCTATCTTGATAAATTTAAGCCTAGTCTCTACTATACTTTGGGGAACTTGGGAGAAAGGACTGTCCTATTCGTGGAATGAAGTGAACAAGAAGTTGAGAATTCAGTACAGGTTGGCTAACCCAAGTACCATTTTACTGAGGCTATTAAAAATAAATACATACAAATTTCTCAGGTGTTATGGCAACTATATACAGCCATTTGACAGAGTTTGGGCCAAAACTACAGAAGCAGAAGTTTGCTGGTACCAACTCTTTCCCTTTTGCCTTCTTCCTACCTGGACTGTGGACATGATATGGAGGTGCAAAACAGCCAATGTGCAACCGTGAGGATAAAAACCACAGGCTAAGCATGGCGGCACAAAAGGAATCTGGACTTATTCTCTGACAAAAAGAGATCTGTATCCACTTAAGTCACTACAGTTTAGTCAAAGCTGAATGCCATCTCTACAAGGAGAAAAATATACCTTTTCTTCTAAAGCAGTGGGGCTCACCAGCACCAGCGGAGGGAGAGCTATGCTGTGCAAAGCATGAGGGCCATCAGCCAGAGAGGCACCACTGTGCAGGTGTAACTGGGAGAATGAAAGACAAGAAGGTGAGGAAGTACTTGCCACACAAGAGGCAGCACTGCAGGACCTCTCTGACATATCTGAGTACACTTTGGGAAGGATAAATAAAGCCAGTGGGTCTTGGGCCATCGTAATTTGGGCAACATAGTTTCCTTGCTGGCCCCCAGGATCACCACCGTGGGAAGGGGAGGATGAGACCAAGTAGAAAGCACTCACTACACACCAAGCTAAGTCCATCTCAATAGCTCATTCCTTCCTTAGATACCTAAGGAAAAAAGGTCCTTTCTCCTAGGGGTTCTGCCATTAAGACCAGCCTGCAATCCAAGCTTCAGTAAACATCCCTAGTCCCCCCGACTCACCATCAGCACCCTCTGAATTATTTTCCCTCTTGCTTTGAGGTAAGAGAGGCTGCTATGTTATAAATAACTCAGTTTCTTCTCATCTCTTTCTACCAGCTTTGAAAACTTTCAGGACATTATTTCAGACTTTCTCTACATGGGTTTTATTTTTTTATTTGCCACTTTTAAAGTGTGGTTTCTTCATGCTTTTATAAATATTTCTGTATTTCCTTACAGTCATGCTTTGGACTCTCAAGTTCTGGAGCAACATCTCCTATGGCTGTCCTATCATATAGGCCAAGAGTCAGCAAATTCCAGCCCTCCTGCCCTCCTACTGTGGCAAAGAGTTTTACTAATCATATTCCTATACGATTCTAAAATCTAAAAGAAAAAAACTCTAAAACTTCAGATTATGTAATTAACTACTGTACAAGTCCAGCCTTTTGTGGAAATGAAAAAGGATAAAATCGTAAGAGTCCTGAAGAAATTATTTAGATGTTGACAAGTCATTCCCCAAGTTTTGTTCTTCCCTCCTGTTCTCTTCTAAGGATGATGATCTTACGAATACAGATCAGCTTGATGACAGCACCTACATTCTGTTCACTTGAATAACCAGGGTCTTGTTTATGTGTCAGGCTGCTCTTCACTAAGCTGGAGATACTAGTTCAAAGAAAAGTACGATTTTATTTAATAAAATTATAGCAAATTAATTCATTTTACAGCTATAAATGATGCCGTCCAAAACTGTGGTAAATTATTTCAAGTGTATCTGGAAATGTCTTTAAATGCAAGGGTGTAATTTATCAAAATCTTGCAGAAATGATGTGTATTACCAAGTTCATTGGTTTAAAAAATGTTGCGTTATTTAAATGCTCTAGCCAAATAAATTTTCCTTCATACCAAAATAAAAAAAGAGTTTTACTGGTTCACTGCCAAACTCATTGTTCACTCATTGTCTATGGCTGCTTTTGCACTAAAATGGCAGAGTTGAGTACTTGCAACAGATCCCCAATGACCCCACAAAACCTAAAATATGTACTGTTGGCCCTTTACAGAAAAAGTCTGTCAATCCATGACAGAGGGTATCAAATATTCTGAATCAATATAAAACATCAGCATATCCAAACTCCAATTTGTGTTGTTTATACACTAGCCAGTTGGGGAAAACTCTTAATCTTGGTGATTGGTTTTTGCCATGTTTTCTGTAAAAGAACATTTATTCTTTTACTCCTTCCCCTCAATTGCTACATAATATCGTGAATTATGCACCTGATAATAAAATATAGTTTATTATTTGCAGTATATGATATGGCTTTCACACATAAAGCATAAGATAAATGTGAAATAGCATTTGTGGACTTGCTAGAGTATTTTTTCTGAATTGCTACTGTTAATATTGGTTTATTTTTAGAGGTGCTTTTTGTTTTGACAGGAGGAATCCTCCCAAATTATTTATATAAAATGTATTATCACCCTTTTGTTGGTTTGGTGAACTAGATGACAGCTCAATTTGAGGCATTAAAAATTTGTGGTTTTGGCAAAAAAAAAAATTGCCTTTCAGAATAGATATCACGTGATACTGAATAAGAAAACTGTAAGAGAATATACTTGTGTGTCAGTAAAGTGCTCATTGAAATGAGATTTTTTTTTAATAAGCAAACAACAGAGGAAAATAAAAAGAGAATGCAAATCCATTTTCAATCAATTCAAAATAAAGTTGTAGAATTTAGGAAGCCTGAAAACAGTGCCCCCAGATTTAATTGTTTCCTCACAGGAAGACCACACTAATGGTATGAGTAGAAGTTGGAACAATTACTAGAAAGCAATTTCACAGTATATATATTTAGTCTTGAAAATATTCATACCTTTAAACTCAATTAGTTTCCTGAGGAAATAACCTGAAATATGGATGGAATACGTGCACAATGATGTTAATTGCAGCATTACTCATCCGAAAAATAGGAATAATATAAATTAATTATATGTCCACTATATCTCAGGCATTGTGCTAGATGCTGGTGATTGAATACAACAGGGTTTGGTGAGGGAGTAACATTTCATCTGAGACCCAAAAGATCTAGAAATTAACTGCCCTAGAGTGTTAGAGAGAAAATATATGTCTTTGTGAGCATGGGAGGGGAAGGAGGGAGAGATGGGAGAGGCTGGGGTCTGGTGATAGTTCTAATGATGGGGGCAGGAGAGTGTCTTGTAAGAATATTCCAGACACAAGGACCAGGAATATTTGGAATATAAATACCAAACTACAGCATTAAAGTAGTTTTCTAAAATAATAGACAACTCTATATTGGTCTAATCCTTCTTTAAAATACTTGATTTTTATTGCACCAACAACTGGTAAAAATGTAGTATATAGGTATATGTCCTACCCTAGATATACCCCCAGGAAGAGGGATGGGCTGTTGTATTTTATAAAACTGTTTAACTGGAACCCCAAAGTATTTTCTGAACTGAATCTACACCCAGAGTTATTTTATGAGCTAAAATTCAGAAGCAGAGTGTCTGTTATTTTCAGAGTGAGTAGCAATGCAAGAATCAGGACAAAATATGCCTCATTTTCAAAACGATAGTTGCTCACATTAAAAACTAACCATCAGTAATGTTAATCTTTTTTTTTTTTGCGCGGTACGCGGGCCTCTCCCGTTACGGAGCTCAGGCTCTGGACGCGCAGGCTCAGCGGCCATGGCTCACGGGCCCAGCCGCTCCGCGGCATGTGGGATCTTCCCGGACCAGGGCACGAACCCATGTCCCCTGCATCAGCAGGCAGACTCTCAACCACTGCGCCACCAGGGAAGCCCAGTAATGTTAATCTTGACTCTATTTTTTTTAATAGATTTGATGGATTGGGAATAAAAAAATATCTTTTTCTAGATACTTTACTTAATTATACCTTCCCTACTTCCAAGGCTTGCTACTTCTCTTCAGTACTGATAGGTCTGATTAGTGTATCTGGAAATTCAGCAAGTTTTTTTTTTGGCCACACCACACAGGTTGTGGGATCTTAGTTCCCTGACCAGGGATTGAACCTGGGCCCTCGGCAGTGAGAGTGCAGAGTCCTAACCACTGGACCACCAGGGAATTCCCTCAGCAAGTTGTTATAATTATTTCGTTATATAAGATGTTATACAGCCACTGTGGAAAACAGTATGGAAGTTCCTTAAAAAACTAAAAATAGAATTACCATATGACCCAGCAATCCCACTATTGGGCATATACCCAGAGAAAACCATAATTCAAAAAGACACATGCACCCCAATATTCACAGCAGCACTATTTACAATAGCCAGGACATGGAAGCAACCTAAATGTACATCACCAGAGGAATGGATAAAGAAGATGTGGTATATATATACAATGGAATATTACTCAGCCATAAAAAGGAAAGAAATTGGGTCATTTGTAGAGACGTTGGATGGACCTAGAGAGTGTCATACAGAGAGTAAGTCAGAAAGAGAAAAACAAATATTGTATATTAATGCATATATGTGGAATCTAGAAAAATGGTATAGATGACCTTATTTGCCAAGCAGAAATAGAGACACAGAGGTAGAGAACAAATGTATGGATACCAAGGGGAAAGTTGTGGGGTGGGAGGAACTGGGAGATTGGGATTGACACATATACACTATTGATACTATGTATAAAATAGACAACTAATGGGAACATACTGTATAGCACAGGGAACTCTACTTAATGCACTGTAGTGTCCTAAATGAAGGGGATATATGTCCATGTATGGCTGATTCATTTTGCTGTGCAGTAGAAGCTAACACAATATTATAAAGCAACTATACTCCAATAAAAATTAATTTTTAAAAAAAGATTTTAACATAAGGGGAGGCAAAGTGAAAAGTTTATGCGAACTCTCAGGCTTCCCTGATGGTGCAGTGTTTAAGAATCCGCCTCCCAATGCAGGGGTCACGGGTTCGATCCCTGGTCCGGGAAGATCCCACATGCCATGGAGCAACTAAGCCCCTGCACCACAACTACTGAGCATGTGCTCTAGAGCTGCAAGCCACAACTACTGAGCCGACGTGCCACAACTACTGAAGCCCGTGCACCTAGAGCCTGTGCTCCACAACAAGAGAGGCCACCACAATGAGAAGCCCGCGCACCACAATGAAGAGTAGCCCCCGCTCGCCGCAACTAGAGAAAGCCCGCGCACAGCAACGAAGACCCAATGCAGTCAAAAATAAATAAATAAATATTTTTTTAAAAAGTATATGCGAACTCTCTGTACTATTTTGCAACTCATCTGTAAGTCTAAAATTAACTCAAAATAAGTTTTTTCTAAAAAAAACAACAATGGCATGGACTCCAGAGTTTGAAGCGCCCAGGCCACTGTTGGATACCAGGGCTCTATTTTTAGCTCAACTTTCCTGAAAAGGCACCCTGCTTCCCCTTTTCTAGAATACCCCGGCATCCTCTCCAACAGCTTTGGCTTCCCCTCTCCTCCAAAAGTTTCTGTGAAGACTCTCTCTAGGAAAGTGAAGTTCATTTCTATTTTAACATCATTTATACATTCATTTTCTTTTTCAACCTATCTTATGGTCAAAGCATTGGGCAGCCAGTTGCTAACCAGTGCTATTTAACATTTAAATGCTGATGTGTATCCTTGATAAATGTCCCTTATTTTTCCCATTTCCTTTGCCCCATTCTCATTTCTATCAAGTTGACAACCTCCAACTCCTGTGCATTAAATAGAATAACAGACACATGCCACAAATATCACTGCGTAAAATGTGAAAAAGAAAGAAAAGTTTAGTGTTCCCCAATGACCACTCACACCAAAAGACAATAGGTACTATAATTCTTATTGGGAGCAGTCATATGCTTCAGCTCACATACTTGCATATAAATTGGTCCCTACTAAAATGTATGGTGATGTGAATTGAAGAGTGTGAATGTACACTGATATTATACTGAACAAGAGGAAAGCAAGATATTTCTGGTCCTATCATTGCAAAAATGTCTGAGAACAGGAAAGTGGCATACACTGCTCAGTGCCTACTGATATCTAATCTCCTTCCTTACCAAACTGAAAAAAATGCGGAATGTGTATGGCATAGCACTAATTTCTTTTGTATAATCAATAACAACAAAACTAACTCAGTAAAATAACTCAATACAAATATAATTCCTGTATCCACCCTGTCTCTACACATGATAAATTATTATCAATATATTATCACCAGTTCATACCAAGTATTACCAATCTGATAGCCCTCAAAATCTTTCTGCCTCCTAATGTGGCACCTAACAAAAAGAACAAAATTACTATTTTAAGTTCAATTCCATGGCATTTTTAGTCATCTCTGCAGTCAGTTTACAGCTGGGAAGAATATGATTGAGTTTTGGACTATCACATGTACCATGTGAAGGCAAAATGTACTTGACAAGTGGAGCACAGAAAAAGAGTAAGTCGGGGCTTCCCTGGTGGCGCAGTGGTTGAGAGTCCGCCTGCCGATGCAGGGGACGTGGGTTCGTGCCCCGGTCCGGGAAGATCCCACATGCTGCGGAGCGGCTGGGCCCGTGAGCCATGGCCGCTGAGCCTGCGCGTCCGGAGCCTGTGCTCCATCTGCAACGGGAGAGGCCACAACAGTGAGAGGCCCACGTACCGAAAAAAAAGAAAAAAAAGAAAAAGAGGAAGTCTTATGACTGAAAAAACACAGAAAGGTTGACTGGTTGGATGCTTGTCCAAACATATACTGGATCTGTTTTGTGGATTCCTGTTTTGTCTCTAATCTATCCTTGAGGGCCCATTTCAGTTGTAACTGGTTGCATCACCACCGTTCTCCAGCACAAACCTTGTATTAGATGATCGTGACTGTGCAGAGACAGCATGTGCTTCCTTCCTCTGGGATTTTCATTTTCTATAGGATATCCTCTCAACTTCATGGACGGTGGCATAGCATCATTAAGTATTTCCATAACTACCAACTGAGGCCTTCCCACATATAAATCAATCACTTAACAGCATCTGAAATGCACTATTTCCATTGCCAAGAAATGGATTCCAAAATCGTTTCCAAATTATTTATAAGAAACCCTTGTTTGTTTCAGTAAGTCTTGTTTTTGTCACTGTCCACTGGCAGCCACTCACACTGCACCAGCTTTGTTCAGCTGGCAGCCGTAAGTGTTGCAAAGGCAAGAAACATAAAGGAAACTTATTTTTAAATAGTGTGTAACTATTCAGCTGCACTTCCAAATACTATGTTCAGTATGCTTCTGGGTAAAGCATAATAAATACACTATTCTCCTTACGTTTCCAGATATGCCCCAAGAGGAAAGCTTTCCAAATACCTTAGAACTTCAGGGTGGTCCATTACACATCAGCATCACTCAGGAGCTTGCAAGAAAAGCAAGAAATCTCAGGCCTCATCCCTGCCCTTCTCAACCAGAATCTGCATTTTAACAAGATCCCAGGTGATTCATATGTACGTTAAAGTTTCAGAAGCACTGCCTTAAAGTATCACATTCCTTTCCTGCCTGACAATTTCTGCTTCAGAGGCAAAATTCTCATCTAACAGTCTTTGGGTTAGATGAGATCTAGGCTTGTTGCCTTGGAATTAATTCTCACATGTAAAAGGTCACCAGGAAAAAATCACATGTGAAATTATTTTGAATAGCCTATCAAATGTACATTCTCCTCCATTGAGCTAGACTAAGAAATCTCAATGACGAAATGAGTTTATTTTGCAGAAACAATCTAGATTTTTAGAGGTTTTCTTAAAGTTCCAATCCTACCGACTTTACTGTAACCATCACTGCTCTAATTATGGACAACATCACCATTATTAGACACAGTTGTCTCTGACCATAGAACCATAATTTCTTAGCTGAGTTTAAGGAATCTACAGACAGTTACCTTATCAGAACCATCACCACTCATGCTTTATCACCTTCAGGTAAACAGTCAAGCTAAGCTATAAGAATGGTGCAGGTGTGTGAGGAAGATGCTCAGGAGAAGATTGTTGGAGTAGATCCCCCAATAAAGTTTGCCAGCTTTCTCTGCACTGAAATGTCACTCCATGTACAATAAGTGTTGTTTCTACCAAAATACTAAAAGGGCAGTTTAGTCTGTACTTCCCTAGATGGACTCCTTCCATACTGAACTAAGGATTTATAAAATTATTCTGTATGCTATCCTGTCTTCATCTACCCTTCATTCAATTCCTTAAATAACATTTTAGTTAAAAATAAAAGGTAACACATGCAGAAAAATTAACTTTGTTAAAGCAGAATTCTGGAAGAAGAATAATTACTGGGTTTTGCCTACTTTGGACACCAAAATTTTGGCTCTAATCTATAGGTGGGCTATATTCAGTTTAGGTATATACTATATGACACTACCTACATGAATATTTAACTTGATTTTCACAGAGCCAACAAAACCTTTATTGGAACAACTGAGCCCAAAGTCTGTAATTTAATGGTTTGTAAATGCTGGTCCATAGAACAGTACTGGGATGGCTTATAAGAATCACGAGGGAAACATTTTTAAAGTACAGATCCTAAGGCCCTATCCTATGGATTCAGATTTCTTAGATTAGGGATGAGATCTGAAATGGACATTTTTTACAAACCCCACCAGATGATCCTGATGCATAACTAGGATTGGGTACATATACAAGAACTTGAAAGGCCATTTATTGGGTTCTGATATCCAGTTCTCACTGCGCTACATTTCATTACTAGTAACCATTACCATGGCTTTTCCATACTGTATTCAACAGGACACACTTTTCGTTAGGTATTAATAATAAATATCTAAATGAGTAAATAAAAATAAGGTTTTATATTCAAAAACGTTTGAGATACACTGGGTTTGAATAAAGTTAGACTGTTTGCTTTAATTCATATGTATTACACATCTCCACCAGGGAGGATATGCTAGGTAGTATTTCCTAATTTATTTGACCATGGAATCCTCTTTTTGGTGTGTCTTATCTAAACATCTCGCAGAACTGGTGTCCTGTAGAACACAGTTCAGGAAACTGTCTCAACCAGAGTGATTAGGAGACAGTAACTGGATGCTGTTGTCTGGATGCCCTACCATGAGCCCAGTCATTCCTGTCCCTCTTCCCTCTTTCTCTACAGTGCTGTGCTATCTCCTTTCCTCAGAGCCCCTTGTGTCTGTTCACAGATAGCTCTCAGTCTTGCTCCACGGACTTGTTCATGCATAGTGGGTGAGGATTAAATCAACACCATCAATCAGCGTGAAAGGCTTTCTTCCGTCTACTCAGCTCTGCAGTACTGTCCAGGCTATGATGGTTAGAGCCCGCTGTCTCTCTCTCTGTCTGTTTCCCTCTCTCTCTCTCTCACTGGAGGGCATGTTCTTTCTGCTGGTATCAGCATTCTTGCTGAAATGGTAGTTGAAAAGGGACCCTCCATTTGAGCTTCTCCATTACAATTCTTGCCTAATACCATTAAACACCTTCAAACAACCACAGGATATTATAGTTTTCCTTCTTCATGCCAAATGTTGTATGGGTAAAACTAAACAGTATTATAAATTCAAGAAACTATTCTCCAACAGCCACAATCTCTGAAGTCCTGGGAGGATGCTAACAGACTTTTTTAAACAGATGGTATCCTTCACTATTATAATAGGGATCAGTCAATGTCCAAGTCAGAAATAAACGTTCACATGGATTTTAGAAGCTTCAAATATTACAATAAGTTTCAGTCCTTTCCCAGTTCTACCTCCCTCCTATCACCATGGCAATCCATGAGACAAAGAGAGATCTAGAGAGGTTTCTGATCCTATCTTGACCAGAGACTCTTATATTACTTTGATAATGAAAACAGGTGGTCACTATACATGAAACAAAATGTATATTCTTTGCATTTCCTAATCTATACTCTACTTCAAAAAGGCCTCCAAGTAGTCTAGTGTAAAGAATCAGGAGAGAAGAAGAAAATAAAGGAACACCCAGCAAAACCATCATGCAATTATACAGACACACAAAACCAGGCTACCCTGGGGAGGGAATGACAGATAATAAGAGAGGGAGCAAATCTGAAAGTTTTTTACCCCTCAATACTATTTTAATATTAAACCTCTGTTTAATGAGTATTAGTGGTCTGTGTGATTGACTCATATTTACAAATCTCCTAAAGAGAGTACAGGGCTAGCCTAAAATCAAGGTCTGTGAAGTCTGGGTCATCTAAGAGAGAGAGTGCAAACTGATCCATGTGGCGTCACCATGGTAACCATACTAGAAACTGTTCCTCCAAGGGTGACTTTACAGGGATAGTAGCAGAGCCATTAACAAAATTCCTGTAGAGGCAAATTGAAATAATGGTTCAGTTATAACTGCTGAGGACAGATGAAACCCCAAGGAGAAGACAGGAACTGGTCTTCTACAGCCGTTACAAGTGCTAAGATATCATCCCCGGGTCTTTGCACTTCTCTAAAGTAGAACTCACTGACAGGTGATGGTGATCAGCCATTGGAATTGGAGGTGCTTTTATGATTAAATATTTCTGAATTTTTGTCCCTTTGAATTCCTATTTGTTGCAATATTTTGGAAGTGGTTATGCCAGAGAACTTTAACAACAACGAGGACTGTTTGCTAAAGTCCTATCTTTATTCTTCATTTGTTTTTTATTGTTCTTTAACCCAGCACTGGAATAACCAAGAACCAACCTGTCAGTTCCAAGTGGTAAATGGACTGGTGGTCATGAAGAAGTGAGATCCATATTGTCTGCAATATTCAATAAGCTGATGGCAAACAGAAGTTAGGCCAGGAAGCTTGGTGGCATTATTGAATGAACTCAGTCAAATTCATAGAGAAAAATATACCTCATTAATTGCAAAGTAAAAATCAGAAGATATAAGCTCTGCCCCCAAGCACTGTGTATAGATAAATTAGAAAATGGTTGGACAGACGATACACTTCTAGATTTCTGGGTGTGAATGCCATGTGAATGCACCACTCAGCTCTCCTGCTGGCAGGAGCAGAATGGATCTTGAGATCCACCACCATGTCCACACCAAGGCCATGCTTTCCTTCCCCGAGACTTCCCCAAGTCTTGGCTCTGCATGGAAGGGGTACTAGTGCAGGTCCATTGTGTAGGATGTGAAACTCCTCTGACAGGTGACTTAGGCTAAAGAACTCTTCATTGATCTGGCTGACACATTCTTAGAACTGTACGGCAGTCTGAAACTCTTCCTGTCAAATTCCTCTCCTTCAAAAATGTCTTAACCACATTACAGTCTGAATCTCTCCCCACCTACTCCCACTCTCTCTCCTTTATCTTTCACATACATTTTCCTCAAAAAATCTCCCACAATCTGAATCAATCTTGGTGACTGCTTCTCAGAGAATTCAAAGTGATGCAGAGAGTTTACATGAAATAACCAACATCTGAATAATTATTTTAACTCCTTCAAAGTCTTTTTTTGGTACATAATCTTATTGGATCCATGTAACTATTTATAAAGTTTTCTTGAGATCTTTCATGAATAAAGTCCTTCTTCCTTAAATGAATAATAATACTCTACAAGTATCTGTGACCATACACGGATATTAAGAATAATCTGTACTCATACACACTACTATATATAAAATAGATAATAAGGACCTACTGTATAGCACAGGGAACTCTACTCAATACTCTGTAATGGCCTATATGGGAAAAGAATCTAAAAAAGAATGGATATATGTATTTGTGTAACAGATTCACTTTGCTGTACACCTGAAACTAACACAACATTGTAAATCAGCTATACTTCAATAAAATTTTTTTAATTAAAAGAAAAGGAATAAGCTGTATTGTTCATTGATCCATTCAACAAATATTGAGTCACCACTATGTACTCATTGACAAAGATTCTTTGCTTAACCAAACTTTAGTCAGGCTCCTGAACCCTTCTCCTAGGCCCATCTGTGTACTCCTTATAAAATCCAGTTTTAACAAGAACTCTGCTAAGTCATTTTAGCAAGATATCTGATCAGGTTCCTTATCCTCTACCAACTGCCAGGTGATATCTGATCACCCTGGCCTATTTTCAATAAGACTCCTGTTATATAGATTTAGCCAGAATTCTATCTTATTCCTGATATTTTCCTTAGTAATTTTTCACCCACTGACCTCCATCCTAAATTCCCACTTGCCCATGCTGTGTTTGGAGTTGAACCCAATCTCTCTCTCCACTGCAAAATTCTATCAAAGTGGTCCCTATACTCATCACAGTGGAACTGAATAAAGTCTGCCTTACCATCTTTAATAAAGGCCATGAATAATTTCTTTTCACCATCTTTAATACCATCTCTGTGCTGGATTCTCTTGGGGATACAGCAGTGAGCAAGACAGAGTTGGTACCTGCCCTTATGGAACTCATAGTAAAATATATATATATATATGATCAACTTTTTAAGTCCTAATTGGGCTAAGAGATATGCGGGAAAAGATCAAGGTGTTACAGGGTTAGGGAGGAGTCTAGAGAAACCTACCTTTGATAAATGGCCTAGAGAAGGCTCCCCTAAGACCTCTAACACTGAAGTTTTGTTCAGAAGGATGAGTGGACATCATCTGACTAGGGTGGTTAAGTTAGCTTTGGGGGCAGAGTGGTGCCATTGAGCAGATAAGGAAGGAGGAAAAGTCCTTAGGCAAGAAGCAACTAGAAGAATTCAGAGAACTAAAAAAGGACCAATGTGCCATGGAAGTAGAGAGCAAATAAAAGGGAAGCATCTGATAAGACTGGAGAGACAGGCAGAGGCTATGACATTCAGTGCCTCTTGGCCAGAGGAGTTTCTAAGATTTACTTATGTATCCCTCTAAAATAATTATGAAAAACTATGTACCCACTCACACAGTATTAATTCACATTTAAATTATTTCATTTTAAATTTACATGGTTGCAAAGGATTTGATTTTTGGTATGTTGTAAAATTGACATTTTAAAATAATGGAATAATTAATATATCCAAAAAATATATAAATACCAAAGCTATTAATAACCAATACCATCCATTGAAATATATATATTTATGTGAACAAGCTGATCTTCAACACTTATAAATTTTATATCATTCTTTTTTCTCCTTGAACTTGGGTTTCCATTCCAGCTTCCCCACAGAATATCTCCACGTGAAATATTTTTATTCTTGAAAATCTTTCACTGATGCCGTTTCATCTTTCCAGATAAAGTTTTTCCTTCTGGATTGAGTCATTATTAAAATTATTATTAATATATAGTTTAACAAAAGCAATATAAATATAAATTTTTAACATAAAAAGAATTTGGAAATTCTTCCATTAATGGGGTAGATGAGGATTTTTTATTTCATTTCATATTTTGGTGGATGAATATTACTTATAACTACAATGAGACTGGGTTCAGCATCATTTCTAAAGTGTTTTTTGTGAGCTATGAGAATATTTGTTAACATATATAAATAGATGGAATTGGAGCAAAATTTGCTATAGAAATGTCATTCATCTCTTTGAGCTTCTTCCACTTTATATTCCCAAACCACACAGTGACACATCTTCAAATATTATTTTTGTGATCCACCAGCTGACAACTCAATTATACATTCCTCAATTTTGTTGAAAGCAAAGAAATGAAAATCATCCTGAATTGTGAAGAGATTTGTTACCCATCATTAATGACATCAATTTCTAGGAAATATATCAAAAATCTTTTCCAAGACTGTTCAAATAATTATTAACTATACCTCTTAATCTTTCATTTAGTGGCATCGTCTGTAGCCTAATATACCCAGAACAAGTTGAGAAAACTAAGATATTGTTAATTATATTCAATATTGTTAACATGTTTTCAACAAATTGGGTTAAATCTTCAGCTTGCATATTTTTTAAAAAGGTATTAACAAAGGTGTATCAAAAATACTCATCCTATAACCTAATTAGCAAAGTTATTCCTCATTGTTAAACCAATAACCAACCAGAATTCTGACTCCATTGTTCATTTCAAATAACCCTGCCTTCTGAATTTTAATTGTAGATGTATAGGTAGATAAAACGTGGAGTCCTGCCTGAGTTTGCCATCTGGATATGAGAGAGACGTGGACAGCCTCTCCTCTAGGAGCAAATATGGCTTTTGGTGTGACTCATTAATTTTTGAAAAGCAGTTACATTTATTGTACTACACAAGTATAAAGACATTTATTGAAAAGTTACAGAAATAGGTATTTACAATAAAACATTTACATTAGTATTATTATCGACATATGTTTACATTCAATTCGAATTTTTTAATGATTAGGCTGATGGCATAGCTACAGAAAAGATCAAATAGAAAATCTTAGATCTAATTTTTTATGGTGGGAAAGGAAAACAGATGAAATGGATGGAATACCCATCATCTGCTACATGAAAAATGCTGCAGTGGATCCCTGTATGGTGATCAAGAGCAGGGAGAATTTTTCATCACCTCAGTCCAATTTAACTCACTCACAAAACACAGCTGGTTTTCACACAGCACCATGTCAGTATTGCATACAAAATAAGCCATGGTCCATGTCCTAGCAGAGCTTATGTTTTCACTGATGAGACAATACATATTCTTACCCATGTGAAATTTAAAAGCCAAAAAATGGTACAGAATGCATATGGTCCTCAAAAAGACAAAAGGGGTAACTGTGAACCTGCAAAGTTAGAATAGGCTTCAAGGATCTTGATCTGAGTCTTGAAGGACAGGGTCAATGGAGAGTCAGCTTTCCAGGTAGAGGGGAAAATATAAGGAAAGACTTGGAGGTGATTCAAGGATCAGTGAAAAAAGCAAACAGGCTGGCACAGTGGCTTTGGCTTGGAGAACAATGTAAGAAAAAGTCTGGATTATGAAGAACCTGAAATGAACCCGTAAAGACTGGGGCTTGATTTTATAGGAAATGGAGAGCCATAGAAGCCTGTTGTACAGAGGAGAGACACAAAGAACACAAAATACCATATGTTCTGTAAATGAGGACATAGGAGAGGGGAGATCAGAGACAGCTAAGAATGGATTGCAATAAGCCAGGTCTCAGGTGGTGATAGCGATGGTACAGGTGATGGACCTGAAGGGCACTAAACTTTAACATGACTTCTAGTCCCAGCTCTGCACTAACTGGCTTAATGATCTTGGACAAGACACTTATCTCTGGACCTTGGTTTCCTCCACTCCTAGGATCCCTTGGGATTAAACAAAGCATCTTTGAAGGTGACAACAAGCCAACAAAAATGGACCAAACAGATAGAAGTCTGTGACCCTCCTGTCTACCCTTGCTTCAACCAAATCAGACTCAGCAACAGCAGCAGCAGTAATAGTAGTAGTAGTAGTAATAGTAGTAATTTGGGGGCATCTAGGTATCATTCAGAGAAAGGGTTCTGTTACTCTAGAAGTTTTGAAAAAACTGGACTATAGGAGCTTCCTTCTAGGACATAAAAATCTGTGATTCTATGGAGGAGAGTAGTTTTAAAAGAGAAGACTTTGGAAATATATTCAATATCTTGTAATAAACTATAATGGAAAAGAATCTGAAAAAGAGTGTGTGTGTGTGTGTGTGTGTGTGTGTATAAAACTGAATAACTTTGCTGTACACCTGAAACTAACACAACATTGTAAATCAACTATACTTCAATTTAAAAAAAGAAAGAAAGAAAAGACTTGGTAGGACCTGGCAACTGATTATATAGAGAAAGAAAGTATGAAATATCTCAAAGAAGCTTGAATGACTGGAAGACATCAAGCAATAATGATCCTAAGCAGCAGGAGTAGGTTCCTGGGAGAAAATATTCAGTTTTCCGAAGCGTTTGAAGGGATAAACTAGTATAAAAATATGTGTCTTCTCTTCAAATATGTGTTACCTCTCAAAGAAGATCTTTCTCTATAATCTGCAACATCCAAAAAGAGAACACATATTCCAAACATAGTCTAAAATATTAGATATGATGCCTTTTATTATTAATTAAAAATCAATACAATCTCCAATTAAAGATAAATTTTCTTCAATGTGTACTGAGGCAAAATGCTTTTGCTTCAGTGATACAGGTATTTGCAGTAAACCTTTCAGGCTTAAACTACTGGCTTCTGTTTCCCACATTTAAACAAACTCACAATCTCAAAAAGTACATTTCTCCTAAGATAATTCTTTTAACAAAAAGGGAATATTAATTTGATATATCCTTTTTTGAAATGTTACCTTTGCCCTGGATTTTCATACTAGATTCTAGAAGGTATATTCAAGAATGCTTTGAACAAGCGAAACTATAATCCTTCCATATGTAAAGTCAGCATATAAATTTTCTTTCATGATCAACAGTATCACATGCAACTGGGAACAAAAGCTACAGGGAACAAAGTGTAATGGATCGTGATGACTGTTTTAGAACAGCTTGAACCTCCTTACAGCCTACAAGAAGGCTACGTGAGCTGAATTCAGAAGTGCTGAAAATGGATCTTACTGTAAGCTACACAGTTTCGGGGGCAAATATGCTTTTTTATAACTTACAACTATAGAATGGATTCTCAAGTAAAAGGATCATGTCAATGAAAAGATATTTTATCCCTCACATCCTACCACTTTGTGTATTTTTTCTTAATACACAACACACACATAATTACACACAGAATGGTTTCTAAACTAATACATTTTGTTCCAATTGCTTGCCACTAATGCAACAAATTGCATTTTTCTATCATTTTACTGGTGTTATTGTTCTTGTCTATTGTGAATGGAATTATTCCTGTTATAGCAAATCAATTGGATTTTAATGTTTTGAGGCAAAAGAGAGGTCAAAGAGTGATTTTTGATTCACTGTCTCCATCTTCTAAATGCATCATACTTACATTTGACATAATGGTTTTAAGCACAGAAAGGAGGAAAGGAGAGAAATGTACCACACTTCATTCTATTCCAGCTTTTAATATCCTTAAGGTATAGTGCCCTTGTCCTATATCCTTGGAAGTAACTCCCACTGAGTTCAGGGCCATTTTTTTCAGATTAAATTCTTCAAGTTATGCTCAGCTTCAGCTTAATGAACAGAAGCCTCCCATATCCTGGAAAATCATGTCTTTTCAGTGTGACTGGGACGACATCCTTCAATTCCCCACTGACGGATTACAAGTAAATGTACATGGGCAAGGCTAATGACCTAGGAGATCTGACATTTGGTAATGCTGTTCTGCCACTAAGGTGATCCCTCCCTCAACCCATCCCCCCTGCCTGGGAACCTGGCATGCTTGAATGGAATCTTTCATCAGGAGAGAATGCCATTGTTAAGGGCTATTTAGTTGCTTGAAAATCATGACACACAGAGAGACTTAGCTGCCCATCAAGCACATTAGTTCATTATTTTCTTCCTTGGAAAACAACAGAAAACTCTCTTCATTAATCCCATTTCTACTAATCCGAGTCTTCCCAGGCAGAATCCTCACACTCCCATTTTTTTCCCCTGTGTTGTGACTCTCCATACTATTTCTGATAGGAAGACTCAAGCAAACATTTAATGGTGCAGAACAAGCAAGGCAGCTCTCTTCTGCAGGGCACCCCATCACAATGAGAGAATGCTCCCCATGACTCAGAATGAGTCAGATGGAGAGGAAAAAAATAACACAAAACTGCAGCTTAAAAAATAAACGGCAACCTGTGATCTTGAGAAAGAAGACTGCACTGCTGTTCAGTTACCCAAGAACTGGCTGCCATGCCTTAGGCATTCTTCAAAGAACAGGTAGAACACAGGGCAGGTTTTTCTTCCAGAGGAAATCAAAACATTCTGTTGTTTAAATACATTCTGGAAAAATCAATCATTTATCTCTGTTCTCCCCAACTATGTTGTATCAAAAGCAGAGGTACATGTCAAAAACCTGTTCTTTACATTTATATTTTTTATTGCCCCAATGTTCTGCCCTTTGTAGTAGAAGCTTTATGTATGTATGTATGTGTATACACACACACACTCAAATACAAAATGCAAAATTGTATATATGTGTGTGAGTGTGTGTGTAATTGTATTTCAAAATATTGGAAAGGTTAAGTTCTTTGGGTTATGCCTACTTCTTTTTTCATTATTTCTGATTGAAACACAGGAAGACCTTCACCAGGAATAGCCAGCAAATTTGCTTATGTGTAAGAGCCACTGGCCTGTGCTCACCCAGACCTACTCTCTTTGTACTTGCTACTGGAATTTTTCTTCCTTCCATCCTCTCTTAGTGGCTTTAATCTGCATTTCCCTAATGGCTAAAGATGTTAAGCATCTTTTCATGTGCTTATTTGCCATCCTTTGTCAAAGTATTTGTTCAAATTCCTTTCTCATTTTCAAATTGGATTGTTTTCTTCCTGTTGAGTTTAAAGATTTTTAAAAACATATTCTGGATAGAAATCTTTTGTGAGGTATGTGATTTACAAGTAATTTTTTCCATGCTATGACTTTATTTTCATTCTCTTAATGGTATCTTTCAAACAGCAAATATTTTTAATTTTGATGAAGTCCAATATATTGATTTTTTTCTTTTATGGGTCATGCTTTTTGTTATGTTTAAGAACTGTTTGCCTACCCAGAAGACTTTCTTCTGTCTTTTCCTCTAAAAGTTTTATAATTTTATACTTAGACCTACAATAAATTTTGAGTTAATTTTTGTATAAGAGATACACTCTCTTTTCAGTTACTCGGGCCAAAAATTTTGAAGTTACCTCTCACTTCTCTATATCTCTTACAGCCACATCAAAACCATTAGGAAGTTCTACTGATTCTCCATTCTCACCAGTTCCACATCTACAACTCTGGCCCGACCCACTATTATCTCATCTGGATTACTACATATGTCTCTTAATTAATCTCTGTTTTCTTACCTTGTCCTGTACAGTCTATCCTCAATATGGCAACAAAAGTAACCTTTTATTTTTTTTTAATATTTATTTATTTATTTGGCTGCACTGGGTCTTAGTTGTGGCATGTGGGATCTTTAGTTGTAGCATGTGAACTCTTAGTTGTGGCATGTGGGATCCAGTTCCCTGACCAGGTATCGAACCCAGGCTCCCTGCATTGGGAGAGCAGAGTCTTAGCCACTGGACCATCAGGGAAAGTGTAAGAGAGATTAGGTCACTCTTCTGCTAAAAACCCTCCAGTAGCTTCTGTTTCTACAAAATCTGCACCCTCCTTTCCTTTTCTGACCACGTATCTTAGACCTTTAACATGCAATCCCTCCACTCCCTCCTCACAGCATCCTTGTGCTTTTTGCACCATGCCAGGCACACTCCCACTTAGTCATTATACAGCTGTTCCCTTGACTGAAACGCTCCGCCACCAGGTAGCCACATGGCTAACTCCCTCACCTCCTATAAGACTCTGCTCACATATCCTCTTTTCTGTGACGCCTAAAATTTTAACCTGCTCCTTGTCACTTACCAGCACTCCCAGTCACCCTTATCTTGCTCTACTTTTTATTTTTCCATAGCGCTTATCACCTCCTGATGTGTCTCCTAATATACCTGTGAATTATATTTATTGTCTTATTGTCGGTCACCACCCCTGCTAGAATATAACCTCCATGAAGGCAGAGCTCCTTGTTTTGTCCACCGACATGTCCCATGCACACAGAAGTGCCTGGCAGTGACAGGTATTCAATACGTCTCTTTTCGAAAGATAGCATTTCTTAAATCAGTGGTCCTCAGAGTATAGTCTGCCAGCTCTTGGAGATTCCCAAATCCTTTCAAGGGAATCTACAAGGTCAAAACTATTTTCATAATAATCCTAAGAGGATATTTGCCTTTTTCAATGTATTGACATTTGCACTGATGGTGCAAAAGCAATGTGGGTAAAACTTCTGTCACCTTAGCACCAATCAACGCAGTGGCACCAAACTATTCTAGCAGTTGTATAATTCATTGCCATGCACTCACAGTTTAGAAAAGAAAAAAAAAGCCACTTTCACTTAAGAATGTCCTTGAAAAAGCACTAAAAAATTGTTAGTTCTGAAGCCTGGAGTATGCTTCCTTTTAATATTCTATGTTATAAAATGGAAACTATTCATAAAGCACTTCTGTTATATACCAAAGTACAACAGTTGGCTCGAGGAAAACAGCTTGTGTGAGTAAGTTGCAAACTGAACTACACACTTTTTTCAAGGGATTCCACATTGTCTTGAAAAAACACCGACAAAGTATGGTTATTCGGATTTGGGTATTGGTGGACATTATTACTTCACATTCCAGTCACTTTAAAGAAAAGAACAAAGTATTTGTTGCCAATTACAAACTCTAATCTTTAAAATAAATTAAAATATTGGAAACATATCCTCTACTATGAGCTTGTAAGCTTCCCAATACTTAGGTTTTTCTTATTTAATTTCTCAAATGGTAAATATAAACAGATGTAACCCACACAAACGAAAGATCTCCGGGTTCTTCAATAATATTTAAGAGTGTAAGGAGTCCTGAAAACAAAAGGTTTTCAGAACAGATGATTTGTCCCAATTATCGTGTTACCCTCCTTATTCTTTACAACCGTGGCTACTCCCACGAGTATGTGACACTGCAGAGCACACCCAGCTCTGCTCTTAAACACCAAGAGGTCCCGGCCCACCGGCACTCTCTAAATCATTTGTTTTTATTGTACAATTAAGTGTCGCTTTTAAGGTAAGGCATCTACAGCTGAGATCATTGCTCGGTGGGAGGGGGAGGTGCTAGTGATCAGGAGAGACCGGGGATTTGATCTAAGACTCACCATCCGCAAATGAACTTTTGAGGTTTCCAAGGCCAGACATTAGCTGATACCTCCTGGTTTTCTGACGAATTCACAAAGGAATTGCAAGCACCATTTGATTTACTGTATAGCGTAAATACTGCACATCAACAAGTGCTTTTCATGCTTGGGAATCACCTCAGACCCTAATTCCCTAGCCCTGGAAATAAAGTTGCACATAGGAATTAAAATTATAAAAGAATATACATATTTACCTACTTGCCAACTTGCACAAACTTATTTGGAATTGGAAGCTAGGAGACAAAAATATCTTAATATCTGTCATAGGCAGAAACCATTTATTTTTCCCCGGAAAAAATAAGATGGAATCTAGGTGAGAAGGTTTAACCTCTTCTTTTGTCCTTAGTCTGGTTTCACGTACCTCTAGGGAGCCATGTGCAGAGGCCTTATACCCAACACGTCGGACTAGAGCTCACAGCTTAGAACTACCACATCGACACCCCAACTCCGTAGACCCTGCGCCGAACAGCTGCTTGAGGCACCTCAATTCAAGATGGCGGCACCGGGCACCTCAGTCTGAAGTGCTGTGAGCAACGCGCCTGCGCCCCAGAGGCAAGGCCTCACCCCTTACCCCTCCACCCTCCACCCTCCACCCTACGGGAATCCTATAAAGAAGCCCCACCCATGGCCCGTGGGAAGTGCCTGTGCTCCAGAGCGCAAGCTCCTGCCGCTCGGTTCTTTGATCCAAGAATAAAACTTTCTTTTGCTTCTGAACTGAACTTGATCTTGTTCTATTGGAGTGAGCGACGCTGGGCAGCAGGACCCTTGTTTGGGCTCATCTCAAAAGTGTCGGTAGGGCTTCCCTGGGGGCGCAGTGGTTGGGAGTCCGCCTGCCGATGCAGGGGGCGCGGGTTCGTGCCCCTGTCCGGGAGGATCCCGCGTGCCGCGGAGCATCTGGGCCCGTGCGCTGTGGCCGCTGGGCCTGCGCGTCCGGGGCCTGTGCTCCGCGGCGGGGGGGGGGTGGGGCGCAGCAGTGAGAGGCCCGCGTACCGCAAAAGAAAAAAAAAAAAAAAAAAAGGGTCGTGTTGTAATGCAAGAGCCATTGAAAACTTGTTACAGAAGGATGCTCCAAAAAAAGCTTCCCACTACAACATAAGACAAAATTCCTGCTTATCTGTACTCACTGTTCCCACAGTTGAGCATTTTATAAAGACAGTATAAAGTTTTTATAAAGTCAGTATTCGGTGGCCGCAGAGGGTGAGGGTGGTGGGAGCTGGCTCGATAAACACACACTCTTTTGACTGCCTTCGCTTCCTTCTCTCAAGCCACCATGGCCCTGCCTTCACCTGCCAAATAAACGACAGTCCTCCCTCAGTATGGGGGATTGATTCCAGGACCCCTACAGATATCAACATTCACAGATGCTCAAGTCCCTTATATAAAATGGCATAGTATTTGCATATAACCTACACACACCCTCCTGTGTACTTTAAATCATCTTTAGACTACTTATAATACCTAATACAACGTAAATGCTATGTAACTAGTTGTCGACCTGTGGCAGATTCAAGTTTTGCTTTTGGGAACTCTGGAATATATTTCAAGTATTTTCCATTAGAGGTTGGTTGAATCTGGGGATGCAGAACCCGTGGATACAGGGGGCCAACTGTACTCTTATGTGAATCTTTGTCTCAGGATCTGCTTCTAAGACAAGAGACAAACAGAAAAGACTAAAAAAGCCAAGTTTTGAGTGGGCCAACCGTGCTTTTCCTACACTCTGAAGTTCACAGAACATCCCCCCTATCTTTACTGAGGTATAATTGAGAAGAGTTGTATATTTTTAAGATGCACAACATGATAATTTAATATTGGTATACACTGTGAAACGATTACCACAGTCAAGTTAGTTAACATACCCATCACCCCACAGAGTTACCATTTGTGTGTGTGTGGTGAGAGCACTTAAGATCTACGTACTCATCAAATTTCAAGTATCTAATGTAGTATTATTAACTATAGTCACCACGTCACCATACTGTACATTAGGTTCCCAGAATTTATTCATCTTAGAACTGGAAGTTTGTGAAGTACACAAACCTTAGTCCAGTAATGTGCCCTATCTCCAGCTACCCACTTTTGCTACCTTTAATAAACTGGGAGACCTATAGGAACAAAACTGAGAAAAAAAGGCCTGTGAATACAAGCACTTGACTCCCGCATGAAAGCATTGAGAGTCCCCCTTGGGCCCCTCTTCAAAACTAAAATGTGTAAGAATGTAAAGTGAAGCTAGTGAGGGAATTGCCAAGGTTATCTGGTGCCCCTTATGAACCCTCAGTCTTCCTGAGATGAAATGAATAGGTTGGAAGCAAATGGATATGGGAGGGAGGAAAACGGGAGGAGAGAAGAGGCAGACTTGCAACTGACCGTATGGCCCCTAATTGCCATACAGTCTGACCTCTTTGGTGTCTATAAACTTTAATAAACCTCAAGGGGAACACCCCCTGTTGAATTGATGTGCATGGTTATCACCTATAGGAAGTGTAGATTATATTCTGTATGCTCTGCTAAGATGGCAGGAAATCAAGCATTACATTTTTTGATTGAAGTATAGTTGATTTATAGTATTATATTAGTGTCAAGTGTACTACGTCGTGCTTCAGTACTTTTATAGATTAGACTCCATTTAAAGTTATTATAAAATACTGGCTCTATTCCCTGTGCTGTACAATATATCCCTCTAGCTTTTTTATTTTATACATAGTAGTTTGTACCTCTTAATCGCCCTACCACTATCTTGTCCCTCTCCTCAAGCATTATATTTAAAAAGAATATTATCGGGCTTCCCTGGTGGCGCAGTGGTTAAGAATCCACCTGCCAATGCAGGGGACATGGGTTCGAGCCCTAGTCCGGGAAGACCCCACATGCCGCGGAGCAACGAAGCCTGTGCACCACAACTATTGAGCCCACGTGCCACAACTACTGAAGCCCATGCACCTAGAGCCCGTGCTCCGCAACAAGATAAGCCACCGCAATGAGAAGCCCACACAGGGCAACAAAGAGCAGCCCCCACTTGCCGCGACCAGAGAAAGCCCATGCACAGGAACGAAGACCCAATGCAGCCAAAAATAAAAATAAATAAAATAAATAAATTTATTAAAAAAGAATATTATCAATATTTAATTGTTTAAAATAAAAAAGGGGTTCAGAAAACTTACTCTAACAGATCCTTCCCCCCAAAGTCATAGAAGCTATTTACATTGTGCTCTAAGATCATAGTCCCTCCATTTTTCATTTCCTCCCCTCAATTAAATATTTTAAAGGCAAGTCATTAAAGCACTTGTGTTCCACATATAATAAGTATTCATTTAAGTGATGTTTGGTAAGTACTATACTAAATGAGCAATTTTAAAACAGAAGGTATTTTACTCACAGTTGCTCATAGATAATCAGTATAAATACACAAACAAAAGCCTACAAATATTGTACTCCTGTCACAATAATCACAGGCTTTAAAATATCAATTTATCTTAATCGTCCAAGCAGCTAATGAAAATTCATTGTCAGGGGAGAACTGAAATGGGTCGAGAGAACAATGTGTTCTTTGTCTTTTACTTCAATTATCTTTATGTAAGTCCTAATTTTGTGATGAGACATTTTGGAATCTTGATTGCTTTCTTAAAAATCTATTGATTGCCTCAGTACATGCCTGAGATTCAGTCGAGTATTTAAAAAGTATGCAGGAAAGAGAAGTTCCAGTAAATTAATTATAAATCTTAACTTGCAAATGGAATTATTTGCTATGGAATAAATAATTTTTACTTTTTGGGAACTTGACAGTCTTTAAAGCAATAACACTCCAGAAACATTTCACACTTAAGGAAGAGGACATTTGATCCAGGTGTCAATAGCTGTAACTCCATGGATCCAGGGTGACTGCTCCTTTCTGGACTCACCTTTGGGTACAGTGGTTTAGTGGTTACACTGCTACAACTGAAAACAGTCTGCCTCTTAAGGACATTTTAAATTATACCACTGATCCCCCCAAATGTACAGTGTCACTTTGGAGAGTCTCTGACTGCCTGTGCTGCTATCAGAATATCATCAACTTAAGGACTGGTTGCGTAAGAATATGGGTACATAGAGGACCAAAAAACAAAGACTGGAAGGAGTGTAGGGAAAATGTACGTAGATATGAGGATGGAGTATTGTGGCCTCTGAATTTCTGTGTTATTCCTCATTGCCATGCCCCATTATTCATTTCTCATGCCTTTCTTGTTGTGGTGGTAGATGATTCCATCTGGCTTGTATGTGTTCTGGTTCCATTTACCATTGTTTAGGATCAAGGGACTGCTGCTGTGACGACTTCAACACAAGGTGAAGAGCCAAAGGGTTAGTTTTGCTTCAACCTCCCAGCAAAGAACTAAGTGCTTCCCTCTTTGATAGTTACTGCGACTTCCCTTGGCCTTGTAAACAAGACCTGAAAATTCTAAATAAAATATTGGCAAATTGGGGCTTCCCTAGTGGTGCAGTGGTTGAGAGTCCGCCTGCCGATGCAGGGCACACGGGTTCGTACCCCGTTCCGGGAAGATCCCACATGCCGCGGAGCAGCTGGGTCCATTAGCCATGGCCGCTGAGCCTGCTCGTCCGGAGCCTGTGCTCCGCAACGGGAGAGGCCACAACAGTGAGAGGCCCACGTACCGCAAAAAAAAAAAAAAAATAATAATTGTTAAATCAATCCAACAATACGTAAAAACAGATAATATATAGCAGCAACTACAGTCTGAAGTATTTACCCAAGAATATGAAAACATATGCCTATAAAAAGTCTTGTATAGGGGCTTCCCTGGTGGCGCAGTGGTTAAGCATCCACCTGCCAATGCAGGGGACATGGGTTTGAGCCCTGGTCCGGGAAGATCCCACATGCCGCGGAGCAACTAAGCCCGTGCGCCACAACTACTGAGCCCGCGCGCCACAAATACTGAAGCCCATGCGCCTAGAGCCCATGCTCCGCAACAGGAGAAGCCACCACAGTGAGAAGCCTGTGCACCACAATGAAGAATAGCCCCCTCTCGCCGCAACTAGAGAAAGCCCGCATGCAGAAACGAAGACCCAATGCTGCCAAAAATAAAATAAATAAATAAATCACTTTAAAAGAAAAAAAAGTGTCTTGTATATAAACATTAATGACAGCCCAAACTGGAAACAACAAAAATGTCTACCCACAGGTGAATAAACCGGTTGTTGTATATTTATCCAATGGAATAACACTCAGAAATACAAAGGAATGAATTACTGATAAACACAATAACATGGGTGCATTTCACAAACATTACACTGGGTAAAAGTGGCCAGGCATAAAAGAGTGCATACCATATGATTCTACTTGTATGAAATTCTCATATAAGTTAAAATTCATCTATAGCGATTTAAAAAACTGAGACCAGTGTTTCACTAAGGTGAGGGTGAGGGTAGTGTTTAGTCAGTTGGGGCTTTACAACAAAAATACCATAGACTGGGACAGCTTAAACAGCAAGCATTTATTTTTCACAGTTCTCAAGGCTAGAAAATCCAAGATCAAGGCGCTGGCAGATTCAATGTCTGGTGAGAGCTTGCTTCTTGGTTCATAGGTGGCTATCTTCTTGCTGTGTCTTACGTGGTGGAGGGAGGCTAGCTAGCTCTTTGGCCTCTTTTTATAAGTGCACTAATGCCATTCACGAGGGCTCCACCTTCACAACCTGATTACCTCCCAAAGACCCCGCCTCCTAATACCATCACACTGGGGGTTAGGATTTCAAGATAGGGATTGGGGCGGGGTGGGGGGGGCGGGCCCACAGGACAAACATTCATCCCATTGCAGAGAGACTGAAAATCAACTGCAAAGTGGCACAGGTGAACTTCAGAAAGATGGCACTCTTCTATATCTTGATTTTGATTGCAATTACATAGGTGTATATATTTGTCAAGTCATCAACCCATATACTGAAAATATGTGAATTTTATTATTATAAATTATATATTAACTTTTTGATTTAAAGAAAGAGTATTATTGAAAATCGATACATAAACAATATCTTTTTTACGAAAAAAATTTTTAATCTCAATGTCAATGATTCCACTCTCTGACCACCACTTTCTTCCTCTCCCACTCACTCCATATATTACCAGTGCTTTGACCCCAGTGGGCCCTCCAACTTTTCATTCTTCCTCAACTACCTCGTGTCCTCCTTTTCTCCCTTATCCCACCAAGAGTCCATGGTCTATCTTTAGAGTCACGCCCTCGCATCCCTCACCATTCTTGCCCTTCACTTCAACGGGATAAACAGTATCCCAGACTAAATTACTCTTCTTATTCGGCCTACTCCACACCCACACCTAATCAGCTGAATGTGGCTGGAAAACAACTACACAACTAGGATGACTGGACTCATTTTAAATTCATGACACTATGGTGGCCCATAGTGCTACCAAGATGGCCCTGGTTAATCCTCTGCCCCACTCTTCTCAACAATTATTTCTTATCTTCTCATGAATAGTCCCATGCCGAGCGTTCCCCATAATAAAGAGGGATTCCGTAACTAGAAGGGAAATGGGGTACTGGTCAAACAACAGCAGGTCTTCTATTCTGCTTTTCTAAAAGACTGGTACCTTGCTAATTACACTTTGATATCAAATTTAAGTGTTTCCTAGTATGAACATGAAAATTCCTAGTTTTGAACATTAAAATTATATCCCCCTTATTTTTTTTTTCAGGTAAATTTCCATTTATTCAACTCCCCCTCAAAACTACACTAAAACATCAGGAAAGAACTTTTTAAAGGACACAAAACCACAAGGACAAAGAGAAAAGGGACAACTGCAGCACAATTTTGAAAGCTGGATAAGTGGGAACGAACCTAAAGAGAAAGAATCTAAAGAAAGCTCAGTCCTAAACCAGCAGTGGAAGAAGCCAAGAAGAAACCCAATATGCTTTGCAGAATCTACAAAAGTTCTAGAATTGGCAACATTAGGTCCTCTATTTCCCTCTTATTTATAAAAAGCATTTTACTTATAAATGTAAATATTAAAATGACTTCTTGTTAACTCAGTTTTGGTTGCTTTATCTCAATTATTGGTTCTTTAATCAGTTCCAGATTACAGTTATTATACTGTATTCTTTCTTTGTTTCCTTTCTTGGTTTCATATAAAACTTTCCCTAGATTTATAAAGCAATAAAGTTTTTACAACTTATCTCAAAATTTATGTCTAGAAAAAGAAGAGTACATCTTCTCATTCCTTGTTTCTATCAGGGTTTTAAGTGACAAACAGCAGAATCCACCTTGGAAGGTTTAAGTGAAAAAAAGAATTAATTAAAGGCTAGTAGGTAGCTCATAGACCCTCCAGGAGGGTTTGAGAACCGGGCTTGGACACTGAGCAGTCAGGAACGATGTCCAATTACTCTGCAGGAGCCACTACAGCTCAAACACCCCTGCTGCCACCGGTTGGTGCCTCCACCATGACTTGCACAGACGTTGCCCAGTTCATGCTAGTGACGCTCAGGAGCAGACGCCGGAAACTCTGGCAGTGATGCCCCCTAAAACCCCAACACTATTGTTGCTGTGCTTGCCAGATGACAAGTTCTACAAGCCTCCTTCCTCCCATTGCTCGCTGCTGAATCAAAGTCACGTGCAAGTACATCTGATTGATGGAATCCAGGCCATATACACCTATGCCCTTGCTGCAAGGGAACCTGGCAAACTAGTTTGCTGCTTCAACCTGGGAAAGTGGAGCTCATAAAACAGGACATTTTCAAAACATTAGCAGAGTGCTCAAAAGGTGCTAGGTAATCAGAAATGCCCTAAAGGACAAATGTCCACAATAACCCCTAAAGAAGAGATTTCTCTCTGTGGGTGAGCGCTTCTATCTTACAGTTGCAACAAATGCTCAGAAAACCAACCGAAATGTAGAAGTGATAATACGTGCCAAGTGTTGCAGAGTGTGCTACTTCATGGAGGAATATGGTAGATACCAGAATAATGCAATTATTCCTTATTTTGCCATATCCCAAATTCAGAGGGACTTCAGCTGTAATCCCAATTTAAGACAATAATACATGCATGGAAAACATTTTGCAGAAATCATTCACCTGCACCAAAACAACTATTTTATAACTTCAAAAAATACTATTTCTTGAGAATCAGGTTAATCTCTTAATTTTTGATAGGTAGGATAGTCTGACCATTTGAGTTCCAAAGAATAATTGTGCCTTTTACAGCTATTCTCATATCTAGAAAACCATATAATAACAATAACTTTCAATATGATCACTTCTATTCCCTTACATAATGCAAATATTTGCTCTTGTCTGCCAGGATACATATTTATTTCTCTGTATACCTGTTGGCAGTGCAAATAATACTTCCTTTTTTCACTTTTCCCTGTCAATAGCTGTCATATAAATCACACAAATCTTGAATCTCTGATTAAAATATAGAAAATTGAGTTCATTTATCCCTTTTGTGTTAAATTATTTTCAAATGTTTTCTTTGTAGAATCACTGAATTGTTTTTCCTCATACACTTGCCTTAACGGCCATGCAGGCCTGGGTCACACTGCCACCTGGTGTGGCGGTGACAAACTTCCTTCCATTCTGTAAAAGCTACCAGGGCAGGGACAGCATTGCTGAGTCATGCCGCAGGCTGAACTTCATTCTGGACGAATTTGTAGGTCTACATAAAATGAGAAGAGAGGTTTGCATCAATAGCAAACACAAATCATTTTATAGAGGAGGGGAAAATCTTATGTATTCAGCATTTTTAAGTCAGCAAATGTTTATTTAGGGCCCATTGCAGGTAAGATCTGTGCTTAATTCTGCAGGTGACACAAAAATGAGGAAGGCACAAACGCTGTCCCAGAGGATTTAGCAATATACAACAGAATACAATATGAGCTAAGAATACAAAGTGCACAAATGGGGAAGAGGTCACACAAAATAATAAAAAAACAAAACAGACTTCTTAGAGGAGTGGCATTTGGAACAGGCGTTGAAAGAAATTTGGGATTTTATAGGCTGCAACAGGAAACTGAGGAAGAAGAGGAAAAATACATACCAAAAATAACAAAATGATAAATTGAAACCTCTTTTAAAAAATAGTTATTACATTTTTATCTTGCCATTTTATCATAAGCAAAATATAAAAGAGAAAATTTATAGTTTTCATAGTCACTTGTGATTAGAATTTTATTATTAGAAGGGTGAAAGTTATTTAATTAGAAATACTGAAAGATTTTGCTTTCCCTGAAAAGTAATTCCTAAATGATAGTGTTGGATAGCAATACTTCGATTAAGTTTTCTTCAAATCTCTTTAACCTCAAAAAGAAAGACACACACACACACAAAAGACAAAACTCCTCCCATATAAAGGTTCCATACTTTTATTAAGACAGGATTACTTAAAATTTAAAATAATTTGGGATTTCCCCAGTGGTCCAGTGGTTAAGACTTCGCACTCCCAAAGCAGGGGGCCTGGGTTCGATCCTTGGACAGGGAACTAGATCCCACGTGCATGCCACAACTAAGAGCCTGCATGCCGCAAATAAGAGTCCTCATGCTGCAACTAAGACCCAGCACAGCCAAATAAATAAATAGATAAATAAATAAATTTTTTAAATTTAAAATAATTTAAATCATATACTCATATTCATATTATATTCATACATGTTATATATTCACTGACCATAAATGAATTAACAGCTGTTTACTTTTTTTTTTGCCAATACAATTCTAACGATTAATGATGTTGAGCATTCTTTCATGTGTCTGTTGAGCATTCTATCATGTGTCTGTTGGCAATCTGTATATCTTCTTTGGAGAAATGTCTATTTAGGTCTTCTGTCCATTTTTGGATTGGGTTCTTTGTTTTTTTGATATTGAGCTGCATGAGCTGCTTGTAAATTTTGGAGATTAATCCTTTGTCAGTTGCTTCATTTGCAAATATTTCCTCCCATTCTGAGGGTTGGTTTTTCATCTTGTTTATGGTTTCCATTGCTGTGAAAAAGCTTTTACGTTTCATTAGGTCCCATTTGTTTACTTTTGTTTTCATTACCATTTCTCTATTTTTCATCGTCATTTGTTTCTAGGTATTTTTGATTTCCTCTTTGATTTCTTCAGTGATCTCTTGGTTATTAAGTAGTGTGTTATTTAGCCTCCATGTGTTTGTATTTATTACAGACTTTTTCCTGTAATTGCTATCTAGTGTCATAGTGTTATGCTCGGAAAAGATACTTGATACGATTTCAATTTTCTTAAATTTACCAAGGCTTGATTTGTGACCCAAGATATGATCTATGCTGGAGAGTTTTCCATGAGCATTTGAGAAGAATGTGCATTCTGTTCTCCAGCTTTCTTTTGATTTCCATTTGCATGGAATATCTTTTTCCATCCCCTCACTTTCCATCTGTATGTGTCCCTAGGTCTGAGGTCTGAGGTGGGTCTCTTGTAGACAGCATATGTCTTGTTTTTGTATCCACTCAGCCAATCTATGTCTTTTGGTTGGAGCATTTAATCAATTTACATTTAAGATAATTATCGATATGTATTTGTGTAGGCTTCCTGGTGGAGGGGACTAGTGCCTGTGTTCTGCTGAATGAGGCTGGATCTTGTCTTTCTGGTGGGCAGGTCCACATCTGGTGGTGTGTTTTGGGGTGTCTGTGGCCATATTATGATTTTAGGCAGACTCTCTGCTAATGGATGGGGCTTTGTTCCTGTCTTGCTAGTTGTTTGGCATAGGATGTCCAGCACTGTAGCTTTCTGGTTGTTGAGTGAAGCTGGGTCTTGGTGTTGAGATGGAGATCTCTGGGAGATTTTCACCGTTTGGTGTTACATGGAGCTGGGAGGTCTCTTGTGGACCAGTGTCCTGAATTTGGCTCTCACACCTCAGAGGCACAGCCCTGATGCCTGGCTGGAGTACCAAGAGCCTTTCATCCACACAGCTCAGAATAAAAGGGAGAAAAAATAAGAAAGAAAGCAAGAAAGAAAGAAAGAAAGGAAGGAAGGAAGGAAAGAAAGAGGATAGAATAAAATAAAATAAAGTAAGACAAATAAAGTTATTAAAATAAAAAATAGGAGTTCCCTGGTGGCGCAGTGGTTGGGAGTCCGCCTACCGATGCAGAGGACACAGGTTCGTGCTCTGGTTCGGGAAGATCCCACATGCCACGGAGTGGCTGGGCCCTTGAGCCATGGCCTCTGGGCCTGCGCATCCAGAGCCTGTGCTCCGCAACGGGAGAGGCCACAACAGTGATTGGCCCAAGTACCGCAAGAGAAAAAAAAAAACCAAAAAAATGGACGGACAGAACCCTAGGACAAATGGTGAAAGCAAAGCTATACAGACAAAATCTCACACGGAAGCATACACATACACACTCACAAAAAGAGGAAAAGGGGAAAAAATAATCTATCTTGCTCCCAAAGTCCACCTCCTCAATTTGGGATGATTTGTTGTCTATACAGGTATTCCACAGATGCAGGGTACAACAAGGTGATCCTGGAGCTTTAATCTGCTGCTCCTCAGGCTGCTGGGAGAGATTTCCCTTTCTCTTCTTTGTTCTCACAGCTCCCTGGGTTCAGCTTTGGATTTGGCCCTGCCTCTGCGTGTAGGTCGCCGGAGGGTGTCTGTTCTTTGCTCAGACAGGACGGGGTTAAGGACGCAGCTGATTCCGCAGACTCTGGCTCACTCAGGCCAGGGGGAGGGAGGGGTATGGATGCGGGGCGAGCCTGCGGCAGCAGAAGCCACCATGACGTTGCACCAGCCTGAGGCGCACCGGGTGTTCTCCCGGGGAAGTTGTCCCTGGATCACGGGACCCTGGCAGTGGCGGGCCGCACAGGCTCCCGGGAGGGGAGGTGTGGACAGTGACCCGTGCTTGCACACAGGCTTCTTGGTGGCGGCAGCAGCACCTTTAGCGTCTCATGCCCGTCTATGGGGTCCGCGCTGATAGCCACAGCTCACGCCCGTCTCTGGAGCTCCTTTAAGCGGCGCTCTTAATCCCCTCTCCTCGCGCACCAGGAAACAAAGAGGCAATTAAAAGTCTCTTGCCTCTTTGGCAGGTCCAGAATTTTCCCCCGGACTCCCTCCCGTGGCGCACTAACCCCCTGCAGGCTGTGTTCACGCCGCCAACCCCAGTCCTCTCCCTGCACTCCGACTGAAGCCCGAGCCTCAGCTCCGAGCCCCGCCCACCCCGGCGGGTGAGCAGACAAGCCTCTCGGGCTGGTGAGTGCCGGTCAGCACCGATCCTCTTTGCGGGAAACTCTCCGCTTTGACCTCCGCACCCCTGTTGCTGCGCTCTCCTCCGCGACACCGAAGCTTCCCCCCTCCGCCACCCGCAGTCTCCGCCCGCGAAGGGGCTTCCTAGTGTGTGGAGACTTTCCTCCTTCACAGCTCCCTCCCACTGGTGCAGGTCCCGTCCCTATTGTTTTGTCTCTGTTTTTTTCTTTTTTATTTTGCCCTACCCAGGTACATGGGGAGTTTCTTACCTTTTGGGAGGTCTGAGGTCTTCTGCCAGCGTTCAGTAGGTGTTCTGTAGGAGTTGCTCCACATGTAGATGTATTTCTGATGTATTTGTGAGGAGGAAGGTGATCTCCGCGTCTTAATCTTCCGCCATCTTGAAGCTCCTCCAGCTGTTTACTTTTAAAGAGTTTGGTTTGTTTTTTTTTTCACAGTTTACTTTTAGTCCTCATACAAAACCTGATAATAAAATTCCTTAATGCTAGGAATCACAGTGAAAAATAATATCTCAACTGACTTCTGTAAGATGAGTTAGAACTAAGGTTAATTCAGTGTATCTGAAGCATAGAAAGTGAGGGCAAAAGTGGCACAAATGGGGCCAGAGAAGCAGAGAGGATTCTAGACCACGCAGAGTGTTAAAGGCCAACAGTTTGTTTTCTATTCTCAAAACAATGTTTTTGAGCGATGTTTATGAGCAATGTTCCAACTTGCTTTTAAGGTTTCTTGTGTGAAGAAGGGATTAGAAGGAAACAAGATATATATGGACACTAGTTAGGACCTAATTGCAACAGACAGGCAAGTTCAGTATTAGGATGTTGAGGAAGAGTTGACAGATTCAAAAGAAATTCAGGAGATAAACTGAAGCGGGCTTAATGGGGTATGAGATGGAGGAAAGGAAGGTCTTAGGGAATTAAAGGGTTTACTGCACATATGAGCAAAGCCTCAAAATTAATCATTTGAACATACAGAGGTAGATCTCTCAAATGACACCGGTTAGGAAGCAACAGTACGCCCTTTATAATTCCAAGAGACAACACAAATCAACTGTTTCGATGGAAAATTCGGCGGTACCAGTGCGTTTTTTTCACTCAAACTTAGTTCCAGTAACTATTACTCACATTTCCTGTGCCAAACCAACACAGCTTGAGGAACTGAAGGGGATTCCATCCTGGTAATTAAGGAGGGTCCCCAACACTGACAGTCCCATCTTAAAAAGCAGTCCCTCTGCATTTTACCCGAGGAGCAATGGCCAGAGCCTCCCTTTTAAAACGATGGGGAGAAATCAGAACATCACACACTGTCCCTTTCAGCTACTGTGAACTGAACCGCGAGACGACCAATACCCCCTAGCACAGCGCGGATGGGCCAGCGCACGGGGGCAACTGTGACAGGCGACAGCACAAGAGACGAAGCCCAGGCCCAGGGGCTCTGAGCTCCACCGGCAACACCCAGGGGCCAAGGCGTATTACCTTTCTGGGATGTGCTTTCCGCCCTTCTTCTTGGCCGATGAACGTCCGGAAAAGCCGCGACGCTGACCCCAGCGCCCGCGGGCATGATGCCACTGGCTCATGTCACCCCCAAGATACCGCCCACCCAACGCCAAGAGTACCAAAGTCGCCAACCCGGCGCCCCCGGTACCAGCACAAGGCCACGAACCACAGGCGCCTAGGCACAAGCCCACGCAGCTCGCGGACCTCCTTCTACTGCGCATGCGCCACCGCCTGTCCAAAGAGTTTGTTTTTAAAGATGCTTGGGTAGTCAATATGACTTGCCTTAGAAATTCAGCATTTCTAGCGGGAAGCAGCCGCATAGCACAGGGAGGTCAGCTCGGTGCTCTGTGACGACCTAGATGGGAGGGATAGGGAGGGTGGGAGGGAGACGCAAGAGGCAGGAGATATGGGGATGTATGTATATGTATAGCTGATTCACTTTCTTATAAAGCAGAAACTAACACACCATTGTAAAGCATTTATACTCCAATAAAGATGTTAAAAAAAAAAGAAAAGAGAGGCTAGATGAAACAAATACCATGGGAAAGTTGATAGTTGTTGGAGCAGGATTTGAATATACAGGGTGTATTATTTTCTATTTATAGTGAATTTTTAAGTTCACTATTTTTGTATTATTTTAATAATGTTAAAATAATAAACTATAAAAAAAATAATAATAAACTATAATAAAATAACCAGAAGCCAAAAAAGAAAAAGAAATTCAGCATATCAACTTCATCCCTTCATTTACTCTCATGGTAAAATTAATACGTTCATACTGCACGCATTTCTTTCAACAACCTCAACTGAATTTCAGTTATTTGAATTATAGTCCAGGCAGAACTATCATGGTATTTTACAATCTTGAATTTAAAATTTGACTTTATAGAAGAGCATGTTCTTAGCGTATATTTTTTCTAGAATTCTGAGGTGTTTACATAAATTTTATAACTGTTCAGGGTCATAAAAATAAACCGATGACTTTTGAATTTTTATTAGAATAGTCTTCAAATACATGCCCACTAATCTTGAAAAAATAATGATTTATATAAACTGAATAATAACAAAAACAAAATTTTTTTAAATATAAAATTCTATCAACCCATAACTTTCAAAATGAACTTTCCATTTTTTTATATTAACAGAAATATATATATATACATACACACATATATATTTTTTAAAGGTATATGATAGAGAATGCTTCATATAATATTAGGATTATGTATTTACATTTCTTAATGGATAAAGATGACACTTGAGAAAGATTATAAAATCTCATTTTTTAATGTCATTTCTCTTCTAGGAAATAAACCATCTTTAATTGATCTGGTTTCATCAATTTGCTTTTTTTCTTATTAATTAAAATTCTAAAATGCCAATTACATTCTAAAAAATAATTCTATACTTTAGAGATAAATATACAATGCAGTATTGTAATATGTAATAATGGTTAATATTGCATCACAATTCCCCATTTATTATCAAACTAAGTTTTTAGTTCTTCTCCCATGGCTTAATTATGCAGAATTTTATAACAATTAATAGCAAAATATATGTTAAATGGTCCAGCAAATTGCTTGATACATGACAATTACTCAAGTACTTTTGGGGTTGAGTACTCCAAAATGTAAGGAGGATCTGCCCTTTCTGAGTGGAAATTACATCTGTTATTAATATGGCATTTTATTATTGGGTGGCCAAAAAGTTTGTTCGGGTTTTTGTACCATCTTATGGAAAAGCCCGAGCGGACTTTTTGGCCAACCCGATATTCTGTAGTAAGAAGATCAGCTAAAACTTAAATTATCGGGCTTCCCTGGTGGCGCAGTGGTTGAGAGTCCGCCAGCCGATGCAGGGGACACGGGTTCGTGCCCCGGTCCGGGAAGATCCCACATGCCGTGGAGAGGCTGGGCCCGTGAGCCATGGCCGCTGAGCCTGTTCAAAAAAAAAAAAAAAAAAAAAAAAAAAAAAACTTAAATTATCTACCCAAGAGTCATCCATGTGTGTGTAGGACTGGAGGGGCTGTGAGGTATACTATCAATAGTAGCAGAGTTAAAACTTAGGTAGCAGTGATGTATACTCTAGCCAGGTATGTGTACTCTCTCTCTTTTGACTCATGGAATCCTCACAAGAACCTTTGAAGGTAAGTAATGCTATTGCCCCATTTTTCAGTTAAGACAACTGAGACACACAGAGGTTAAGTAACTTGCCCAAGTCACGGAGCTAGTATGGGGAAAAGCTGGAGTTCAAATCCATGTACCTTGTCCCAGGGTCTTTAAGGCAAATCACTAGTCTATAATAACAAGAGTCTGTTTCTAGGAAGGTTTATAAAGGAATGTTAAGGGGCTCCAGGCGCAGAAAGGCTTGCCAAGGACGAAGGGCCAATATGAAAAGAGAAGTGAAATTTGGAGTGTTGTTCCTACTGCACTCTGTGTGCAACTTGTACCAGGATTCTAGGAAATGTATCTAAAATAGAACAAACTTAGGAAGCTGAGAATTAATTAGCTGCTCTACAAATAAACCTCAAATTTCCAGTAAGTTATCATGGTAGAAATGTAATTTTTTAATTGTGGTAAACTATACAAAACATGCAGTTTGGGCTTCCCTGGTGGCCCAGTGGTTGAGAGTCCGCCTGCCGATGCAGGGGACGCGGGTTCGTGCCCCGGTCCGGGAGGATCCCACATGCCGCGGAGCGGCTGGGCCCGTGAGCCATGGCTGCTGAGCCTGCTCATCCGGAGCCTGTGCTCCGCAACGGGAGAGGCCACAACAGTGAGAGGCCCGCGTACCGCAAAAAGAAAAAACATGCAATTTACCGTTTTAATCATTTTTAAGTGTACAGAAAATATATTTCTTGCTTATAGAAGAGTCCAAGGCGAATATCCTGGTTCCTTTCATCCTATATTCTAACATTTCCTGAAGTCTTAGAGCCAGCCAGAGGGGAAAGAAAGAACAGAAAGGAGGCACACCTACTTCTAAACTCTCCTTGGCCTGGAAACAATATACATCAGCTCTGTTCACATTGCAGAGAACTAGTTCCGAAATTCCACTGAATACAAAGATGGGGTCGGGGGCTCAGAAAGATTTTTAAATGCCTGCACAGCTACTTCTTAGCACTAATTCTACATAACCGACTTCTGGGAGGCAGCTAGCTATCTCTTCCAAAGACTCCTTCACTAAATTCCAGTCACTGGCAACATCAGGAAGCACTAACTTGGAACCTAGGTAAAAAGCATAAGACAAAAGCCACCAAAGAATCCTTCCCATTTTAACAGAGAACTATTGTCTTCATCATATCAGCGCCACCACCTGTTTCCGCATCAACAGGCAGGACCCTAGCAACTCTGCCAGCAACAGGGGCCAATGCATTCAGCAGAGACATGGGCTGACCTGGGCTGTTTCACCCCTGCTGTAACAAGACAGCCAGCAGCAGTGTTTTTGGAAGGGTCTGAGAGAGCAGGGCCACAGAGAGAGCAAGTGAGTGTGGGAGGTGATGGCACCTTGGGCACAGCAGTGTCTCTGAGGGAATCTGAGGTCTCAGCAGCAGGTCACCTGAGGACACACTGAGAAAGGAAGAAATCCTGAGTGAGAAAGAAAAAATGGCAAGCACTTCACGGTACCTGAGAGGATGCTCCTTGTGACTGTATGTGAGCCAGCTCCTCTGATTCACAGAAACCAATGAAGAGTAAGGCTTTGTCGTGAGGTTGGTAGGAACCAAATAAAAGAAATAGTATAGAGACCTTGGCTTTACTCCAAGGCCGCTGTGGGCTTGAAACTGCAATTCTGAAAAACCATTTTCCTGAGAGAAAGGTCAACAATGGAGTGATGAGATAGTACATGGGAAGTATCTGAACTTATCTGAGAGCCAAGGCTGTGGAGGAACTACATCCCCAGAAGCCACTTCACACCTTCCATTAACGTAGCTTTGGGGCAAGAAACAGAGGTCTGCTAAAAGCTAGTGGAGGGAAAATGTGTGACACAAATTGGCTTTCAGGATCACAATCCGCCACGAATAGGATGAGTTAAGACCTGGTGCTACTTAGGAGAGGCAGTGAAAAGCTGTGCTTCAGCAGGGTGGATTTGCTGGGGGGTGGACACGCAGGAGACAACTGAAAAGAACAGAGGAAACGGGTGAAGTGAGAATGAAATTTCCAAGATCCAGAATCCCAGAGATCTCCAAGGTGAACAGTTGTCAGAACAGGGCTCCACAGTCTTCAGTCTGGAAAAGTATCTTTTGGGCTTAGGAAGAGAATGGACTTCAACCTCCAGAGCACCAGATAGGAAGCTTGGAGTGCCCAGAGCAGAGCCATGGAAATGCCTGACTGTGACAGGGTGAAGAAGGCTGAAGCTTATAGCCAGAGAGTATGCGGCCTCACAACAAGGGGCAGGAGGGGACTGACGCAGGGTGAAGTGTGGCCCTAAGACCAGCAGCATCAATATCACCTGGAAACTGGTTTGAAATGCAAACTCTTTGGGCCCACCCCTAGCCTACTTAATCCGAAAAACGGAGGGTGGAGCCCAGCAAGCTATGTTTTAGTAAACGATTCAGGAGAATTTTTTTTTTTTTTTTTTTTTTTTTTTTATGGTACGCAGCCCTCTCACTGTTGTGGCTTCTCCCGTTGGGGAGCACAGGCTCTGGACCCGCAGGCTCAGCGGCCATGGCTCACTGGCCCAGCCGCTCCGCGGCATGTGGGATCTTCCCGGACCGGGGCACGAACCCGCGTCCCCTGCATCGGCAGGCGGGCTCTCAACCACTGCACCACCAGAGAAGCCCGATTCAGGAGAATCTGATGCAGGCTAGGGGACCTAGGAGACCCAAGGGATGGAAGGGAAGGGGTATATATAATGGGATTAATATCAGACTTAAGATAGACCGCAACGAATAAACAATAAGATGGAGCCTATGTTCCGGAAATCCCCACCACCTTTCACTTATTCTCCCACAGATTCTGAAATGGGAGACACATTAAGACACATACACAGGCTGTATATAGTGAGACTAGTATTTCAACTCACGAAGTATCTTTTGTGAGACTGGCAGGCACAGATGATCACAAGGGCTAGAAGCATGGCAGCCCCAGGTAATATCGTAGAGCAGAAAACATAGATCTGTTTCACGTTAATCTTGCCATGTCTTCTCCTCTGCTGCCATCCCCCCATCAATTACCTAGGTATTCAATAACATTTTCATGCAGCCTCCTCTGAATCAATAGCGTATCCTCACTCCCATCATATCACCCGATTCATTTCTCATCAGCATTCAAGATAAACACACAATAAAATCTTTCTTATTCGGGGTTATTTCTCCTCTTTATTAGATCTACTAGTGTTGCAACAATGTTGTTTTGTACTTTTTTTTTCGCTTGTGAACAACATTTCAACCCTACTTATGGATTCATAGTGGAGCTGCCCTTGGAGTTAAAACATTTTCATATTTTTGGTAGAAACATGCATTTCAACCTACAAACAATAAATTTACAGTTGAACTTTAGAACATGTTCACAGATGGGAGGTGGACTGATTGGCATGACCCTGCACATACAAACTGGAACAACAACAAAAATCTATTCAAATGGTACTATCAAGGAGATTAAACAAAGTCTATGACAACAGTGTACAAACCTGCTTTGAAATGCTGGATCTAGCTTCTCTTCCTTCTCTTCAGAAAAAAAATATAGATAAAAATAAATTTTAAGAAGAGGGAAAGAAAGGAAGGATGGAGGAGAGAGGAAGGGAAGGAGAGAGTCATAATTTAGAATTGCATAGATTCTCAGAAGACCTAAACAGACATTTCTCCAAAGAAGATGGCCAACAGGAACATGAAAAACTGTTCAACATGGTTAATTATTAAAGAAATGCAAATCAAAACTACAGTGAGGTATCACCTCACAGCAGTCAGAATGGCCATTATCAAAAAGTCTACAAATAATAAGTGCTGGAGAAGGTGTGGAGAAAAGGGAACCCTCCTACACTGTTGGTGGGAATGTAAATTGGTGCAGCTACTATGGAGAATAGTATTGATGTTCCTTAAAATACTAAAAATAGAACTACCATATAATCCAGCAATCCCACAACTGGGCATATATTTGGAAAAGACGAAAACTCTAATTTGAAAGATATATGCACCCTATGTTCATAGTGGCACTATTTACAGTAGCCAAGACATGGAAGCAACCTAAATGTCCATCAGCAGGTGAATGGCTAAAGAAGGCGTGGTAGGGGGCTTCCCTGGTGTCACAGTGGTTAAGAATCTACATGTCAATACAGGGGACACGGGTTCCAGCCCTGGTCCCAGAAGATCCCACTTGCCACGGAGCAACTAAGCCCGTGAGCCACAACTACTGAGCCCACATGCTCAGTAGATTCAATGCAATCCCTATCAAATTAGCAATGGCATTTTTTACAGAACTAGAACAAAATATCTTAAAATTTGTATGGAGACACAAAAGACCCCAAATAGCCCAATTACTGTCATACAGAGTGAAGTAAGTCAGAAAGAGAAAAACAAATATCGTATATTAACGCATATATGTGGAACCTAGAAAAATGGTACAGATGAACTGGTTTGCAGGGCCGAAATTGAGACACAGATGTAGAGAACAAACGTATGGACACCAAGGGGGGAAAACGGCAGGGGTTGCAGGTGGTGGTGTGATGAATTGGGAGATTGGGATTGACATGTATACACTGATGTGTATAAAACTGATGACTAATAAGAACCTGCTATATAAAAAAATAAATTAAATAAAATTTAAAAAAAAGATCCACATTGATCTTTAGTGGATGTGTGAAAAATAAAGATACCTTGAAAATGATGAATTAAATTTAAAAGTTATTTCATTAAAAAAAGAATGTGTTGTATATATATAATGGAATATTCCTTAGCCATAAAAAAGACGGAAATAACGCCATTTGCAGCAACATGGATGAATCTAGAGATTATCATACTAAGTGATGTCAGACAGAGAAAGACAAATGTTATATATCACTTATATGTGGAACCTAAAAAAATAGTACAAATTAACTTATTTACAAAACAGAAACAGAATCACAGACATAGAAACAAACATGGTTACCAAAGGTGGGGGGGGGATAAATTCAGAGTATGGGATTAACAGATACACACTACCATATATAAAATAGATAAACAACAAGAACCTATCGTATAGCACCGGGAACTATATTCAATATCTTGTAATAACTTATAATGGAAAAGAATCCAAAAAAAGAATATAAATGTATAACTGAATCATTTTGCTGTATGCCTGAAACTAACACAATACTGTAAATCTATACTTCAATTTTTAAAAATTATTATAGTAAAAAAAAGAATTGCATAGATTCTCATCACTGAGCTGAATTACCCGCGTCTGCAAACCTACCCTCAGAAGCCCTAACGACCCAAGAATATAACATCTGTAGGGCACTCAAAACATCAGTGGGACTCAAGTAGTATTGTTCTGTGAAAAACTAATTAATGTGCTTCTTGCAGCTAGTCCTAGATTGTTTTAACAGGAGAAAGAAATGATAAGAGTAAGGAAGTTTTTATATGGCTAGAGGATGCTAACAGAGGGGTTCAAGGGCATGTCTTTATAATTAGGAAGAACAGAGAAGGCTGATGATGAGGGTTAAGAAACAAACTCTGTTCTGCCATAAAAAGACCAGGGAATGCTGTGTAGCAAAATGCAACTGTGGATTCCAGGGAATCAAAATATTCTGAATAAGCTCTTATTCCACTACAAATACGCACCCCTGCACAGTGCTGCCATGCTGCCTCATCTGCAGACCACTGTGCTCACAATGCCCACCACCTCCCTTTGTCTTTGCTTATCGACAGTCTTTCTCCCTCTGCTGTCCTTCAGTTAAATGTGTTCAATGAATCCATCTTTTTGGCTCTCAGTGTGCGCTGGGATTCTAAATAGACTATGTAGTCCAGCTACAGAAATTCTATGTGGGGACATGCATTGTAAGCCACTTTCCCCAAAATAATCTACCATGTTCTTTGCACACCTTCCTGCCGGAACTCAGATTTCACCATCAAGGCACTTTTCTGATTTAGAAAAACAAGAGCATTGTTTCCAGAAGGTCAGTACTCGTAGTTCATAAGGAATGGATCTCTCTGGAGACTTGTGCCTCTCTCATCTGTGGAGGCTAAATTACTATGTCAGCCACTTGTAACCTGGAGAAACAAGGTCCAACCTGAGAGGCTGTGACAAAGGCAGGTACCTCTGAATTGAGGAGTAGAGGATGAAAAAGAAGGGAAGGAAAATCTGTGAGTCCAGCAGTCTTATGGAAAAACATCCATGGGGTTAGCTATAATGTACCAAGACCTTAGGGCACACCATGGCAGTCTCACCCAAATATGGTCCTAGCAAGGGTTCTGACCCTGAAATCTCTCCCCATCTCCACCCCTATTCCTTTTCCCTGGACTTCTCTTTATTTGACACTTTCTCTCTCTTTCCAGGTTGGCAATTCCAAGAAAGCAAATATAGTTTTCTCTAGATCTAATTTATTCCTCCACAGAATGAAAGTGATAGACTAGATTATGGTTGCTACCCTAGAACAGGAGTCATCAATGTTAAAGACTTCCAGGTCAAGGAATGTTCCCTTACAGTCCTAGCTAAAAAAATAATAGGGTGAGGAGACAGGCTTTTTAGATGAGTCAGGGATGACCTGGAAAATAAAGAGGTTTCAAATCAGTCCCCTAACCCAGGCTTAGCAAAAATAACATGGGTTTCAGCTCTTTCCAACAGTAATAACTCAGAGATGCTCCCAACAGGTACCTAGAGCCATCTTAGGTTCATGCCTTCATCTTGAAGAATGTTAAAACACCAGATCTAACAAACCTGAACCCTTTGTACTTTTAAAAACTGCAAAGTACTTTCACATACATTGCTTCCCAACAGATTCATATGTCTATCTGTATAGATTTAGTTGTGATATTAGTTGGAGGGATGGTTATAAGAGATTGTCCCCAAAATACAGGGACTTAAAGGAAAAAAAGAAACAATTTGTTTGTTTTCCTGTATTATAGAACTGGCAGAGTTCTATTCCACCTGATAATTCAGCCCAACAGAGTGGGGAAGGAGAAGGCTTAGAGAAAGCATAACTAAGGTTTTAAATCCCATTTCACTTCCACTCATATTCCATCACCTCACTTTACTGCCAGGTGGACTGGGAAATGTAGTCTACCTAGGCAGCCATGTGCTCAGAGTTGATGATTTTACTATGGAAGAATGGAATAGATTTTTGATAGATAGATAGATAGATAGATAGATAGATAGATAGATAGATAGATAGACAGATATAGGTTCAGGTTTAGCTTTAGATTTAGATTTGGTAGATTCTATTATTTTCTCAACTTTAAAGAGATGAGCTTAGGCTCATAAAGGATACAAAGCTTCTGCAAAGTTGTACACCTAGTACATGGTAAATTTGAAAACTCTGGGATAGATCTTCTGAATTTAGGGGAGCTTTGAATATCATGTAATACCAAGGAAGGTTTTTGAGGAAGAAGTGATGTAATCCAAATTTAAGAAGATAATTTATAAGCAGTGTGAAGATTGAATTATAGAAAGAAGAAATAAAGACCTGCAACTAGAGAAACCGTCCAAATTTAGCAACAGCTTAACCTAAAACAGTGGGGATTAAAAGGAAACATATCAGAGCAGAGGTTCAGAACTTAGGGCCCATGGAAAGGCATCTATATGGACAAACTCAGTAGTCACTTCAGTAGCATTTTACTGAAGCCTCTCCTGGTTTTCCTCCCACTTCTCCAGCCCCTCCTTCTGTCTCATTTGCTGGCTCCTCCATTGCTACCCAACCTCTGAACATCAGAGGAATCCAGGGTTCATTTCTAAACGCTCTTCTCTACTCACTTTACTCTCTCCCCCCAGGTTGTCTCATCTAGTTCCTTAACTTTAAATTGCATCTTATCAGTTATTTATCACCACAATAAATCTACATAACAAGCCACCCTAAAGCACAATGGCTTTAAGCAATCAATGTTCATTTAGCTCCTGACTATGCAGGTTGGCTGGGTGGTCCTGCCATCCTTGATTGGACTTACCCACCTGTCTGGGTATCAGGTGGCTATAGACTGATCTAGGATGGCCTCAGCAGGGATGATCAGGCAACTCAGGTCTACTGCACTGTCAACTTCCACTAGGCTAGTTGAGACACGTTCTCATGATGATAACAGAGGGCAAAAGCAAGCCAAGCCAATCAAAAAGCATCTTAAAAGCCTCTGCCTCCATCATGTTTCTTAACATCCCATCTGCCATTAATGAGAAGGCATGGCAAAGGACACTGATATAGTAAGAGATGAATAATTGGAGCCATTTTTGAAATCCTCCACAATTTCTACATGCAAAGCCTCCTTGATTTACGTATCTGTGTCCTGACCTCTTTTCTGAGCTCTAGACATATATGTCTAATGGCCTAATGGACAGTCACTTGGCTATGTCCAGGTATTACAAACAGCATATTTAAAAATGAACTTTTGATCTTCTCCTTTTAAAACCTGATCCTCATCCGGTGTTCTCTTTCTCAGTAAATGTCATCCACCCAGTCACTCAAGTCACAAATTTGAAACTGTAGTATCCTTCTTAGCACTTCTCTCCTTCATCTCAAATACAATTCATCAAGTCCCATCAATTCTACTTCCAAAATATATCTCATATCTGTCATCTTCTCTCCATCTCCCTTGCAACCCCTCTATTCTAAATTGTTTTCATCTCTCTCCTGAACATCTAAAAATATCCCAATGAACTTTAAGTAAAATCTCAAACCCTTAACATAGAACCCTCACTTCCATCTGCAGCCTTATCCTGTACCTGTCCCTACTTCACTAAGATTACTTGCTTTTATTCATCATCCAGATATAATAAGTGTTTTCTTACCTCAAGGCCTTGGCCACTGTATTGATTTCCTAAGGATGCCATAACACATTACCACAAAATGGGTGGTTGAGACAACAGAAATTTTTTTAACATCTTTACTGGAGTATAATTGCTTTACAATGTTGTATTAGCTTCTGCTGTATAACAGAGTGAATCAGCTATATGTATACATATATCCCCATATCTCCTCCCTCTTGCGTCTCCCTCCCACCCTCCCTATCCCACCCCTCTATGTGGTCACAAAGCACTGAGCTGATCTCCCTGTGCTATGTGGCTGCTTCCCACTAGCTATCTATTTTACATTTGGTAGTGTATATAAGAGACAACAGAAATTTATTCATTCACAGTTCTGGAGGTCAGAAATCCACAGTGTCACCAGGGCTATGCTCTCTCTGAACACTCTAGGGGAAGATCTTTCCTTGCCTTTCTAGCTTCTGGTGGTTGCTGGCAATACTTGGCATCCCATGGTTTATAGATGCATCACTCCAATCTCTGCCTCCCTTTCTCCCCTGTATCTCTTCTGTGTCTAAATTTCCCTCTCCTATAAGGATACAAGTCATTGGATTAAGGCCCACCTTAATCCAGTATGATTTCATTTTAAGTTGATTATATCTGCAAAGACCCCATATCCAAATAAGGTCACATTCACAGGTACTAGGGTTTAGGACTTAAACATATCTTTTTTGGAGGATACCATCTAATCCATAACAGTGATGCTATTCCCAACAGAACATTTTGAGTGATAAGGACATGGACTTTGGAGCCCAGACTGCCTCAATTTGAATGCCAGTTTTGCTCTTATTAGCTGTGTGTGCCTAGACAAGCCACATAACCCCTCTGGGTTTCAATTTTCACATCTTTAAAATGAAGATGGAAACAGAGTCCAAGTCACAGGGAGAATCTGAGAATTAAATGAGTTAATTTGTACAGTGCCCTGAACACAGGAAACATTATATGTGTGTTTATTAAAGTTCTTTATATACTCATCCTTCAGGTCTCAGCTTAAATGTACTTTATCACACAGACATTTCCTGATTTCTCCTCACTTCAAACATAATTCATAACTATTTATTCGTTTGTATTGTTAATTTGATGTCTGTTTTCCAATTAGACTAAGTTCCATGAGAGCAGAGTGTGTCTATTTTATTCACCACTCTATTCCTAGCACCAACAAAATGCTTTGCATCTGATGACTGTTAGATAAATATTTGTTGAAAGAATAATTACGCAGGGTTCAAGCTGGCAATTTAATTTTCGTGGGTTTGTGGAGGGTTTTAGTCTCCCTCTCTCTCTTTGGCTCCACCTCTAGGAACCTTCGAAAAAGAATCTGTTCTAAATTTATAACATGGAGACAGGTTTGTTCTCTTTCTCGATGTAGATTCACAGAAGAATGGTGATGCCTTAGCCAATAGTTTTCTATGAAAATCTGCCCCCCAAAGGGACAGAGAAGAGAAACATGGAGCCAAGTACAGGAGGGCACAGGGATAGCGAATCAGAAACAATTACAGTGTAAGGGGTCACCACATGGTAATTCAATTGAAAAACAGATTTTGGGACCAGGTATGAATTTGTATCTATCAATAGGAATTTGTCCTTTATTATAAGCATGGGAAAGGTGGGGGGCAGAAAACAAACATAGCTTATGCTGAAGAAACTGCTGGTGTTCTTCTTATTTCATTGCTTGTATAAATAGAAGTCTGGCTCCGTGAACAGGTAAGTAGGTGAGACCCAGGTTATGCCATTTCTATCTACAGGAAAAGAAACAGATACCTCATCCTCCAGGTAACACAGGGAGCCTGAAAACTCACTGGGATCTCATTACTTGCTCTCCAGATTGGGGCACTCCCTTTGCCACCTGGATCCTAACGTACCTCTAGCCGTTATGCCAATAAAGCTGAAAGACTCGTTTTTTGATATTTATGCGATAGGTATTTTAGATATAGTAAGTCATTTAATCCCCCTACAAGCCTATATGTGGATAGCGTTATCCAAGGTGACAGTGAGACGTGATACAGCCAGGATATACTTATGATGATTCTAAGGTCAATACTCACTTCGCCCGACGGGCTTGCCTTGCAATCTGACACGTTTGAAGTCACTAGTAAAACCTAGTCTGGCAGTTTCTTAAAGCCTGGTCCGCAGACCCCTGCGTCAGAATCACTGTTGGTCTTTGTTAAAAATTCAGATTCCCTGGCCCTGCCTAAGACTGAAGGAATCAGCAGGTGATTCTGCTGCAGGGCACCTGTGGAAGCAGATGATTCACATGCATGAGGACTACACGCATAGGCTATGGGCATTATCGCACAGACAGCTGCATAACATCCTAGGGGACTTGAGCCCTGCTCAGCAGTCTCTAACCAAACCTGCTCTCAGAGCCGCCTGGTCTCCCGCAGGCGCAGAACGGAACTGATCACGGGCTCCTGTACGCTGGGCGGGGCTCCCTAAGACTCCTCCCGCTCCGAACAAGCCGATGCAAGGGGCGGGGCTCTCCCTAAGAAACTTAATTCCGGCTTCTCCTTCCTGCCCCGCCCCCGGATCTCAGACCAATCAGACGGCAGGTTGCTGAAGCTCGGGGCCAATGCTCGGGGCCGTCCTTATTTCCTCCGTGCGGTTTGAAACTGTCAGGTTGCTGCTGAGGAAGACGCTGGACTCACTGTTGTCTCAGCGGCGACGCGGAGACAAGACGCGGAGGAAGGAGTCCGTGTTTGCGGAGAGCCGAGGTGGTGGGTAGCAGCGCCGCGGGCGAGCCCCGCGCCCCTGGCGGAGGCACTGGAGTGGGGTTTAAAGTGTCTCGGCCTGGGTTGGCGCCCCCGGGGATCGGACAGGACAGGGCTGGGGGCATCTTCCCGAAACGCGGGCCCTTCAACTGTTCTGCGGGGCGGCAAGGTCGAGAGGTTTTTTCCCTCCGAGCCGTCCGGGAAGAGAGGGCAGGAGTGAGGGGTGCCTGAAGTATAGCGGTATTGTCGCTATAGGTTCGGGTCATTTAAAACGTTAGGGGGTAAAATGACCATGGCTAACCCTTTGTTTTTTGGGGTTTTTAAAAACATCTTTATTGGAGTATAATTGCTTTACAATGGTGTATTAGTTTCTGCTTTATAACAAAGTGAATCAGTTATACATATACATATGTTCCCATATCTCTTCCCTCTTGCAACTCCCTCCCCCCAACCCTCCCTATCCCACCCCTCTAGGTGGTCACAAAGCACTGAACTGATCTCCCTGTGCTATGCGGCTGCTTCCCACTAGCTATCTATTTTACGTTTGGTAGCGTATATATGTCCATGCCACTCTCTCACTTTGTCACAGCTTACCCTTCCCCCTCCCCATATCCTCAAGTCCATTCTCTAGTAGGTCTGTGTCTTTATTCCCGTCTTACCCCTAGGTTCTTCATGACCTTTTTTTTTTCTTAGATTCCATATGTATTTGTCTTTCTCTTTCTGACTTACTTCATTCTGTATGACAAACCCTAGGTTCATCCACCTCACTACAAATATCTCAATTTCGTTTCTTTTTATGGCTAATACTTTGTTTTAAAGTAAGAATTCGATTAACACAGGGATAAGAGAAAGTGATTGAAGAGAACTTGTAGCCGTTTGCTTGCTCGCAGCTGCTTCTCCCTCTGTAGTCCCTGACGTGGGGAGGGGCTGGCGCACCCCCTCTCCTTGCCTGCAGCTAAGACAGCTCAAGGGCGCAGGGACGTCACCCTGCTGCCCGCTCGCACGTTAATTCACTCTCTGCCTCTTGGAGGTTAATTTGAATTCCCGGACCTCGCTTCCCCTATCAGCCAGGCAATTACCAAGATGTAATTTGATTTCTCTGGCAATAGACAAGGGCCCAGAACTTTTTATCTCGTGGTTTCTGATATCTTGGGTTAGAGAATACTGAAAATTTAGTTATCTGATGTACATCTGCTTCCCATCAAAGCAAGTTTCATTTTTCTCCTTTGTCTCTGAACTAGAAACAGTAAGGAAAATGCTACTGTTGGTAGAGTTTTAGATAAACTGTCATACCTTGTTGGCATCAAAACAGGGCAGATGAAAGATTTATAGCATATTTTCCAAAAGTACAGTAGTTGTTTTGTGTCTTCAGTGTCTATATTCAGAAATTCTTTTTGAGATCTGACCATACTTCTCAGCTTATTTGTTTTTTAAATAATCAGCACCCCCCAACCCCTGCCCCCCTTATTACCAGTCTGCAAGCACATCCTAAAGGAAGAAGGGAATTGAAATAGAAGGGACAAAGTTACCACAGTGGTGGATTTGAAGTCCGTGAAGCAGCCATTCCTTGCTGCAGACGTATGTGCTTATTTTATCCTCCCTAATTGGCTTAACTAAAGTCAGTCATGCTGAGATTTCATTTACTTATCATGTCTCTACACAGTAATGCTCATTGAATAAAGTTGAAATTTCCTTTCCACAGTCTAACCCCAACCTATGTTTCCATTCTAATATTGCACTTCTCCCTGTATCTGCCCTTTCTATTTCATTTTCTTCATCTCTTAATTTTCAGCCCACTGTGATTGAGACTTGTTCCACTGTCCACTGAAATTGTTCAGGCTAAATGCCCCAGCAACTTCCTGATTGCCAAATTCAAGGGACTCTATCAGATTCTCATCTTCCTTTGGCATCTGTTTCTGACCACTCTCTCCTGGAAGCTTTTGTGATGCTGTTCTCGTTGTTCTACTGTTCTGACTTCCCTTTCAATCTTTGCTGGCTCTTCTCACTTCCCCTTTAAATATTAGCGGTTCTGATTTTAACCCTCCTCTTGCTACAGTAGTGGCCCTTAACTTCACTAAGGTTATAGTACCCTCTGGACACATTGGAAGCTGAGAATCCTCTTCCTAGAAAAATACACATGTGCTAAAAATATTGCATACAGTTTGGGTGTAAGGACCTCAGAATAAGCACTCTCTCTCACACTCCTTTTCATAAGTGATCTTATCCTCTCTCTTTTTTCAGCAGTTCCCATTATGCTGACGGTTCCTCAAAATGAATCTCGAAACCTATACATCCAGTGCAGGGCTCCCACCTTGCTTAACTCCAGATTGTAGCCATTGTGAATGGCAGTCCTTGGAGTTGTGCATTGCATAAGTGGTGTGCCCAAGATACTGCATACCGGCAGCCTCACTTCCGTGCCTCGGAGGCACCTCATACCCAACAAGTCTGATAGTGAGCCCATTACCCTTTCTCCCAACCTGCTTGTCTTCCTGTATTCCTTGCCTTGGGGAGTAGCACTACCATCCATCTAGTTGCAAGCCAGAAATCTGGAAGAGATCAACATTTCCTCCCATTAACCCCTTAACCAATTGTTGATCGTGATCTCGAATTTCCACTGCCATAACACAACTGTCTTACAGGCATAACTCCGTCCACTTCCCATTGCTGCCTCCTCCATTCAGGTCCCCATTTGCCAGAGGGAACATTTATTTCTTGGACTACTGAAGTTGGCTCTCCGTTGCTCTTTCTTCAGTATCCCACCTCTCAAATCCATCCTGAAAGCTGCCAGAGTGATCTTTCTAAAAGACAAGCCTGATCATGTTATCACCTGTTTAAGACTTTAATAACTTCTCTTAGAAGAAAGACGAAACTTTTTAACATGACATAATTATGATCTTCCATGATCTGGCTGCTCCTTACCTTGCCTGTTTCATCCTTAGCCAAACCTTGCTCTGTACCCTTTGCTTTAGCCTCACAAACTACTTGCAGTTCCTGGAGTATGTGTCCATGCCTCATTGACTTTGCTTATGCTGCGCTATTGCCTTGCATATCCTTTAATCATTTATCTGTCTTTCAGGTCTCAACACCCTGATCGTTTATTCCCACTCCTTCATACCCTCATCATCCTACCCTGTGAAAAAGGCTACTCTGACCTCCCTACTTTGTGCCTCTGTTGTTTTAGGATCTAACAGCACTTTTTCTATCAGTCATTTCTAATATATACATGTCTGGCCCTCCTTACAGATTGCAGAGTCCTTGAGGACAAGGACTTCTTCATCTTACCTTTCTCACCAATGTCTTACATATAACTGGTGTTCGGATCATTTGAATAGTCATAATATGCCTTTTAAGGAACTTATGTACTTGTTACTACCAGTAATGTTATTATTATTTATTTTTTTGGTTAAGACCTTAAACAATTTTTCTTTGCATGGTATTAGAATCTATTGTTCCATATAGGCTTGCTTTTCTTAAAATAGTATTCCCAAAAGGTCAGTTCGCCAAGCAGAGAATTTACACAGGTTGTTCCTTCTCTCTTGGTTCAGTATCTTGTGGGAAAGGATGCAGCATCTAGGTCCTCACACACTGTTGAACAGTGATCACACGTTCTGATTCTCAGCAGCCCCTACCATGGATTTTTCTGGGGAGCCTCCATTTTTTCTTTAACCTTTCATGTATTTGTCTCATCTCCTTGACTACATTATATACTGGGAAGTGAGTCTTTGTCTTTCTTGCCCAGTGATTTCGTCTGTGGGTGTTCAGTATGTTGAATGATTTTAACATATCGAATGGTTATTGTTTATAGGGTAGGATGTTATTACACACACATATATGTATATAGAAAACATTTTACTTTAGTTTAAATATTGCAAAAAACAAACTGAATTTAGCTTCTCCTGTTTTATAGTATTTGTACAGAATGTCATCAGATGAGGAGAAATGCTCACCTCCAGTTTTGCACAATGAATCCGACCGAGGCAGTTCTGTCTCTTCAGAACTTCAGGTAGGAAGACATGTCTAAATTTGTCATGACTTATTTATTTCAAACAAGAGACAATATGAGGGAAAACTAGGAATACATTTTTCATTCATTCATGCCATTTACATTTATAATTATAATGTGTATCAAATTATAATAATATCAAACTTTGGGAATTATTTTACAAGCCTTGGGAAATACCTTACATTGTTTTAATTAACCTTTCAGAAAATAATCATGAACGCTTCCAGCATTCTCTGTACAAAGGCTTCAAACAACACAGTGAGAGGAGAAGCTGGAAATCTGAAGAAACATTTTTTCTTGAAATTTTCTCTTTGTAGCTTTCTCATGTGAATGCTGCTTTCACTTTAATGCAAATTAATCCAATATCAAGCCATCCAGAGTTCTGGGGCCCTAGATTCCCCAGTGTTCCACTGTTGGTTCTGGCCCCTGTTGCCATACCATTCAGCACCTGCTGGTGCCCAGGACCTGGACAGTGACAGGTACATTGACTACAGAAGGCGTGGCTTTTATATGAAATGTTTTCAATTTCTTTTAATTCTAAGTGTTTTATCATCAAAAATATGGATTCAGATTTCTAGAGTAGATTTTAAATGAGAGAATACGGACACGGTATATCTTGGGTTTTATGGTTATATTACTTAAGAGGGGAAAAGCTGGATGGTATGTTTATGCCTAAGTAGAGTAAGTTGTTACTGGCACTGCATAAGATGACAGAAGCTTCAGGGAAATATTTTATGAAACAGATGTGTTCCTTTAATTGAAATAACAGGTTTAGGAATTGGGAAGCTATTGGAAAAGTATCTGTGAATATTTACTAGGGTAAAAGTGGTCTGGAATTGTGACTTAGATGTTTCATCCTTGCCTTCCCTTTGGATGTTACCTCTCCCATATAGTGCTATCTCTTTAGGCAACAGTGTTGTCCTGCACCCTTCATCTTTGCCATATCCAAACTTCCTTCAGGAGAGAACTGATTAACTTATTTATACCTGTGATATTGTGAGTTATAATAAATAAATAGTTGGTCTTCATCCCATTTCTGCCACAGAGCTCCTAAACCTATTGGAATTTCCTAACTAGTGAGAATGATGGTATCTTTTGTTATGTTGATGATGTGACTTTTGGACCTCACCTAAGGATGGGGACTGGTTGCCAGGAGAGACAACCATGTTATCAGAGGGTTGAAACGTTCAGTCACACCCCCCTGACCTCAGGGAGAGGGTCTTGGCATTTGAAACAATCGCCAGTGGTCATTGATTTATTCAATTATGCCTATTTATTGAAGCCTGCATCAAAACCCAAAAGGACTGGGTTTGGGGAGCTTCCAGTTGGTGAACATGTGTAAGTGCTGGGTGACTGGCCTGCCAGGAGAGGGTACGGAAGCTCCATGCCCCTTCCCCATACCTTGCCCTGTGTATTTCTTCCATCTGGCTATTTCTGGGTTATATCCTTTTACTGGTAATCTAGTAAGTAAAATGTTTCTCCGAGTTCTGTGAGCCCTGTAGCAAATTACTCAAACCTAAGGAGTGGGTCTTTGGAACCTCCAGTCCGTAGCTGGTTGGTCAGAAGCACAGGTGATAACCTGGACTTGCGACTGGCATCTGAAGTTGTGGGGTGGGGGAGGGCAGTTTTGTGGGACTGATCCCTTCACCTTTGGAATCTGATGCTATCTCTGGTGGAAAGTGTCAGAATTGAGTTGAATTATAGGACACCCAAGTGGTGTCTGAGGATTGCTTAGTGGTGGTGGGGAAAAAACTCACAGGACCTTTAATACTAAAATGTAAACACCTTATAAGATCTTCACACTTTTTTATCACACAAGCAGCACCCAAAGACTCAAACTTAGAGTAAGTGCTAATGATAAGCATGTGACAAGGTGTGAAGTCACTGGCTACCACACAGCTCATCACTCCCGTGTCATAAGGAGGGACTGACCCCATCAGATGTGCTTGAGTTTGAGTGGCTGGTAGTTGGTGTGGACCACCTATGTCATAGTTGTGTGCTCACCTGTACAGCTTACTTGAGCAGATGTGTACAGGTGTGAAGTTAAAATAACAACAAAACATAAACTTGTACAGAGCTACAGCCTTTCCAATCTATGACACGTTCACAAGAATTTGACATCAATGGCAGAAGGAGCTTTATTCCAACTAACAAACAAATTTAATAATATACAGCTTCTGGCCTGTTAAAATTTAGTATATATGTCACCTTTGATAGTGTATGCTCTTTTATTAATTTTTTAAAGAGTTAAATAGCTTAAAAATGAAATATGAAGAAAATATTGTGGATTCCCTGAAGTACCTTCTTGGAAATTAGTTTGAAACGTATTGATATTGACTACTTACATAGTCTACAAGGTAGTTTTGACTTCAGAACTCTGACTGCAATTACATCTATTCTTTTGGGAAACACAAGACACTATGATATATTCATGGCCAGAAACTTGAGTGTGTTTAGACAGTTAAATATTCTTACTCATAGAAAACAGGGAAAAAGTAAGGGTTGCTAATTTTCAAACACCTATACCATATCATAATGGTCTTATTAAGGTAAGGTTCTTTCTTTGCTTTAGGCAGAATCTCTGTTAACTCAATTCAGCAGATATTTACTGTGACACTTCAAGGAGGTAATTTTTAGCATCATTTTTCTTCATCCTGAAGGTGAATCAAATAATAAGACAGTTAGGACCAATGAAATGATGATAGTGGAGTTTTCTGTATCTGAACTAAACTTTTTATGGAGAAAAATTAATATTAATTCTTTAGAATAATGACATTTCATATTCTTGAAAACCTTCCCCCCATTTTTACTGCAAAGACGTTCTCTGGGTCCATGGCATAATATCCTTAGAAATTACTCCTGAATAGGAATATTTGTTGCCTCAGTGACCAACCCCTTTTGAATGGAGACTAAGTTCCAGTATATTTTTTACTTCACTGATAGAATTTTTTGGTTTGGCTAAACAAATATCTAACTATCTATATTAGGAAATTCCACTTTTTTTTTTTTAACTTGAGGAATATTCCTGTAAGGTCTACACTTTATGGCGTGCTTTTTTTTATCCTCCTTTGGCATGTGCCATGTTGTGCCAGCAGGTAGAATGCAGGTTGGCATTGTGTTCTCTTTTTATCTTTAGTATTCTTTCTCTTCCAGTATCTCTCATACTCTTTCCATGCTTACATATGAAAAGAGACTCAGGGTTGTTGTAGAATTGGGTGGGAGCAGGGATTGATCAGAGCCAAAACTACTTTTCATCCCTAGACCTTCCTGTTGTGGAGTCTTTGGGAGCAGCATCTTAGAACTAAATTTCAGAAAAGCAGAGAAATTGCCTTGTCTTTTCCCACCTGCAAGCAGCTGCCAATTGAAAGAGGGCTCTTCTGTGTTGTAGATGTTGATCAGCTTCAGGAAACTGCTCTAGGTAATCTGTGTCACCGTTTTAAATTGACATGCTGAAGGAATATGGGTACTAAGGCATTAGCACTAGAAGAAATTTGGGTAGGTATATTTGTTGGATTTTTTGCTTGTTTTTAAGAAATTTTACTTACTACAAGAGAGTGAGTAAATAATGAATGAAAAACATAAAAGTACACATTCCTTACTATCGTTTGGGCATACTGTTTCGGGAACTGAAGTAGGAAACATCTTTGTGCCTTTACCATTCTTTTGCCTGAGTGTGCCTTGTGACAGGGATATAATACATTATTTATTGTTGGCTTCTCATAGGAAGAGTATGAAGAACTGCTTCGTTATGCTATAGTGACTCCAAATATTGAATCAAGTGCTTCGCAGCCATCTCATTCTAAGGGAGAAGTGGTGCCAGATATTAGAATTCCTACTATAATTGATGATATTCTTCAAAATCCAGGTTATGTATATTTTTCGAGATGTCTCTTCATTTAAGATGTTACTGAGTTTTTTAATGCTGTTGACTTTTGATTGTGAAAATACTTCTCTAGTGATTCTTCTCAATCAACAGTGTATATCACTATAATTTGGAAATTTTACATTTTAATACTTTTTCTTGGCTCTTATATAACAGTTGGATTTTTATTTGAACTTCATTTAGCTATTTTATGAAAAGTCATAAAATTAGAGCAACACTGTAGCAATTACATGTCTTTTAGTGGAGTATGTTGCATCTCTGTACTTGTTACAATGGTTTTATGCCGGGAGACACTGGAAACGAAATGCCCAAGCCCCCAAATTAGAGATGGTCTATAAGTAGCCCTCAGAACCCCTTAAGTTCACGAACCATGTGCTAGGACTTTGTCAGCAGTATTTATACGGACCTGGAGGACTGTTTGGATTGTTACTGCAAAGGTGAACCCATTTTTGAACTGTGTCACTGACAGAATTGAGAACTAACACAAACCAGGATGTGTGTTGATAGATGAGTGAGTGAAAGGTAGAGAAAGGAAGATAAAGCTCCTTTTACCAATCTGTTCCTTATTTGATACAAGATTCCAAACAGCTCACTCAAAACAAGCGTTCTTTCAAGGGGTGCAGATAGCCCTCCTAAAACAACCCTGATAATGAGCAGTTATCAACAATAAGCATAACTCCAAGGATCCCTTGTTGAAGCACATGACACAGCCTAGTCAGAGCCAGCAGGCTCTTGGGTTCCTGGTAAGTCACAGCCCTAGTGTCTGTTGTTCCTCTCCCTCTGTAGACATGGAGTTTTCATTGCTCCTCAGCCTATGACACTGGATCAACAAATAGGACCAGAACCTGAAAACATACATATTTCTTCTACATATTTCTTCTAACACTGAAACGTACTAACACTGAACACTTTCTGCCCAAATTCTGTTGATCTTCAAGAGATATGACCCTTGGATTTATTCATTCTCCATCAGTGATCTCGACCATGTTTTGATTATATGCACTTCCTACTGAGCAAACCCAAAGTGCTGAATACTGTCTTAAAGCAATCACTTTGGACCTAAGAACCCTGGTCTTTTCTAGCATGTAAGATAGTATTCATTTGTTTATGCTCTGCCCTTTTCAAAAAGGATTTGAGATCTAAGCGTACAACATGCAGTGAGTTTAGATATCCTAATTCACACACAGACTTGGTTAGAATGGACTATGTAAATTTATCCCATTCTCTTTACTCTTGGTATTGCCGTTGCTTGGTAAATAGGGTGTGTTGAAGTTGACAAAGTCTCTGTAAGCCTCTGACACAGCCATCCTTGTGAGGTTTTTTTCCCAGTTTCCTTTTTGCCGTGTATTAACTAAAGGTTTCTGAGGTGCAAGTAAAGAAGTCCCTGTTTGGGGGGAACCGGTGTCACTTTAGTTTGAATGCAGCTAGTGAAAAGCAGCGGGCCCCGGAAATATCCAGTGTTGTAGGATAAGACAGCTTTTCTAAGTTCTAATGTCATTCATCCACTTACTCTTTTAGTGTGAATTGAATGCCATTAGTAGACTGAATTCTTTTTCATCCATATTTTTTGGGTGAATTGAGCCTATTAATGATACAATAAGACTTTTCGAGTCACACTTTTTTCTTTCTTCCTATTCTTTGTCATAACGTTCCTGTATCCCAGCATACTGTATTTTCCTTGTTCTAAAATCTGACTTGTGTACAGCTACCTTCTTAAATTAGGTGTGTGTGATTAGGCATTCTACGTAAGACTGGTTAGGTTTAATTAAAAGAAAAATCTCTTTCTTTTCAGCAGGAAATAGCCCTGCAGTAAGAGAAACGAGGATGGAAGTTGGAAAAAGATGTGATTTAAATATTTCAAGTCATTCAAAGACAGACGGTAGGACTTTTCCTTAGCTTATTTTTATTAATATACAACATTTTGTGCTTGGTGAATAGTATCCATGTAGTAAGGGGAATAATTGCAGCATATTACTTATTGGCAGGATTTTAAAATGCTATTATTACTAATTTATTAAGTAATACTATTTAAAATAATTTTGGGGGCTTCCCTGGTGATGCAGTGGTTGAGAATCTGCCTGCCAATTCAGGGGACATGGGTTCGAGCCCTGGTCTGGGAAGATCCCACATGCCGCGAAGCAAACTAAGCCCGTGCGCCACAACTACTGAGCCCACGCTCTAGAGCCCGTGAACCACAACTACTGAGCCCACATGCTGCAACTACTGAAGCCTGCGTGCCTAGAGCCCGTGCTCCGCAACAAAGAAGCCACTGCAGTGAGAAGCCCACGCACCGCAACGAAGAGTAGCCCCCACTCGCCGCAACTAGAGAAAGCCTGTGTGCAGCAATAAAGACCCAACGCAGCCAAAAATAAATAAGTAAATAAATTTATAAAAATAAATAAAATAAAATAATTTTGGGGACTTCCCTGGCAGTCCAGTGGTTAAGACTACCCCTTCCAGTGCAGGGGGTGCAGGTCCAATCCTGGGTTGGGGAGCTAAGATCCCACATACCTTGCAGCCAAAAAAACAAAACAGAAGCGATATTGTAACAAATTCAATAAAGACTTTAAAAATGGTCCACATCAAAAAAATCTTAAAAAAAATAAAATTAAATTATTTTGTAAGATGTCAGATACTACAATTAAGACAGGTTAATGCATTATAATGTGTGGCATTTTTTCCTAAAACTGCTAGATTAGAGAGCAGATTTTTTTTTTTAATATTTATTTACTTATTTTGGCTGTGCCGGGTCTTAGTTGCAGCACGTGGGATCTTCGTTGCAGCATGTGGGATCTTTTAGTTGTGGCATGCATGAGGGATCTAGTTCCCCAACCAGGGATCGAACCCGGGCCCCCTGTGTTGGGAGTGTGGAGTCTTACCCACTGGACCACCGGGGAAGTCCCAAAGGGCAGATATTTTTAAAGATTCAATGGGATATCATTTTGGCCAATTTAATTTTTTTCATAAACCAGAACATTATTTCCCAACTTTCAGGCATCCATGTACAAACTTAATGACTTTTGTCCCATCTTTATACCACCTGTCCTATTATTTAGTGTTTTTCTTTAGATATATTCATTTTTAGCTTAAATTGATTTTAAAAGGAAAATTTGTATCTGTCATTATTGATTATCGCATAAAAATAATATATACTTGTTACAATTAGAAAGCAATGGTTAAAATAAATGCAACTAAAACAAAGTTGTTAAATTTTGACCGGATACTAGTAGTGATGATATGTTCAGCCTGAAGTTTGTTTTTTCTTTGTTGAAGGGTGAGATTAGCAAGTGTTAAAGAGGTTGTAAAAGCATACTAACACCAGACTGAAACTTTTTCTTTGACGTAGAATAATAAAAATAGACTTTTCTTACTATGTGATTCAGTGTTATTTTTTATTTATTTTTTTTTCGGTACGCGGGCCTCTCACTGTTGTGGCCTCTCCCGTTGCGGAGCACAGGCTCCGGACACGCAGGCTCAGTGGCCATGGCTCACGGGCCCAGCCGCTCCGCAGCATGTGGGATCTTCCCAGACCGGGGCATGAACCCGTGTCCCTTGCATCGGCAGGCGGACTCTCAACCACTGCGCCGCCAGGGAAGCCTGATTCAGTGTTATTTAATGTAAGGACCATTTAAGCCACCATATAAGAAATGCCTCTGTCCTTTAGTTTTCTCACTTATAAATGGAAGACTTGGAGCCTCCCACATTCTTAAGTTGATGCTATTTTTTAAAATGTGAGTATATATTTAAAAACAACAACAAAAAAGCAGAGCCATGCTTTTTCCCTGAGTGCAGATCTAATTGTAGTAAAAGAGAATATTCATGTACTTTGTCATTCTGCATTTTTCTTTGGGTTCCTTAACCATCTTCAGAACATGTAGGTAGTGTTTCATTGTATGACTAGCCTGAACCATTTTTTGATACATTTTTTTACACAAAATATATGTATTAGGGAATGATTTTCCCTTTTGCAAAGTATTCTGGAAAGATTTACTTTTAAATAACAAGTTCTATAGTAGATTATTCTTTGTTTGATACATTCAGTAAGGAAAAGAGGAAAGCCCTTCAGTCTTGGTTATTAGGACCCTTATAGTAAAAGTGTGAGATACATGAGAAGTTATGATGAATAGTCTGTAATTCCAATATTCATGTGTGATAAAATAGTAACTTTTCTATTTTTGTGCTTTTTAAAGATAGATACCAATTCTCTTTCTGGCTCTGGCTGTCACACCAACCCCCCATGTATATGGGAAGGAGGTGGGAGTGATGTACATATGTACATACATATATATAGATACATATATTTCTCACCTATATGTTGAAGGCTCACAGGGTACCTTACAACTGAGTGTTTGATAAACTAAACTAGTCTCTTATAGTGTTGAATTTTAGTAGTGTTAAAACCCACACCATTGTTTTACATAAAGTAATAATGACTTATATACAGCCACTCTGACCTTGGTCACTTAACCCTTTCTAAACCTCAGTTTCCTCATCAGTAAAATGGAGATAATAATACCTTTTTCTTAGAGTAGTGTGTATTATGAGCTAATCCTTATGACGTTTTTATTACAGGAACATAAAAAGCATTTAGTAAATGTTGATATGATGATGTGAATGACAATAGTTTCAGCTCAGGCTATACCTAGGTATATGAAACATCCTTATTTGGGATAGAGGTCATTTGTGGGTGGGGGAGGGAAGTGTAGGAGACTTCTTGTGCTGGTCAGTCCTAAATCAGTGACAATACTGAAATTTAAAACAGCCAGATTCAGTACACTGAAAGTCCATTCTCTGCATTTTCCTCAGCCTCCATTGATAACTGACATCTTGTAGGCTTCCAGTATAACTCCTTACCAGTTTGGGTTATTTTCAATTTAGCTAACCACTCCAACTTTTCTTTTCTTCTAGGGTCATCACCAGTGTCGTCCCCAAGGAAATCACCTCACCTGGTTATGGACTTCTTCAGTTCAAATCTTTTAGTTGACTCTTCCTCACCAAGGTCTAATTCTAGTCCTGTAGATGCCCATGAAGTAGTTGGGACCGATTTTCTTATTTCTGATGAAAACCTTCAAAAGATGGAAAATGTGCTTGATCATTGGAGTTCAGGTCTTAAGGTATTACAGTGTTCACTTACAATTGTTTAATATGTAGTATAGCAGTTTTGCTCTTGATTCCACTGTTTATTCTTCTTTTCTTTGAATTAAAAAGTTAAAAAAAAACAAAAAAACTTTAGTTGCCTTAGATCAGTCCAGTGTCTTAAATCTATGCCTCTCAATCGTTAACATCCATGCGAATCATCTGGGGATTCTGTTAAACTGCAGCTTCTTATTCGGTCAGTCTTGGCCATGGTCCAAGATGGTGCATTTCTTTTTTTTTTAATTTTTTATTTGAAACACACATAGTTAGACCTGTACCACTTTTTAAAAAAATTTTTTTATTTAGTTTTATTTATTTATTTTTGGCTGCATTGGGTCTTCGTTGCTGCACATGGGCTTTCTCTAGTTGCGGTGAGCGGGGGCTACTCTTCGTTGCGGTGTGCACGCTTCTCATTGCGGTGGCTTCTCTTGTTGCAGAGCACAGGCTCTAGGCTCCCGGGCTTCACTAGTTGTGGCACGTGGGCTCAGTAGTTGTGGCTTGCAGTCTCTAGAGCACAGGCTCAGTAGTTGTGGAGCATGGACCTAGTTGCTCTATGGCATGTGGGATCTTCCCGGACCAGGGCTCGAACCTATGTCCCCTGCACTGGCAGGCAGATTCTTAACCACTGCGCCACCAGGGACATCCCTAAGATGGTGCATTTCTAACAATCTCCCAGGTGATGGTTCAGAAGCCATACTTTGAATAGCAAGGTTTTAAATAGTTGCTGGAACAGCTCTCCATGTGCTACTGAACTTCTCGAGATGTTTTGAAAGGCTCAGCCTGTGTGACTGAGAGAGACACCTATTGAGCCTTTCCCACATCATACCTATGACTAATGGAAATGTCTCCTTTTATATGAAGCATAAGACCCAATTTTAGCAACATGTATTCATTTTATAGCCACTCTTATAGCAACCACAGTGTATAACTGATAAATCAATAAAAATTGATTTTTATTCTGGTGATGTTAGTGGCCTCTAAATAAAACAAACTAATCCAGAAATGGCAGTTTTTCTGCTATTTAAAATATAATGGAGAAAATGACAGTTTTTCTGAAACAGTTTGAGAAAACTGAGTATTCACATATGTGGAGAAATTATGGTCATGAGAGTTTTGTGGCATCTATATTTTCTCCATTATTTGGAACCTTAAATTCTAGAAGTAATCTTTTAGTATAATTTCTATCATTTTTCTCCAGGGAACAGGTTTCATACTTCTAATGGTGGCGTTAAGTCCATTGGAGTAATGTACCATCAACCATTTAAAAATTGTCCTATGTTCAGTTAACCATACTGTTACCCAGTTTTTTGATACTGTTATCCAATTTTTTGATAACATGATTATTTGGTCTTTTTATTTATGCCAGTCAGTAGGGTGAAAAGGGATCGGTCTTAGCAATTTGTTGTAAGGTGGCTGTTGTGATGAATGATTTGGAGGAAGAAAACATCAACTCCAATGGTTTCCACTGTTCATCTCTATCTAAATAATATCCCAGTCCTGTGGCTCAGCCTAGGCCATAGTCCTGCATTTCCTTTTTGTCTGATCCACCTTAATATGGATATTTACGTCCTTGAGTAAACAAAGGAACTGTTTATTAATGAATGAGACCTAAAAAATATTTTAATGACACTAAGGTTTCATACAAAGTAACTTAAAATAGGGGAAAAAAATCATGTCCTTAGTATGGTGAATGTGAACTAAGAAGAGCTGTGACTGTTGAACTTGCAGATGTTTTCATTAGTGGATTTTTTTTTAATAGCTCTTATGTTGATTGTTCTGATTTTTAAAAATTTTTTTCTTAATTTCAGTGTCATTTTATGAAGTGGTATTAAGGAACAGACTACTTAATTGTCAGTATATTTATTTTTCAGACAAACATCATATCTGAACTAAGTAAATGGAGACTTAATTTTATTGACTGGCACCGAATGGAAATGAAAAAAGAGAGAGAAAAGCATGCAGCAGATATAAAACAACTGTGCAGCCAGATCAACAGCTTGAAGGAGCTGCAAAAAACCTATGAAGTCTCCATTGGGAGAAAAGATGAGGTCTTCTTTTTCATACTGCTTTTTAACTGAGATTCAGTAAATGTCTTGCTGGGTAATAAATGCCAGGAACTGATTGTTTAGATCATTACAAGATACAAAGGGAAGATCATTTCAGAAACTGGTAGAAAAATAGATGCATAGAAACAAGATTTATTCTTCACATTAAATGTGCCAGGATCACGTCATTTTATCTTTGCCATCACGTTTTGTATGCTCTAAGAGTGCATATTAAGTGTGGGAACACTAGTTTTTTCTTCCCAATCTTTTCTTCCTAACTGCCCTTAACAGAATGTCAGGGAACCACCATTACCCACATTTTCAACCATCCTTTCAGAGGGGCATAAGTATCCCACATTCATTCTATCTGTGATATGTCTTTATTCATTAATGAAGTCCTTCATTTTGTTGATAAGCACAAGAGCACTGTTTATTTCACTTTCTGTCAGCCTCTTAAGAACTTGAGAGTAGGGTTCAAATCTGGGCTAATTTTGTGCTTCCCAACAGCACCTTGAACAAAGCAGATGGGCAGCAAATCTGTAGCTCCCACAGGAGGATGGTGACCTTCAGAGAAGAGGGACTCACAGCAGACACCTCAGCTACTTGTCTGCAAATGCAGCACTCACTGTTTTAATGAACTAGATAAGATTATAGGGTTTTTTAAACATACTTTTTTGGGGGTGTTATAGGGTGCAATGTAAAATTGATCATTTTACGTAGTTTGCTTTTTTGAAACAATAGATACTAATGTCAGTCATTTTCTCTATTACCCTCAAAATTCTCTCCTAAGGTTTTAAAATATTTTATTAAATTTAATTTTTTTATTTCAAAACTGTCACACGCAAAAAGAGTATATATGCATGTCCAGTTTTTGAAAATAAAGTGAACAGCCATGTGCCACTACACAGCTTAATGGACTATTTTTAGTATCTTAGAATTCCTGCCCTTTTCCACTTTTGAAAATTATTTAAAGAACCAGAATGTCTCTCAGTAAATATGCCTAATTTACCAAATCTCTTTTTAATGGGACCATTTTTAGATATATATTTCAGTTACTCAGTTCTTTATAAGAAAGAATATTGGGCTTCCCTGGTGGCACGGTGGTTGAGAGTCCGCCTGCCGATGCAGGGGACGCAGGTTCATGCCCCAGTCTGGGAAGATCCCACATGCCGCGGAGCGGCTGGGCCCGTGAGCCATGGCCGCTGAGCCTGCACGTCCGGAGCCTGTGCTCCACAACGGCAGAGGCCACAGCAGTGAGAGGCCTGCGTACCGCAAAAAAAAAAAAGAATATTATCTCAGGATTTAAAAGCCTTCATAGATTTTTTTTTTAAAGAACAGGAATAATATCACTGAAAAAGTACATCAAAGTGTAACAATTATTTGCTTTTATGAGTTTGTTGAATCCAGAAGATCATTAAACAATTATTGAGAAACTTCTAATCCAAGGTATTGAAGGTATTTAGGGGCTAGAAAGATATTTTAAACCTGGTCTCTGCCCTCAAGTCTAGTGAATAAAAACATTTTGTATACGTAGTAAAACTCTCAAATGTATGGTTGTTTTTCTGGAATTAAATTCCAGTGATCATATTAATTTTCATATACTGTATATAAACATTTTATTGATTATTACCAGGATACACATAATGAAGATTTCTTTCCTCTTTTGTTCCCCTTCATTCATTGATAAGTAGTGTATTCATATGGGAAAGTTTTTTAATGAGGTTAACTAGATGAATACAGTAGTGATCCATAAGTATTCTCTCTAGCATTTTTTGATATATAAAAAAACCATTTTACTAATTGCTGTTTACAGGTGATTTCTAGCTTGTCTCATGCCATAGGCAAGCAAAAGGAAAGGATAGAGTTGATGAGAACATTCTTCCGCTGGCAAATCAGCCATGTCAAATCCAGACAGGACGTAAGTGTGAAAAAGAAAAGCTGACTGACACTTATTAGACTTCTGAACTCAGAAGCATTTAGAATCATGTATTAGAACTCTTGTTCAAGTCAAAGAAAGATTTTTTTAGTAAGTCAAAATGAATTAACAATTTAATGTTACTCTTGTTTTAAAGGAACTTGATTTTGGTATGGCTTGGGAAAAAATACTTCTTATATTTTATAGACTTATTGATATATCATTTTCTACTTCATAGTAGGTTAGTAAGAACTGTACCGAAATTACAGATGTCCTGGTGGTGGAATCCCCTTTAACAAATTTGACTTCAGATGTAATCACATGAATTTATCACCTTTAGCATATCATATGCTTCCTATATTATTTCTACTTCTAAAATACCTGAATATATCATCTTCATAAAGAGGCAATACTATATTTATACATTATAAAATTGCATGTTTGTTGCATAACTTGCCTTTATAAGAATTAAAGAAATCCATGTCCATAAGCTTTTTAAAAATTATCCTTAGTTTATATATAATTTAAACTTGAATATCTTTTAATTAAGTGAGCTGAATCAGCCGCATAGCACAGGGAGATCAGCTCGGTGCTTTGTGACCACCTAGAGGGTAGGGTGGGAGGGAGGGAGACGCAAGAGGGAGGAGATATGGGGATATATGTATATGTATAACTGATTCACTTTGTTATAAAGCAGAAACTAACACACCATTGTAAAGCAATTATACTCCAATAAAGATGTTAAAAAAAAAAAGTGAGCTGAATCAGTATATCAGTATAAATATAAGCTGAGAATAGTAAGTTATTGTATCAGAAGTAGAAAAGTATGAAAGTATATATGTATCCCAGAAGAAGGCAGAATACAGAGACTCAAAGAGAGGATTTCCAAGAGATTAATATTTAAGGAAAAGGCTGTTACTGTCATGGAATAGGATTTCTCCTTTAAGAATACTTGTTAGTGCTTCTTTTTTAAAATTAATCCCAATAGATTAAATCTACATTAACCATATTTAAAAGAGCTATTTAAAACTGAGTCATATTTTGAAAGTTATTTATTGGGTGACATAATGAGAATATGTTCAACTGTTAGTTGAAATAGTTGAAGTTGCCATCAGTTTTTGAATAAAAAAATTTTTTAAGAAAATCAACAATTGGATATGCTCCTTCAAAAGAATTTAAATTCATTGATAAAAGAAGAATAGCATATGTTCCTACTAGGATCATTCTGGTACTAAATATGATGGTAAAGTACGTAAATTAAATTAATCTGCTTATGGTGGTGGCCACCAAGCTGTAGAGAAAGCAGGGCCGTCTGGAGCCACAGTCACCACCCTTTCTGCCTTCCAGCTCCTAGCCCTGTTTTCAGCTAAAAGGTCATGCGAATTCATAACCAAGATGGCAAGGGGCAAGTTAACTCATTTTCTTTCGTTTGTTTTTTTGTTTTCCCCCTACCTTGATTAGTTGCATAAAGCAATGATGTAATGGATAAGAGCTTAGGCTCTGGAATGAGGCAAGGTTGGCTTTTCCCTTTCTGCCTGTGTGACCTAGGCAGGTTGCTTAACCTCTTTAAGCCTGTCCTCCCATCTGCACATGAGAAAAACACGATTACACAGTATTAAATGATAATACATGTACCCTGCTTCCCGCAGGCTTATGTTTTTTGTTACTACTGCCAGTATGTTTTACCAGTCCACTGTGTTTTTGAGGTTGTATATTACTTTCGTTTAGGTTTATGAAAGTAAACTAGCTGACCAGTACTTCCAGAGAACTTTACTGAAGAAAGTCTGGAGAGGCTGGCGGGCCATAGTACAGAAGCAGTGGAAAGAAGTGGTGGAACGAGCTTGCCAAGCAAGAGCTGAGGAAGTCTGTGTCCAGATTTCCAATGACTATGAAGCCAAAGTTGCAGTGGTAAACTTTTTTTTTCACTTTTTTAATAAAAGTAAAAAAGATGGGTAGCATCACTCACTGTTAGTTTACAGTTAGGCAGAGTAACCCATTTCTCCAATTTCATTCAGTGCAGTGTGGGTTCAAATGAGACTACTGGGAACAAACAGTACTAGTCAGACTTACAGACTTACTTGTTCTTTTAAGTAGTTATAACTTTGACCTCCAAACCTGTGTTAAATCTCTTGCATGTACATTTCTCTTGGAAATGTAAATCAGCCACAGATCCTTACATCTCTAAGAAAGCATACTTTCTTAGGCTTCTTTTGGCCTTTATTTAGCCAGAAATAAAGACCAAAAACAAGTATTTATCCTGATGTTATTTTAAGTGTACTATGTTTTTATAATGTTGGTATAAAGTGGTTGTATATAAATTGAAGTTATTTAGACTTATAACAATAATATTAACATTGTTTCCATGGGAAAACGTTTGAGACCCAAAATGAAAATAAAACCATACTAAAGAATGCAGTAGGCCTCTTGAAATCAAATATTAAGAGGAAAAAACTTTTTTTCATCATTATAACACTTAATTCTTAAAGTTTTATTATGCAAATAATTTTCTGCAAATGAAAATGACATGCAAAAATGCAGTCCCTTTTTTATTTTTTAAAATTTATTTTAATTTTTTTTAAATTTTTGGCTGCTTTGGGTCTTCATTGTTGCACTGGGCTTTCTCTAGTTGTGGAGAGCAGGGGCTGCTCTTCGTTGCGGTGCGCAGACTTCTCATTGCAGTGGCTTCTCTTGTTGCAGAGTACAGGCTCTAAGCGCAAGGGCTTCAGTAGTTGTGGCGCATGGGCTTAGTTGGTCTGCAGCATGTGGGATCTTCCTGGACCAGGGCTCGAACCCATGCCCCTTGCATCGGCAGGTGGATTCTTAACCACTGCGCCACCAGGGAAGTCCCATGCAGTCCCTTTAGATTTGGTCTGTGGGAAAGTGTTGTACCTAATGGCACTTTGCACTTTAAATTCTATAGATAACATCTAGTTAAAAACAACTGTTACTGTTGCAGGCATTTAGTTATTTTTTTCTGAAGGGGTGAGGGCTGTTTGGGGCTCTTAATATATTTTGTCTAGTATCCTACATAAAAATTTTATGGTGAGAAATAACATCATTCTGTATAATTAGAACACATCAATCAGGATTGGGACTGGTGTAAAATTCCCTTTGTTTAAACCCTGACTTTATGGTTAGGAATGAAAATGGTTTGTTGATGGAGACAATAGAGGTTAGATGCATCTTTTAAAATAAACTGAGACACAGCAGAAGAGGTATGTGGTAAAGTGATTTTAGTATTTCACACAAAAATAACTTCACAGTATAAGTCTCTTTTTTTTTTTTAAACAATAGATATTCTTCCTTGTGTCTCAATTTTTTTCTCTTCTTTTTGAAAATTTTCCTGATTTTAGTTATCTGGAGCTTTGGAAAATGCAAAAGCTGAGATCCAAAGGATGCAGCATGAAAAAGAGCACTTTGAAGATTCCATGAAGAAAGCTTTCATGAGGGGTGTATGTGCATTAAATCTTGAAGCCATGACTATATTTCAAAGCAGAGGTGATACAGGTTAGTATTTTAAGATTCTCTGCCTACTTTCAAAAAGGATTTGAGGAGATTTCAGTGATTGGTGTGGTCTGCAGTACTGATTTTCTGCAGTACCTATGTCTTATCCAGGCACTGCTATTTTTAATATCATGGTGTTATATTCAGTTTTAAATCTGCCATGAAAATTCTCTCAGTCATGGTTACTTACAGTATCTTATATCTGATCAAGTAAACTGTTAACTCAAGTATTTAGGCTCAATGTTATAATACTGCTTTGAATGTATAACATTATTTTAAGGCTCTTTTAACTATAATGCCTTTAAGTATAAAATTTCATTTCTGTTTTTTTCTAAGTAGCCAAATTCCTTAGACTGTTTTCATTATTAAATATTTCTTGTCTATTCATGGTTTCCCATTTTTTAAAAATTGCTTGTCTTCCAGTGCAAGAGAGTCCTCAACTAAAACTCATTTTCAACAAGTATACATATAGGCCTATCTATAGAAGTTGAGTAAAATAATTCTATGTCAGGAAAGGTCCATGTATTGGCTAGGATCTGAGTGGCTTTTGTCATCCACATGGCTTAGAACAGCTTTGCCACCAATTTACAAGGAGGCCTGTTTTCCTCACTGGGTTTTAGTTTTCTTCTCTGAACAAAGAAGATAATATAAATCTTCCTTACCTGCTTCATAGAGGGTTCTTGTGAGAATGCAGTGAAATATAACTGAAAGCACTTTAAAAGACAAAAAATACTTTAACATGTAAGAGGATATTCATGATATAATTATTGCAGTCTTAAGTCAGCCTCCAAAGTTTCATGTACACATTGAACATTTTTGCAGTATTTCCTCATATTAAATCCTGTTTGAAACTCAGTTTATTTATTGAGACAATTTCATTTTGTACCATCATTAAGATGATTTCAGTCCTGTGAATAGCTTGTCTGTGCTTGTTGTGCCCTCATTTTAAAGCCTCAATAAACGGTTTTTATTTCAATTGCGCACGCTATAGATGGTAGTGAGTTAAGGCAAATCGTTTTCTTTCTGCAACAGTCATGGTATGTGGCCCACATGCAAGTTAGAAACTTAGAATCATAGAATCTTGAAGCTGAATGGTTTATCTTGCTAATACCCAAATGAGTACTTGATTTCTCTAGTAAATCGTCTTTTAATTGAGTATTAATGCTAAAAACAAACTTACCGTCCCCAATGATTGGATAGTCTGCTTTCAGTTGTCATTGTTAGCAAGTTGTATATATTAAATTGAAGAATTTAATTATCTACTTGTAACAGATACTGGGTTTCACAAGTACAGTGAGAAATTATAATCATTAGAACTTGCTACATTCAATTGCAAGAAATCTATTTCTCGTAACCTACTTAAGAAGGTTACGAATTTACTTAGGACAGAGTGTCTTACCACCTTAATAAATTTACCGTCTTAAATTTTTAAATTCAAATACAGCTATGTCTCTTACAGGCAAATATCCATAACAGGACTTTGAGAAAATGTATTCTGATAATTATACAACATGATTTATTTTGCTCCTGTTTTTTTTAAGTCTACTGTCATCTGCAGCTAATGCCAGATTCTGAGATCCCAGCTGTTTTCAGTGGCCTTGTGCTTTGTTTCATTTTGTTTAATTTTGGCTGTGCCGTGCAGCATGTGGGATCTTAGTTCCCTGACCAGGGATCGAACCTGCACCCCCTGCATTGGAAGCACGGAGTCTTAACCACTGGACTGCCAGGGAAGTCCTCTTGTGCTTTGTTTACCATAACAATGGGTAGTAAAGATAAACAGGACTAGTAAGACACATGTTAGCAGTACACACTAGTGTTGATGGAGCTACCAAAGGCAAGAGTTCAGTGTAATGTAATGCTGCATTTGCTCTGTGATATCTGTCTTGTGGCATTTTAATAACAGCTATTAAAATAAAATTTTAAAAATTCTCACAAGAGGAACTTCCCTGGTGGCGCAGTGGTTAGGAATCCACCTGCCAATGCAGGGGACACAGGTTTGAGCCCTGGTCCGGGAAGATCCCACATGCTGCAGGGCAACTAAGCCCGTGTACAACAACTACTGAGCCTGCGCTCTAGAGCCTACAAACCACAACTACTGAGCCCGCATGCCACAATTACTGAAGCCCGCGCACCTAGAGCCCATGCTGTGCAACAAGAGAAGCCACTGCAATGAGAACCCCGCGAACCGCAACGAAGAGTAGCCCCTGCTCACCACAACTAGAGAAAGCCCGTGCACAGCAACGAAGACCCAAGGCAGCCAAAAATAAATTTAAAAAATAAATAAATTTATTTAAAAATAAATTCTCACAAGGAAAAAAAAAATTACTTCTGGCCCCCTTAAAGCAATTTTTTTTTTTTTTTGTGGTACGCGGGCCTCTCACTGTTGTGGCCTCTCCCGTTGTGGAGCACAGGCTCCGGACGCTCAGGCTCAGCGGCCATGGCTCACGGGCCCAGCCGCTCCACGGCATGTGGGATCTTCCCGGACCGGGGCACGAACCCGTGTCCCCTGCATCGGCAGGCAGACTCTCAACCACTGCGCCACCAGGGAAGCCAAAGCAATTGTTTTTTATAATGCAGATTTTAATAATACAGTGTTTCTTATGTACTGCTCTACTTGTTAGAGCAAAATAAATATGTATTTTTATCTCTTCTGATTCTCTGCTAGCCATAATCTGCAGTGCATCTCATGTTGTACAATATCCTAATAAATCTTATAGCTTAGATAAAAGTTTCTATGAGGTAGACAAAATATGTCAATACAAATGGCCTTTAAAGGGATACCTGCCACTTTTTAAAGTAGTTTTAGGAACAGTAGAAAAATGCTTTCCAACTGAAAAACATACCCAGTTAAAGTGAGAATAATTACTATACTGGTTCCACATAAGTCTGCCACCCACCTAAAAAAAGAGACAATCAGTCACTTTCTATGAAAAACATGTTAAAACTCAGTGTGTGTGTTTTGTTTTCAAAGCAAAAGCAGTATATGTTGAATTCATCTTTCATCAAATTATTTCAAAGGGCCTATGCATTGTAATCCTCATTAAACTTTGTTAATGAAGTAACTATTGCTCTATTTTATGTAAAGATAGTCTAAGACAAGAACTTATACAGAAGTCCAAATTTCTGGATGGAACTTATACAGAAGTCCAAATTTCTGGAATTTCTGGAATGAGGACAACATGGAAAACCTTTTCAGCATAGGGCTACATAATGCCCTCTATTCATATATTCTGAAACATCTCAGTGACTGAATATTGAAATCCTCACCCTGATGTTTGGTACCAGGAAGATATAGTCTTTTTTTAAAAATTTTATTTATTTTTGGCTATGTTGGGTCTTCGTTGATGCACACGGGCTTTCTCTAGTTGCGGTGTGCGGGCTTCTTATTGCGGTGACTTCTCTTGTCGCGGAGCACAGGCTCTGGGTGTGTGGGCTTCAGTAATTGTGGCGCACGGGCTCTGTAGTTGTGGCTCACAGGCTTAGTTGCTCCGTGGCATATGGGATCTTCCCGGACCAGGGATCGAACCCGTGTCCCCTGCATTGGCAGGTGGATTCTTAACCACTGTGCCACCAGGGAAGCCCCGAAGATATAGTCTTAAGTGGAAATTTTAACCAAATTCTAATGCTGGGGGGTGGAAATCTAGAATAGGACTCTTTATCCTGGCTTCTGGAAGCTGACATTATTTGTTCCTTTGATCTAAGATTAAGGTTCAGTTTTGAGAGGTTTCTATATATGTGTCACTAAAATCAGTTAAATGTGCAAATATGCTCTTAATTCATGACATATAATCTACCTGCAAGAACTCATTTCTTTTACAGTATCAAAAGTAAAGATTTTAGTGTTACTTATTGACTTATTATTGCTTGCTGAAAAACTCAAGAATTAAAAATACATTGGTTTTGTTAGGCTAAGAGCAATAGATGGTAAATGAAGAGGGTATGGTGATATCAGAAAACTATTCTAAAGATCTAAATACCAGGCCATTTATCAGGATAGTTGTATTAAATAATGCAAAGAACATAAATCTTTAGGCACAATGTGACCATATTATAATAGTGGTTGTAAGGTCCCAGCTGAGTACATAATTTATTTTTTTACATAAGAGCAAATCATTCATTAGCTTTCACATGTTGAAGGAACTGGTCTGAAGTCTTTAGTGGTTAATGCTGACATTAACCAGTTAACACTGACAAACTGCATTAACCGAACAGTGTTAACCTATCTAGTATATGACACATTTCTACATTTCTGCTGGACCACATTTTGGAGATTATGTATTTTCACTGTTGGGAATATAAAAGTAATCTTAACTTGGAAGAGTGTTAATGGAATTAATTTGTGATTTATAGGGACAGACTTCACAAATAATAAAAGGGAAGAGTATGGTCCTGGTGTTCAAGGAAAAGAACATTCTTCTCATTTGGATCCTTCAGCTCCTCCGTTGCCCTCAGCAGTGCCGCCATCCCCACCAGCGGCAGCCCTGGGAGCCACCTGCACTGCTGCCTTTCCCTCTGCTGCTTCCATCACTCCTGCCGGGGCTGCTTCCACTTCCTCTGTTCACCTTCCTGTTTCTGCCCCTCACGGCGCTGCATCGACAGCTACAGCTTCCTCTACACAGGAAGAAATGGTCAGTACAGTTAACTCAGGTGCCTATGTTGGGAAAAAGGTTCCAAACTTGTTTGTATATTGGATATTTTGAACTCAGAACATATTTTCCCATGGAGAAAAGAGTCTATATGGTCTTTAGGCCAATCCACAGAAAACATTTAATACACAAGGTAGCTAAAACATGAATTTGTAATGAAAATAATACCTGAAACTTCTATTACAATAGTGATAATTAAACAAAAATGAACTTATTAATTTTAAAGGAAATCAGTGGGTACTTTCAAGGGCTTAGGAGGCTAATGGCTTTTTTGTATATTCTTATTTAACTACAGCTTCCCTTTTCCTGGATGCAGACATATTAACACTACTCTGTAGTGACTCCATCTTGGTTAGGTTTTAAGTTTTCATTTATAATTGGAATGAAGATAGGAATTGTTTTTCCTAAAGTCACTAGCTGCTAATAGGGGAGTCCATAGAGGGGGAAGAGTACTGAATGAGGATGGCGTATTTGTGGGAGAATTTACCTGAAGTTAAATTAATCAAGCTATTAATATGCATACTGTGGTTCTGACTTCTCGGCCTCCTGTCGTTAAACCTGTATTCTTCAGTGTCTCTCAAGTGAAGGGCACAGGGATACAGGCCAAGCTTATCAGACTCACCTCTGCACGGCTTTTTTTTAAAAAAACCCTATGCCCTTAGAGAAATGCAAATCAAAACTATAATGAGATACCATCTCACACCAGTCAGAATGGCCATCATCAAAAAATCTAGAAACAATAAATGCTGGAGAGGGTGTGGAGAAAAGGGAACACTCTTGCACTGCTAGTGGGAATGTGAATTGGTACAGCCACTATGGAGACCAGTATGGAGGTTCCTTTAAAAACTACAAATAGAACTACCGTATGACCCAGCAATCCCACTACTGGGCATATACCCTGAGAAAACCATAATTCAAAAAGAGTCATGTACCAAAATGTTCATTGCAGCTCTATTTACAATAGCCAGGACATGGAAACAACCTAAGTGTCCATCATCGGATGAATGGATAAAGAAGATGTGGCACATATGTACAATGGAATATTACTCAGCCATAAAAAGTAACGAAATTGAGCTATTTGTAGTGAGGCAGATGGACCTAGAGTCTGTCATACAGAGTGAAGTAAGTCAGAAAGAGAAAGACAAATACCGTATGCTAATACATATATATGGAATCTAAGAAAAAAAAAAGGTCATGAAGAGCCTAGGGGCAAGACGGGAATAAAGACACAGACCTACTACAGCATGGACTTGAGGATGTGGGGAGGGGGAAGGGTAAGCTGTGACAAAGTGAGGGAGTGGCATGGACATATATACACTACCAAACGTAAAATAGATAACTAGTGGGAAGCAGCCGCATAGCACAGGGAGATCAGCTCGGTGCTTTGTGACCACCTAGAGGGGTGGGATAGGGAGGGAGACGCAAGAGGGAAGAGATATGGGAACATATGTATATGTATAACTGATTCACTTTGTTATAAAGCAGAAACTAAAAAAAATAAAAATTTTCCATATAATAAACATTATGTTTAAAAAACAAAAACCCTATGCCCTTCTTCCCTACTCTGGCTTGGATCTGGCACAAAGGCATGTACAGTTCTATAAAGGTGCTGGGATGATTCAGATTTGCTTGTCTCCCTCTCCTCCCTGACCCTAACCACTTACATGAGAGGAAGGAAGATGGCAGAGTAGGTTTTAGGTCTTAATTAAGATTTACAGGGACTTCCCTGGAGGTCCAGTGGTTAAGAATCCGCCTTCCAATGCAGGGGACATGGGTTCGATCCCTGGTCAGGGAACTAAGATACCACATGCCATGGGGCAGTTAAGCCTGCATGCCACAACTGCTGAGCCCACACGCCTCAACTAGAGAGAAGCCTACGTGCCTCAATGAAGATCCCATGTGCCGCAACTAAGACCCAATGCGGCCAAAAAAAAAAAAGAGTTACACAGGCCATTAGAAGGTGCTGTAGAGCTAGGCAGCTCTCTGCAGCCAAGGGACGCATGAGTCAGCCAGACAGTTGGTCATCTGAAGTATTCCAGCCTTTTGCTTTCCTTTTTTTTTTTAATTTAGTTTTGTCTGCGTTGGGTCTTTGTTGCTGCGCGCGGGCTTTCTCTAGTTGTGGTGAGCAGGGGCTACTCTTCATTGCGGTGTGCGGGCTTCTCATTGTGGTGGCTTCTCTTGTTGCGGAGCATGGGCTCTAGGCGCGCGGGCTTCAGTAGTTGTGGCATGTGGGCTCAGTAGTTGTGGCGCACAGGCTTAGTTGCTCCACGGCATGTGGGATCTTCCCGGACCAGGGCTCGAACCCATGTCCCCTGCATTGGCAGACGGACTCTTAACCACTGCACCACCAGGGAAGTCCCTTGAATTTCTGCCTTTTGGAAGCTACTAACTTTGGGGAAAAATATGTTGAGATCTGCTATTTTGCATTTCTTAAATATGACTTAAGAGAAATTTGAATGTGTGGGGGAGTTTTGATTTAGAAATAAGACACTAAAATTCAACCCTGACATGCGTTCAAGCTGTGTTTATTTTTCATGATTACACATTTTGAAGTGTGATCCTATACTGATGATCTCATTTAAATAAACACAGTGAGTATTTATATAAATTTCTGGTTTGTCATTCATGCTGCATATCTAGATAACACATAGAGCTAGATTTTTCAAAATTCCCTTCTTAAAATATGACTACACCATTTGTACATCTGGGTTTATATCTGAATCTGAACATGCATAACGAGAACCAAATGAATGAGTGTACTTACCACCCTTTTTATTTTTTGAAACAATTTGGTCACCTAATTTTGAAGTCTTTGAAACCTGAAAAACACAATATTATATAGACAGCCCTTCTTCTTCCCCCACCCGTCCAGCTACATCCTGCTCCTTCAAAACAGACACCCATTCAAGTTCATTCACATAAGTACAGCATTTAGGGTTAGAGAGAAAGGAGAATCACAAGTAAATCAATCTGTAAGTGCCATGCTAGTTTTCTTCCTTTCTTATTTAATTAAAATACTCAGATTTACCTCAAATATGTCTGTCTGTTTTTAAAAAGAACCATATTGACAAAAGCAAAAACAAATACATTACTTGGATTACTTACCTTACATGAAACCATTATTGTTAGGAACAGGAAAAGAGAGATTTGTGATCCAGCCCTGGCTATCTTTCTCTTCATTTGAATCACAGAGGATTCCTATGAACATTCAAAACTTTTTCTAGTCTTCTTCAGTAATTTCCAGTACCTAAAAGGTGTGTGTAGAAAGTAAACTGCAGAGAATCAGGAGACAAATAACTGGAGAAGGGAGGATTACCATTCTAGTGAAAGAATATTTTCATCTGTGAAATTATTTCTTTTCTGCAGACATCATCAGTATATTAAATATGAGAATTTCATGGTGGAAAATATTTTCAAAAAACATGTGCTCGCTTCGGCAGCACGTTTACTGAAAAAAAATATATATTAGGCAGTTATACAAGCAAATGTACTATTGCAGTTCACAAAGTTGAACAACAGATGGCACTTTACTTTTTCTAACTCCATTTGAAATAATCGAGGGGTTTTAATTGGATTTTTAAGCTGAATCAGTAAAGTTTCTCTTCTAACTTTGCTCTTCATCTGAACACAAAGTGAAAGGCTAGCATTAGTCAGTTGGGCCTGCTCTCCCTGTTTCATACATGAGGAAATAGAGGCTTAGGGAGAGTAACTTGCCAGTGGACACAATTACTAATGCAATTGTAATTCAGACTTTGACAGTCTGGCTTCAGAGCCCTGTACTCAACCAATAATCTGCATTGTTTCCATGTCAGATATTAAGATACAAATATTGGGGCTTTTTAAATATGTCATTTCCCTTTTTCTTATTCCTTTTGATTTTTGCCCCACTAATGTAATTAGTTGATCATGAAAAAAAAAAATGAGTACATGTATTACTCCTGACGTAAATGTAATCTTTCTGGTGTATTGTCCAGTGGTAAGCAACAAAAACTGTAAAACCTGACATTACCTTTTGATATAATCATCTCGCTTTTTGCAATACATTCTACAAATAACTCTCAAAGGAAAAGGAAAATCCAGGAATTCCTTGGTGGTCCAGTGGTTAGGGCTCTGTGCTTTCACTGCTGAGGGCCGGGTTCCACCCCTGGTCGGGGAAGTAAGATCCCACAAGCCGCGTGGTACAGCCAAAAAAAAAAAAAAAAAAAAAAAAAAAAAAAAAATCCTTTTTTTTTTTTTTTAATTACAAAAGTTTGCTATATATAATAGGAAAAGAACTGGGACAGTTAAACTGCAGTTTGTTGATATAAAAACCTCTCATTAAAAATGATAGCTTGTCTCATGTATAAAATAAATAAGAGCCTGCTGTATAAAAATAAAATTCAAAAAAAATGATAGCTTGTCTCTATTCATGAAAAAAAGTATATTAACAATGCCATAAGAAAAAGGGAGGACACAAAAGCATATGAGTAATGATGATTTATCCATAAGGGTCAGAAGTTCATAAAACAGATTAGCGGTTCAAGAATTAGGGATTGTTTGGGAAGGGAGATGGGTATGACTCTAAAGAAAGGACAGCACGAGGGAGAGCTTTGTGGTGATGGAATAGTTCTGTATCTTGATTGCAGTGATAGTTACAGGAATCTACACATGTGATAAAGTGACATAGATCTATATCCAGGCATCATTCCAACATCAGCTTCCTGGTTTTGACATTGTAATTACATAAGATGTAATCATTGCAGGAAACTGGGTGAAGAATACACAGGACCTCTCTATGCTCTCTTTGCAACTTCCTATGAATCTATAATTATTTCAGAATAAAGTTTTAGAAGTTCCTAAAATCCTATAAAATAGTTGGTATACCAAGGTTAAAGGGGTGTTTGGGGTGCTTGGTTTTATGTTCTGCTTTTTGCCTTCTTGTTTAAAACTTTTTCCCCATGTTAGAGTTGGTTGCATATACAATTATTTTAAGTGCCTGTGTATTTTCTCTATAAGTTATAGAAGCAAAAGTACCATAAATTTTGCCATGGATTTTCTACCAACTGAATATTTTTTTGTTTTTTAGTATGGGCCCAGGGTTGTGACATCAGCACAACAGAAAGCTGGAAGAACAATCACAGCCCGGATCACAGGGAAATGTGATTTTGCTTCAAAAAATAGAATCAGTAGCAGTTTAGCTATAATGGGAGTTTCTCCTCCCATGAGCTCCGTCGTTGTGGAAAAACATCATCCGGTCACAGTGGTGAGTCTGCATTTGATAACTTCTTGTCAAAAAATCTTTTTCCTGAGAATTGATAGACTAATAAACACTTAAATGACATGTTGAGGAGAAGAGCAAAATCCATGATGACTGGTACTTATTCTACCTTTACTATTACAGTCTTTATATACTTATAATTATCACACCTGCTTTAAATCTACCTTTCCTATTTTAGGAAATTAATTTCAGAAACATTGTTTCTTCTCCATAGTATAAAAATTATCAAATACAATTAATCCAGTGTATTGATGGCCAAAAGGGTAAAGTATATAAATGATTTCTCATTAATTTAAAAAAATGACAAAAACTGTTTACTCATTAAGTGCTGTCCATGTAGCAGATTTTTTACTCTTAAGAAATGCCTACTTTTATGGTTTTTAAGTTTTCTCCTTTTTTTTATTTTTTGAAGTCTTATTTTCAAATATAATTGTCAACGTATTTCTAATTTGGAAAAAAATTAGGTTGCAATAAATTCATGTGATATAAAGTACATGGAATTTAAGCCAAAAAAAAAAAAACCCTGAGTTAGTGCCTCAGTTTCGCTACTTACTGCCTTTGTGATCGTATACAAATCAAGTAAATATTTGAGCCTCCATTTTTTCACGTGTAAAACGGGAGCAATAAGAGTACTTAGCTCCTAGAGTTATTGTCAGGATTCAGGATTAAATAAGATAACATGAAAATTAAATGAGTTGTATAAAGGCACTTTGTAAATTGTAAAGCCATAAGCAAATTTAACTTAATAAAAGTTACTAGAGGGCGTCCCTGGTGGCGCAGTGGTTGAGAGTCCGCCTGCCGATGCAGGGGACATGGGTTCGTGCCCCTGTCCGGGAAGATCCCACATGCCGTGGAGTGGCTGGGCCTGTGAGCCACGGCCGCTGAGCCTGTGCGTCCGGAGCCTGTGCTCCGCAACGGGAGAGGCCACAACAGTGAGAGGCCCGCGTACCGCAAAAACAACAAAAAAGTTACTAGAGAAGGATACATGGGATATCTCTGTGTTATTTCTTACAATCGCATATGAATCAACAATTGTCTCAAAAAGTTTAATTTCTAAAAGTTACAAGAACACATCCCTAAAGAGAAACGATTGATTTTAAAGAAGAATGTCCTCTATATAAATTCTGAATGTTAAGCAACATTCCTGTCTGCTTAATATGTCAAAAAGATAAAAGGAATGATTTTAAATCCTTTTCCTTCTGAACACTAGATTGTTACTAGATGATTAAGTCAAAAGAAGCTGGATTGATTGTTAAAATTTAGCTTCAGGTAAAGTGTGACCACAGTGAAGTGGCAGACTGAGATGGAGGTACCAAGTCCAAACTGAACACATCGAGGGTAGAGGATCATCTTAGCCCTCATAGGTTGGACAGCCTCTGAAAGTCCTTAGATGACTTCTCCCCGTATTTTTGAAAATGTGAGATTAGGTATCAAAGATGAGAAGAAATGAACTCATTTCTATTTTTATCAGCACATATGATGTTTATAAAGGGATAGGGGGAGAGAGACTGTCCGTTCATAAGGCAAGGAAGATATAAAGACAGCACATGTGTTTATTTTTAATTCAGACAACCTGTTTTTTTTTGTACTGATTGGAATGATATTTTACAGAAGAAAAACCAAGGAACTAAAGACTTACAACCCGTTTCTGATATTTATCTCTCAAACTGCCCTTCGTTTATTTAGTATGTTCAGTTACTCTTCAGTAATTGGGCACGAATTCAATAGCCATAAACTGCTTCCATTGTTACCTACTTTGGATTGTGTAACAGGCACAGTGGCAGTCCTCTGTGCTATTTTTATTTTTCATTTTATCCCAGGATCCTAAGAACTACAACTACTAGAAACAGTTATTACTAATAAACCATTCATCAGATTTCTGACACTTGAGCTCCATCTGCTGGGTAACTGCTTGCTCCTAGTGCTACTTCATCCTGTGCCATGTTTTGTAGATCATGATGCCAGTGGTACCATGAATCTGTTTCTACAGGTTCTCTTGCCCATCATCCCTAAGGAGAAATAGCTCTTTTGTCAGGGTCAGATTAGGTGGTTAGCAACTAAAATTTTATCTTAGTTGCAAGAATCTCTCCTATTTGTAATGGTTATCCAGTTATTTACGTACAAAGAAACATTTATATAAAACACTCTAAGAAAAGAGGTTATTTCTCCTTTTCTTTAAAGAGAAAATCTTATTAAAGCAGAATCTGACATGAGGATCTTTGTTTCAAGAGATTTCATTCATTTTTTTTTAAGCAAAAGCTGTATTGTAGAGCTTTTGAAATACACAGTGAATGTTTTGATATAATATATATAATTTTACTTCAAGTATTTTAAAGATGACTTTTCTAAGTGGAAGACCCTAATAGGAATCTACATGTACTAATGTTTGTTGGGTTAAGTTATAGATAATGAAATGATATTTAGTATGTATAATTTTATGGAATTGTTGAAGCATATTTTTGCCTTTTCAGCAAACCATTCCGCAAGCTACTGCAGCAAAATATCCCCGGACCATTCACTCTGAAAGTAGTACCTCAGCTTCCAGATCTCTCGGAACCAGATCATCTCACACCCAGTCTCTCACAAGCATTCAGTCCATAAAAGTGGTTGACTAAAATGAATATGTTCCTAGTGAGGTTGTTGAATTCTTCTCGCTTTACTAAGAATTAGAAATTTTTAGTTTTTAAAATTTCATATTCTTAGAACATCACGGACACATCATGTTAATTTCCTCAAAATTACAAGAGACTTTTTCAAGGTGTACCATCCTTTGTAACTATATGTAGGATTATTTTAATGTGATTTTTTTATTTAAGCAATTAAGTAAAACTTTTAAATTAAAAAAGAAACTAGCCTTAATTTTTTAATAGGTTCAACCTGTGACCGATTATATCGTCAAAGTATATAAATCCTGTTTTTGCAGTGTTATTTCCAAAAGGCTAAATCATTTGCAATGTTACCACGTAAACTTTGAGAGAGAACTTTACTAAAAAAATTATTTAAACTAATAGAAACTAAGGTATTTTTATTTGAAAATTAATTAAAAAAATAAAAGCCCAGAGTAATATCTTATCACAAAGTTTTTTTGTGACTTTAATATATTAGTCCTCATTTTTCTGGGGCTCTAACAATTAAAAATAGGGGGGGGAATAGCAATACCTATGAATAGTTTTTAATGTTAAAAGGGAAGAAATATTTTACTAGCACAATAACAGAGTTACAGAAACATCAGAAAGAAATTTCCTATTGGGACTTCCCTGGCGGTCCAGTGGTGGCTCTAGAAGCCACCACAATGAGAAGCCCACACACCACAACGAAGAGAACAGCCCTTGCTCGCCGCAACTATAGAGAGCCCGTGCACAGCAACAAAGACCCAATGCAGCCAAAAATAAATAAATAAAATAAATTTAAATCACAGATCAATAGGTTTTTTTAAAAAAAAAGATTATTGTAAGCATCTTTTAAAGCTTTATCTAAACTCTAGAAATTGTATATTGTCTACAGCACCAAGTAATTAGTGTTAGCCTAATTCAACTTAACTTCTTCCAATGCAGGGGGTGTGGGTTCGATCCCTGGTTGGGAAGCTAAGATCCCACATGCCTCGTGGCCAAAAAACCAAAACAGGGGCTTCGCTGGTGGCGCAGTGGTTGGGAGTCTGCCTGCCGGTGCAGGGGACACGGGTTCGTGCCCCGGTCCAGGAGGATCCCACATGCCGCGGAGTGGCTGGGCCCGTGAGCCATGGCCGCTGAGACTGCGCGTAACAGTGAAGGGCCCACGTACCGCAAAAAAAAAAAAAAAAAAAAAACCAAAACAGAAGCAATATTGTAACAAATTCAATAAAGAAAGACCTTAAGAATGGTTCACATCAAAAAAAATCTTAAAAAAAAAATAAATTTCCTGTTAGAATGATCCTATTTCAAATGTTCTTTCTTACCTTTTTGAAAGTCTATAGCATTGAAACTTTTTTTGCTCTGAACATCCAAACATTGTCCTGTGATGGTACAGCCCTGGACAATTCAGCAATTCAGGCCTTCCAGGCCTGGCAGAGACTTTTCAATGCCTGGCCAATAGGAAGAAACCATCTGGGCAAACAGATTTAGGAGAACAAGACCAGGCTTCTAATGCTTTTATTGCTGGCTGGCTGGGTTATCTAGGGCCAGACACTTAAATTAATCTCAGGGTCCTCATCTGTGAAATAATGAGATCTACCTACCCTACCTATTTTCCAAAGTACTTATGGCTCACATAAAAATGAGTGGATTCTGAGGAACTTGTGAACAGCCTCAGTTTCCCTATCTTTAACAGAAGTGGATGGTTTCAGCCTCTTTCAGTCTGAACATGACCTAGCCCTGTGCTCTAACTTTACTATTGGAAATAGTTTTTCTTATTGCCTCATGTTGTAATAGGACATGAGAGAATAAATGTGAGACTGGCAAATATCCCATTTTCTAAAGGATACACCAAGGCTTTTTTGAACTATAAAAGTATCTGGCTGTGTCTTAAAGAGTATTAGATCCTTCTTATGCAGTGCTTCTTTTGGATTGTGGCCAGCTACCACTGGTGGCAAACAGCTCTTCTTGGGTTTCAATAGGCACAAATCAACAGCACTTCATCATCCTGCTGCCCGTACCACGGGCATGCTCCTCCCCAGAGCTTCCCTGTCCACTCAGAGAGTCGAGATACCGGCAGGCTCCACTCATATGCAGCCTGGAATTAACATCCCGTTGGGGTAAACAGATCAATTCTTACTTTCTCCCCATATGAATTGTCCTGAGATGCATTAGTCCATTCTTGAGGTCAAATAACCAGTTGTTCCTGATACCAAGTGTTGGCCAATTTGGTAAATCACGCTGGTCTTGGCTCTCCCTTCCCCATCTCACTTCCTTTTTCCTTCACTCCTGCTTCCTTGGATCTACACTCCTGAAAAAAGCAGTTGCTCATAAACTTTGGTCTTGGGCTCTGCTTTTTAAGGAACTTACATGACAACAGGGAATGGTTTTCAGTAAGCAGCTTCCCTGGTGGCGCAGTGGTTAAGAGTCCACCTGCCAATGCAGGGGACACAGGTTCAAGCCCTGGTGTGGGAAGATCCCACATGCCACGGAGCAACTAAGCCTGTGCGCCACAACTACTGAGCCTGGGCTCTAGAAGCCACCACAATGAAAAGCATGCACACCACAACGAAGAGAACAGCCCCCGCTCACCGCAACTAGAGAAAGCCCATGCATAGCAACGAAGACCCAATGCAGCCAAAAATAAATAAATAAAATAAATTTAAATCACAGATCAATAGGTTTTTTTTAAAAAAAAAAGAATACTGTAAGCATCTTTTAAAGCTTTATCTAAACTCTAGAAATTGTATATTGTCTATAGCACCAAGTAATTAGTGTTAGCCTAATTCAACTTAAATTCAACAATTAAAACACTTAAACAGTAAGAGTATGTACTCATATTTGTTTATTATTGCATAAAGACGTTACCCAGATTTTGAAGCAAGGTCAGTGGAAACTGGCCATACTGAAGAACAGGTGGGGACAATGCTTTTCACTAAATACCTTTCTAAAAACTTTTTATAATCATGTGAACATATTACCTGTTTTAAAATTAAGCTTACCATTTACAATCAGCATGAGATGAAGATGCAGAGCTATAAATTAATGATGTAATAAATGGACTGAAATTGCTCGTGATTTTATTTCTGGGCTTATAGACTTAGAGTCAGAATTTGATAATGGAGAGCCTTAAATTATAATGAACAGGTGCACATAAGCTGATAGAAATTGATACTTGATTTCATATTTCAGAACTTTCTCAGATTACAAAAATAATGTGTGGTTAATATTTTAAAAAAATATTGGAAAGTACCAAAGTACAAAGATAATGAAAATCACCTGTAATTACATCACCAAGAGATTAAAAAACATTGGTGCATACACCTCTGGTCTTTTCTTAAGTGATATATTACACATAGGTGTTATTTAAAGCCAACAGTAACTGAATTTCCAAAGCAAGTTTCTCTTATGAAACAGAAATAACGGTTAATGATTTAAATACTATGGATATGAGGTTAGGCATTTCATAGACATTCTCCCTTCATCATCACCTCAATATTATAGAAGAGATAGACCTCTTTCCCCCATCCTATAGAGAAGGAAACTAAAGATCTGAGAACTTGAATGTTAGCATGCCCAAAGGCTCACAGTTAATAAATGGCAAAACCATGATTCAAAACCATGTCTGTCTATTCTTAAAACCCTGGGTTTTTTCATTTACCATAATGTTCCCACCATCATAATTTTTTAAAACATGATATACAAAATCCTAGGTTATTCTATCACTAGATATGTTATCACATATTATGTTGCATCAAATGACAGAAATGGGAAAAATCATATACAACCTGCCTTAAGCAAAACCAAAAAAAATTGACTTTTCAGTGGTTGGAAAGTGTAATACCATTTTTTCACCCGTTAGAGAATCCTGTCACTGCCATCTTCACGGTTGAAAAGAAAATCAATACTACTGCTGGAAGAACTTTACACCATTTGAAGAACTGAATTTAAGAGGGCTGAATACTGAATGGAAAATCATTTAAGTACAATTTCTTTAGGCATTTATGAAACTGCACATTTCTTGGGCCTTGAGTCAGTTTCACTTTTAAATTGACCAATCTTTTCTGGAAAAAATGATAAGATTAATAGCTAATATTTATTAAGCACTTGGCTACATGTCAGGCACTATTAATCCCACAACAGCCCTTTGACACAGACACTTTTCTAGTTAAAAACTGAGAATGCCGGCAGAGTGAGTTCTGTACAGAACTTGCTCAAAATCATAGCCCATTATTTGTTGGAGTTCAGCTATAAGCTCACACAGTCTCGCTCCGGAGTACATGCCCTCACCCACTGCAGTGGGCTGCCTCTCAGTCTTCCCTGGGAGTTCTTGTGGACACTCTTTCATAGAAGTGAGTAAGTTCAAAATTGAGGGAACAAACCCAGAGCTAGGAGGATAATGTCATGGAAGGTAGGCATAATCCATGCACACTATTCCTCGTACCTACCACTGCTTGAAACTGAATATCGGATCTGTGATGTGATGTGCATTTATGTTCTCAGTTTCAGGTAAAACTGCACCAGCGAAAATAATGGTGATAAGTTTTCAAAGCATCTTCCCTGACAGTATGGTCTTTGGCAGAGTGATTTTTAGCAGTAATCCCAGCTGGCAAAATAATTGCCTGTCTGCTCTTTTCTCTCAGCGTAGAAGTAACTTTTTCAAACGTACTAACTCGCAGAGTTCCCAAGAGGAAGAGGCATGTTGAGCAAGACAGTTCTTAGCTGTAGAGCACTGTCCTGTAAGATGGTTCAGCACTCCTTCTGCCCTCCTCCCACCCACACCCCTCCCACACATGCACACACACAAAAGTACTCCTGCACTTTTCAAATGCCCAGCAGGGGAATGACACTGAGAGCCACCAGGCTAACAACGGGACCAGTGCTGATTAAGTCACCAAAGGAGAAGCTGTATGTTCTGACACCAAGCTGGGACTGCTGTGGCTCAGGGAAGTACTTGTGCCGACCGTCCCCTACCATTTTAAGAGAGTGGGAGTTCCTATCTGTTGAAAACCGTAACTCACCAACTAGTTCTGTAACTCACGAGCTAGTTCTGAAAACTGCAACTCACCAGCGGGAGTTCCTATCTGTTGAAAACTGTAACTCACCCGCGCACACCAGCTCTTCGTACAGGTGCTTGACCGGCGTGGCCTGTGTCACCAGGGCCCCGTGGCCGCGTTCACGGAAGCTCTCCTCTCCCGTGGCAAGCACGAAGGGCAGATGCTGACAACTCCTTACTGTGAACTCAGTTCCAACACAAGTTCCATGTGACTGTGGGTGCATGTTCATTCCTCCTCTGGCAGCTGTGAGATAAGAAGCCCAGTGGATGAAAGCCCTTCCAGTCGCCTCACCGGTACTTCTAGGGGGACCAGAGTTTGGAGTCTCTCAGCACTTGCCACGCACCTGATGTGCTTAACACAGACGAAAGCTGAGGATGAGAGAGGGGAGGGACAATCTTAAAGAGATGTGGAGCTTTTCTTCAACGTTCAGGTGGCACTGCTAGAGGCTAGCACTTCTCAAACTTAAGATGCACAATTCACCTGAGGGTCTTGTTAGAGTGAAGGTGCTGGTTCAGTCAGTCTGGGGTGAGGATCTGCAGGTGAGTAAGCTCCCAGGTCCTGCTGCTGCTGCTGCCCGTGAACCACACCCTAAGCAGCCAGCATGCACCCACCTGCTGGTCCAGCTTCCAGAAAACTCCTCTGGTAGAAGTCTGCAACCCCCGGCCAGGCCAGGGCTCTTCACTGGGCAGATCTCACTAGACGCCTAACCCCTGAGAGGTGTTCGGGGAAGTGCTGGGATACGGAGATGGGAACCGTGGTCACTTGCGGCTGGAGGTCACAGTTACAAACCCGTGCCAGGTTCCTAGCTCTGCCAGATGCCGAAATGAGGAGGGTCTGAGCTCTGGGGAGGAAATCCGCTGCACAGACTGTTAGAGGGGCAGGCGTTTCAGGGAGAACAAACTATATGCATGAAGAATGTACTCCTAGGGACTTCCCTCGTGGTCCAGTGGTTAAGACTCTGCGCTCCCAGTGCAGGGGGCCTAGGTTCGACCCCTGGTCAGGGAACTAGATCCCACAAGCTGCAACTAAAGAGCCCACATGCCACAACTAAATAGCCTGCACTTGGACACAGAGATCCCGCATGCAGCAACAAAGGCCCGGCGCAGCTGAATAAATAAATAAATAAAATTTTAAAAAGTGCTCCTAGGTGAATCCAGTTCCTTTCCTAAATCTTGCCGCTGCCAGACTAATTTTTCTTAAATACCATCATCAACGTGTCATTCCTTTGCTCAAAAGCCCACCAACTCCATTGTGCCAGTAGCATAACCCAGGGTTACAACGTAATTGGATTGTGAATGTTACTATTATCATGCCAACTAGATTATCAGTTCCATTAAACATGCACCATGGCTTACAGAGCTGATGTATGCTTCCTCTGGCACAGCTAAACGCACTCTAGGCACTCGGTAATGTGTGAATGAAACACATCAAAACTCCCCTTATCCTGATGGCAAGTACTCTGAAAGCACACTACATTTCCAAATCAACTTTTTAGGTCAAGAGAAATTTCCAGGAGGCAACTCCATTTTCCTAAAGACTTCACAGAACACTATGTGCCCAATTAGCAACAAGGAGAAATCTTAACAATACAAAAGAAATCTTTTTAGAAACTGTAGTCAATATTCAACATTTTCAATGCATTATCTTCCATTTTTTCACGTGAAAATGTATCCTTAGAATTAGCAATAAAAGCGTCATAATTTACTTGTGTGCCGATGTGCCCATGGGCTGTGGTTCTGCTATCCCCAATCCCCAGCAATCAATAATGTGATCACCCCCTGCGCATGGGACTCGTTCACATCTCATGACAGCCATGTAAGGACAGTGCTCTGAATAAAAAGGTTTGCCAAGAAAAGTCTTTGCTTCTTTGTTTTTAAAGCTAATTAGTTGATAATGCAAACAAGCTTTCTGTATTTCCTAGGTTTGGGTCAAATCATAAAAAAGCAAAGCTAAGGACTCCGACCTCACTAATTCTGATATCTGGAGTCTGGCTGAAATGATTCCATGGCTTGGAATCCTCTAACCAAGAGAGCCATGGGTCTCTATCCCACACACATCTCTCATGGGACACCTGGTCTCACCAAGGCCATGACCTACAAGAACCCCTTGCCCCAGGCCTGGTTTAAGGGATTCCTTCCTGGTGTGGAAGCCCTAAACAGTTAGCCTGTTGTTAGGGAATGAATCCATTTACCCCAGGATGATCTCAAGGAACTCCAGAAATCAGGTGGCTTCCCAGTGACAAGCCAACTGTTAAATCCTTGCTTCCTTCGTGCCCAATTCAGTTGGGAACCTTAACTTCCTTCTAGGCTAAATGCCACCTCTTCAGTATGGCTCGATAAAAGTAATCATCCCTTACAAACTTCAATCTACTGCAGATTCCCATGAGTACCAGCAGTCTGCAAGGTTCCCAATCACCTCTGTGGTCCTCAGCTAACTGTCCCCACTCCTGGGCCCCTGCAGTCTGTTGCTTATCAAGAGCACCGGACACCCACTTGGAAGATGGGCACCAGTAAGGATGGCTCTTCCTAATACCGAATGCCTCCTGCCCACATCTCCTGGGCCATGCTGACCTGACCACTGCTCCTCGATGGCTCTAATCCGGGCGTCTGTAAAGTTCCACAAACGGGCTAGCCTCTGCCACTCGTTGGTCTTCAGCTGACGGTAAGCCAGGTGCCAGAGGAGTCTGTGAATGTGCCTGGTCTCCTGACTGTGATCTTGCTTGAACGTCAGAGTAAAGCTGGTTGATGGGTCCGTGATGTTCTCACCATGCTCCTAGATTGAAGGTAATTGTATCAGATGAATTCAGACATTTTCTGCTGATTGCCTTATTTCAGAGTACATACGTATATATTTTTTCAGATGTAACCCATAGAGTAGTAACTGAGACTATGTTTTCAATATTAACCATAACTGGATCATTTTTTTGCCATCCAAGATAGCGACAAACGTCTGAAATAGAAAGCTGGAGCCTGGAGTTCCCTGGTGGTGCAGTGGTTAAGAATCCACCTGCCAATGCAGGGGACACGGGTTCGAGCCCTGGTCTGGGAAGATCCCACACGCCGCGGAACAAATAAGCCCGTGGGCCACAACTACTGAGCCTACGCTCTAGAGCCCATGAGCCACAACTATTGAGCCCACGTGCCTAGAGCTTGTGCTCCGCAACAAGAGAAGCCACCACGATGAGAAGCCCGTGCACCACCACAAAGAGTAGCCCCTGCTCGCCTCAACTAGAGAAAGCCCCTGCACAGCAATGAAGATCCAATGCAGCCAATAAATAGATTAATTAATCAAAAAAAAAAAGCTGGAGTCTGTCTGACACAGGAAATGTGAGGGATTTTGCCATGCTGTATCGCATGCCTCTATCCCAGCCTGCTTACCACCCCAAAAGAAAACAGAGGGGGTACGCTGACTACAGAAATGTCACAAAAACAAATGTATCTTTAAAGGCGTTACTTTCAACCATATCCCTTTTTCTTCTTTGGGGTGTTTGATTTTCTCACATCAAAGTTTCAGTGGGGCCCAGATTGGATATATTCTTGATAAGACCCCACAGCTGGTCCCTCCATTCATCCTGCTCTCTGGTGACTGGGAGGAAAGCAAATGAGCATCCTGACTCTGGGGGCCGAGGGGTGGAGGACACAAGGCTCCGTTATCATTTTGTATTACAGCCCTGCAGCCAGGCTCAGCCCAGTAGCACCGTGCCTGGATTGATTCTTGCTTTCTGATTTGTCAAAGATTCCTTTTGTCCCTTTTTAAGAATTCACAGAAAAACCCCACAAAAAACAAAAAAGAATCCACCAGAGTCCTATAGAATCCAACCAAAACAACTGGAGAAAATCTCAAAGTGAAAGCAGGGGTCATGGTTTCCTATGGCTGCCCCTGTCATATACATGCCAGCAGGGCTCCAGACAAGCCTTCCTCTGGAGAGTGGGAATAAGGGACACACAGGACACAGAGCCCACCAAGAGGTTTGGGACTTCCTATCTATTCTCCTTTCCTCTTTTACATATAGTGAATTTTGTCTATATGTAAAATTTGTCTTTATCATTCATTTAAATAAAAGTGAGTCAGTGAAAGATACTCTGAACAGCCATACAGGAGTCAATGCTGGGGCAGGAAGTGGACTAAAGGGATATGGGGACCTGGTTTTTGAACCCTATGAGAAGAACGTGGTGAGGCTGGTTCCCCAGCCACCAGCATGGACCAGCCTGCACCCTCACAGCATCAGTGACCTCCTCTGGAAGGCCTACAGACTCCTGGGAAACTTGGCCAAGGAGAACAGCAAGACCGTTCTCTGATATCTGGACTTTGTGAACAGAAGTTGGAATAGGAATGGGAGGAGTTAATTTCCCATAATTTTTTCAGGGTCTTTTTTTTTTAACACTTTTTTAAAAAATTAATTAATTTATTTTTTGGCTGCGTTGGGTCTTCGTTGCTGTGCACGAGCTTACTCTAGTTGCGACGAGCGGGGGCTACTCTTTGTTGCGGAGCACAGGCTGCAGGCACACGGGCTTCAGTAGTTGTGGCACACGGGCTCAGTAGTTGTGGCTCACGGGCTCTAGAGCACAGGCTCAGTAGTTGTGGCACATGGGCTTAGCTGCTCCACGACATGTGGGATCTTCCCGGACCAGGACTCGAACCCGTGTCCCCTGCACTGGCAGGCAGATTCTTAACCACTGCACCACCAGGGATGTCCCTTTCAGGGTCTTCTTCACCCCAGCCTTGCTCTACTCCCACAGTGCCTGGCTCCCAGGAAATCCTAAAAGAGGTAAGGCTGAGGGTGGGAGATCCAGAAACTTAGGAGCTGTGGGCACTGCCCTTTTTCCTTTTCTCCTCGTTCCATCTCCTGAAAATGTTAAATCCAAGAAGATCAAAACCCCAAGCACCACCAATTAAAGGGAAGACTACAAAATGCCTCTGCTTTCAACTCCGCATTACTGCATTTTTATTTCTTTGAGAAACATGCCTGCTTTGTGCGTTCCAGGATTGGGCTGGGCAGTCCTTCAGGCTTCCACAGAAAGGGCCAGGGATTTGGAAAGCCCAGGTCTTTTTCAACAGTCAGTGGAAGCATTAATAACTTGTCTGCAAAGCACTGAACTATTTGCAGGAATAACATAAGCCAGAACTGGAGGAAATTGAAGTAGCATAAGCCACGATTTTAGGAAGCCCCCATCTACCTCTGAACCATTGAATTTCTTTTTTTAATATAAATTTACTTATTTTATTATTCATTTATCTGTTTATTTATTTATTTTGGCTGCCTTGGGTCTTTTGTTGCTGTGCGCCGGCTTTCTCTAGTTGTGTCGAGCAGGGGCTACTCTTCGTTGCGGTGCGTGGGCTTCTCATTGCAGTGGCTTCTCTTGTTGCGGAGCACGGGCTCTAGGCACGTGGGCTTCAGTAGTTGTGGCTCGCTGGCTCTAGAGCACAGGCTCAGTAGTTGTGGTGCACGGGCTTAGTTGTTCCACAGCATGTGGGATCTTCCCGGACCAGGGCTGGAACCCGTGTCCCCTGCATTGGCAGGCGGATTCTTTACCACTGCGCTACCAAGGAAGCAAGCCCTGAACCACTGAATTTAATGATAGATGATTAGGTGGTTAGGTAAATGGGTAAATGGATATGAGAGAGGAAATTCCAATCATCTTTTTAATCTTTTCATTAGGAACCATTTTATATTAGGCCAAGATTTAAACTTGTTTAATAACAAAGGGAATTTTAAATAATAAATAACAATAAATATATTTGGTTAAAAAAATTTTTTAAGGCTCTATATGCAAAAAACAAGTCTTCTTCCCACTCCAGACCTCAGGGTCCCAGTTGTCACCAGGGTTAACAAGTCTTAGCATTTCTGGGGGTCTACTTCAGCTATATGTATGCATTATTTATGATTTTCAAAGTTCATCCAACTCTCACACCTTAAGACTTGTTAGGAAAGAGGGCTTATTCATCTGGTGGAAAAAATAATTTATTCTCATCTAGGAAAAAGAATCTAAAAATGCTAAGAGGAATTAAAAATAGAACCAATGAATATTCCTATTTTTAAAGAAAATGTGGAAACAAAGACGGAACTTGGGAAAGTCATCCTCAATAAAATACAGTGATGACCTAAGAAAACGAGAATGAGGCTAGGACAAAGAGGAAGAGGAAAAAGAAGAGAGACTAGAAATCAGAGGAGGAAGGAGAGCGATTAAACAGAATTCTAATTGTCAAATGTTATTTTGTTTTGTTTTGTCCTACAGGCAAATAAGAAAAGTCGGGGGAGGATAGTGTGGCCTTTAAACTGATCCCCATATACCAGGACTACTGAGCCAATTAGAGAGTACTGCGGGGGCTTCCCTGGTGGCGCAGTGGTTGAGAGTCCGCCTGCTGATGCAGGGGACACGGGTTCGTGCCCCGGTCCAGGAAGATCCCACATGCCGCGGAGCGGCTGGGCCCGTGAGCCATGGCCGCTGAGCCCGCACGTCTGGAGCCTGTGCTCCGCAGCGGGAGAGGCCACAGCAGTGAAGAGGCCCACGTACCGGAAAAAAACAAACAATAAAAACCAAAATAAACAGTACTGCGTTGCGAGCAAGGAGGCAAATCAATGCCCCTTAAGGATTTAAGGGACATTTCTCAGGATTTGGGCTTAGGGGCCCAACATCAACAGGTAACGTTCTACACTTGCCCTATCAATGAGAACCCAAGCATTTCTCCAAGACGGGCAGTGGTCTCCCTGGCTCACTGCACTGTGAAGTCCTCAGCAAATAACGTAATCATATGTTTTTCTCCTCCAGAGTCTGACTCCGCCTGTGGCAGAGGCTTTAGTCAGTGTCCCATGCCCCACCCACCACAAATAACGTTTTTCTTCTAAAAGAGACCTCTTGATTTTAGCTGGGCACTTGGCCACCCTGAACATTTCCTAGTCTCCCTTACCCTTGGGTATGTGAACTAAGTTCTGGCCAATGGTATGTAAATGGAAGCAGCACATGCAACTTCTGGGAAGTTTCTTTAAAAGAGATTTCAAAGTTTCTTCCTCCCCCAGGGGAATGCTGGCATGACGGTAGGAGCCTGAACAGCCACTTTAGATCAGGAAGCGAAAGCCATGTGTTGAGGAGGGCAGAGTAATAAAACAGAAAAGGGATGGATCTCATGCAGAATACAATCAATAATAGTAACACTACATAATACAGAATTCAGCTCACGGGTCCCCTATCCATAATTTTTTCCTATTATATCATACCACCTCTAACCAAAGATGAGGGGTTGGGGTTGGAATCTTAACCAAATGCAATGAGCAATAAAGGCTGTTCTAGACATAATTTGGAGCATGAATGGCCTGGCGCCCATATGGTACCTTATACAAGTTACAAATGACGTAACTTGGTCAAGATGGATATAGTTCAAAGCTACAGCATACAGCTTTGCAAGCAGTGTCCCCTAGATTTTGTGCAGAACACAAGCTATACATCTACAGTTTTTTCCCAAGCAAAAGATGGTGGTCCCTCATTTGTTTTCCAAATGACCCATGAAAAATCTGCTCAGGGATCCTGAAGATAATTTAAATGAATGGTCAGAAGTAACCTCAGAAGAAGTTCCAACCTCAGAAACCCATGTTTCTATGCTTAGAGATCCAGAAACTTATCCTGATAATTCTCTCACAACACTGAGTATTTGTGAAATGCAACTGCCACCAAGTCAAATGATTTGTCTGCTAGTCCCGGAACTGAGACCCAGGTGAGCCTGAAAATTAGAGCTGAAAGTAATCAGTGTCCAATCAAAAGAGACAGTAATGAAATTAGGAAGAACTGCATTTTGCAGGCATTTAGCAAGCCTCTAATTGTATGCTATCCAAATTCTGGCTTGTAAAGCCATCTGAATCACCATAATTAGCCTATTTTGGGAAGGCAGCATTCTGGGAGCCAGAGGTTTCAAGCTCATAGGAAAACCTTCGCAGGGAGTATAGCTGGAGTAGAAATCCAAATACTTGTGCTGTTGAGGGCGGGTGGCCCTCGGAGAGCTTTGTGACGCCACAGGCTGAAAGGACAGGGAAAGTCAACTTTATACCAAAACTTGGCTCCTTTTTTTCCATCCAGAGCAGACCTTAATTCAGTCCTAGAAACAGTCACTTATCTTTGGTAAAAATTGTGGGAACAGGCAGAAAAGATAGTTTTTATTCGTTAATTACATATGTCCTGGGTGCCAGAGAGGCACCAGACTCCATGAGAAAAGAGGGAGGAGGAGAAAGGAAATCTGGGAAATCAGACTGTGAGGCCCAGGAAACTGTGGCTTTTGTTCTGAAAACAGAATCAGGCTGTAGCACAGACATGTTCACTGGAATATCCAGTCCACTTGCAGTGGGGGCCCAACATAAGTTCCCTGCCCAATGCTTTAGATTCTCTACTCACCAGACTGCCCTGGAGGTGTTAAGTGTTATTGACAAAGTAGAATAAAAGAAAGCACAGGAAGCTATTAACATTTAGCTACAAATGCTAAATGTTAATACTAACGCCAAATGTTAACAGAAGTTAACGAGCCACTATGGTGGAATTCCACCTAAGTGATGGAAATATGGGTGATGGTGTTTTCCTCCCCTATGCTTTTCTATGTTTTCAAAATTGTATTACTTTCATGATCAGAAAAAGAAAACTGATGGAGACAAGTAAAATAACATATCACTAATTCAGATCCCACAAACATGCAATGTGTGATTCTGAAATAGACTAGGGAGGACACAGGCTTGCCCTGGGAATGAGGGATGCACTGAGCTGATGACTAGTGAGGGCAAAGACCAGGAAGGAAAAACTGCAACTTCTGGAAGTGCTGGGCAGCCAAGCATCCAGTAGTAGCCTTAGCTTTGAAGCTCAGCTCTGCTTCTTACAATGGCCCCGACATCATCAAATCTTCTCTTATAAACTGGGATAATTTCGTCTGCCTTACAAAGGAGATGGGAGAATTGAGCTAAGATGTGAGTATTTAGCTGGGGGGATAATTCTCTTCTTCTCTTATAAACTGGGATAGTCTGCCTCACAAAGGAGATGGGAGGATTAAGCTGTGAATGAGTACCTAGCCAGGGGGGCCACACAGTGTCTTCTTCTACACCTTTCAGTAAAGCTGCAACCCTAACCCTGCCATGGCTGACCCTGCGGAACTGCAACTCGTGAAAGAAACAAAGCTGTCTTTAAAAACACACCTACACAATGGCTTAAGGGTGCAAACAACCCAAATGTCTATCCATGGATGATCAGATAAACAAAATGTGGCATATACATACAAGGGAATAGTATTCAGCCTTAAAAAGGAAGAAAATTCTAACACATGCTGCAACTTGGTTGAGCCTTGAGGACACAGTCCCAAAAGGGAAAATACTGTACCATTCCATCTAGATGACATACCCAGAGTAGTCAAATTCATAGAGACAGGAAGTGGAATGAGGCTGAGGGAGGAGGAAATGAATGTTACTGTTCATAGAGTTTCAGTTTTGCAAGATGAATGAATTCTGGAGATTGGTTGTATAACAAAGTGAATATTCTTAACACTACAGAAATGGACATTTAAAAATGGTTATGGGAATTCCCTGGCAGTCCAGTGGTTAGGACTCCGAGCTTTCACTGCCAAGGGTGCGGGTTCAATCCCTGGTTGGGGAACTAAGATCCTGCAAGCCACGCAGCACAGCCAAAAAAATTTTTTTAAAGTAGGAAATGAATAAATTAAAGAAAAAAAAATAGTCAAGATGGTACATTTTATATTGTGTTTTACAACAATTAAAATTTTTAAAATAAATTTAAAAAACAAGTTTAGACACATATAAATTTATTTATTGCAGTTCTATTTATAATAGCAAAAGCTTAAGGACAACTTATATGCCCATCAGTTGAGAACTAAACAAATTATGATATATCCACACCACAGTCTATTATGTAGCTGTATAAAATAGAAGAAACTTTCCATGTACTTACACGGAATGATCTTTGCTTTATACTGATAGGGAAAAAAGCTAAATGTAGGACAATATGTATAGGTATCCACAGTTGTGTATAAAGGATGGAGGAGTGGAATAAGAGTATAATATATTTATGTTTGCTGTTATATGCATAAAGAAATTCTGGCAAGAACAGAAGAAACTTACAATAATGGGTATGTATGGCAAGGATAGTATGAGAGCCAGACAAATAGGGATGCGGTAGATGGGAAATTTTTACTGTAAAACCTTTACTAAGTTTTAAATTCTTGAACCATGTAAATCTATCATCTTTTCAAAAAATAAATAATTTGAATTTTTTAAATGTATATTTTACTGGTGAGAGTAAAAATTCTTACCAACTTATCTCAATTAAAATTGGGATGTTACTATCAAGATACAAGGTCTCTCCAATTTGTGTCCATCTCACAAAGGATGTGGTAATACTACCCCTCAAGGCTTACAGCTGGCAGGGAGGACTCAGCAAGCAGCTCAGCTAAACAGAGTGAAGCCCATGAACTCACTCTGTCAACAACCTTAGGTCACCGCCCGCCTTCTGCAGGGTTTCCACCAGTTCCACACTTCCAAGATCAGCAGCTACATGCAAAGGAGCTTGTGACCTCTGACATGAGAAAGTTCAAAAATGTAATCCAAGCATGTTAAGGAGAGAAAAAACTTGCACAGTAAAAAGATAAAGAGAAAGCAAAGGTGTCCTACACAGGCGTAAGGGAAAATAGATAAGGTCACATATTTTTCAACAGGTACAGCAGACATTCATTGCAGTGTTATTTATAACAATGAAAAATTGAAAGGAAGTTACATGTTTAGTAAGGAAACTCATGAGATAAATTACGGTATATCCACATATTGGAATAGTAGGCAACCATCACAAATGATTTTTTAAAATGATTTCAATATGGGATACCTAGAGTAGTCAAGTTCATAGAGACAAAGTGAAATGGTGGTCTCCAGTAGAAGGGGGAGGAGGGAATGAGGAGTTATTGTTCAATGGTATGGAGTTTCAGTCTGGGAAGATAAAGTTCTGGAGATCGATGGTGTGAGAGTTATGTACATTGTCAGTGTACTTAATGCCACTGAATTGTACACTTATATGGTTACAATGGTAAATTTTATGTTATGTTTATTTTGCCACAATAAAAAATAATTTCAGAGATTTTTAAAAATGAAAAATGCTTATGATACAACATTAAAAACCTTAGCAAAATAACACTATCTAGCTGAGCTCAATTTATAGAAAAAAACAGAGGGAAAGAAGGAAATGCATTGGTGATGTTAAGAATAATAATGTCTAGACAGAGGGATTAGAGCTTATTTTTATTGGCTTCTCAATGCTTTTCTCTATTTTGTAAGTTTCCTACATTATAGTGTATAAAGGAGTGCAAGACTTCTAATTTCTTTCTTGAATAACCACTTTCCCATGAAGAGGATAAGAATGCTTCAGAGAAATATATGAAATCACAAGAAAATCACCCATCTTAACCTCCCACTGAAAGGAATGCTGATGTGAAGACAATTCTAAAATTTTAGCACAGAAAGGAACATTGGTTATAATCTAGCCCAACTCCTAAACCAGAGGGAGGAAGCAACTTCCCAAGGGTCACACAGCTGGGCAGTAGCATCTAGCCCAGGACTCTTGCTACTAGAGCATATGGCCAACCTGCTTGGGATGTTAACATAATTAATATCAACAAGCATTTACTGAAGACCCACTTTTAGGTGGCAATGTGCCCCTCTGGGGGCTCGTTATCCATGACATCAAACTTACACTGACAGACCTATCAAAAGTCTACACCAACATGGAACAGAGACACAAGTGTCATACATCAAATACCCATAAAATCTCCCTGTGGCAAAACTGCTAGAAGTCTAGAAGGCAGGAAATGCACCAAAATGTTAACAGAGTTCTCTTTCTTTGGGGGGATTATAAACAAATTGTAAGTTTTTAGCTTATTTATGTTTTCTTACTTTTATACGTTGTGTGTATTCCTGGTCTAACAAAAACCATAAATGATAAAGTCTACTTCTATAATTGGGTGGCAGCCTAGCAAGCCTCCTTCACTGGAGTGGATCTAGCCAATTCTGGTGAAGCCAGAATCACTCAGGTGCTCTGTCCATCTGTAGAGCAAAGACTCTGCCCATGAGGAAAGATGTGGGGCATTAACATAGTTGAATACATATGTATGTTCAATAATAAGAGAGATTTTCTTCCCCCAGACTTTTGGGATAGTAAAAGACCAGGGAGGAGGACGGTCTCTGGGGAAGGAAGGGACAGAAGGGGAGTTAAGTCCCAATTCAGCTCAGGGCACCAGGGACCTCACAGGCTGGAGTTGGAGACGACTGCAAAGATCTGAGTCAGTGCTCTGGTTTCACAGATGAGGAAACCGAGGATGACACAGTGGGTCAGGACACGCATGCCCACTGCACGTGGCTGCTCCCTCACCTGCGAAGGGGCAGCCAGGAAGGAGGGAGGAGTCCAGACGCTCATCTGTCCTCAGGACTCTGGCAAGGGCCCTCTCCCGAGAGTTTTCCTTCCCACTCCTGACCTCTGGAAGAGGGTAGCCCTTCCCAGAGCAGGCCCTGGCTCAGACAGCACCCACCCCCCATCCTTTTAATTCTTCCACCTCAGCATTTCCATTTCCTGCCAGTGATGGATGCCTTTTATGCGCATTTGATTCTGCTCCAGTGGTCTGAATTCATGGTGATTTTTTAAAAAAATTCCAGGAGGTCTCTTTTGCCTTTGGGCCAAAAGAAGATACATTTACTGTCTATAATATAGAAACAAAGCTTCCTTTCTTGTGGAGAAGGGCTCCCTGCCAATTACAACATTTCACACTGGGGGAGTAGCTGTTGATTTAAATTGCCACCAGCAATTTACCTCTGGGCTACTGTTTATCTGTCAGAAGTACTGGGCCTGTTAAATGTGAACAGTTTAATAACGCATTGGCTGAATCCCAGTTGTGCGTTTGAAAAAGACAAAATATGTGTGTGCAAGGGGAGTGGGGGTTTACAGAGGCAAAAGGATAAAAATATGAATGTGCATATTCTTCTCAGGAATCTTTAGAGCACCTTGGACTTGATCAAAACCACCCCTAAACACATGCTGAGTTGAAACAAGAAAACAGACTCTCTAGGTTCTGATTTGCCTGGCGTACCTGATTTAAGATGTCAATACCATGCTGTGCACTTAATAAGCTGTTTACCACTGTGATGTGGTTGTTAACAGCTAAATGAAGAGGGGACTCCTTAGGCTGCAGAAAGAAATGACATTTCAAATTCAAAAGATTCTGGCTTCATCAAACAGATCCAAAAGCGACTCATTTCATCGGACATTTCCTGATAATCTCCTGAATACTGGTACTGCCCAACATGGTTGCAGGCCCTTAATAAGTCTTCAGCAATCACTTCCACGCCAAGGCTGTATAGAAATCCCACTCACCAGCAACCCACTTTCCCACTTCATTCATTCTAGAACTTGACACTGAGCACCTATTATGGGCCAGGCTCTTTTCAGGATGTTAGGGGTTCAGTGGTGAACATGGCCCATCCTCAGGAATCTTTCATCTAGTAGGGAAAGCAGATATTGATTTTTTTTTTTAAGTCACAAAATAAATGTACAGTTACACATTGTGATAATAAGTGCCTTGAAGGAAAAGTGCACAGCGGTAAGAGAGCACATGTGGGTGTGGGCCAAGGGCCAAACTTTCTGGAAGTCAGAAAAGGCTTCCCTGAAGAATTGACATTTGAGCTCAAATATGAAGGCTAAGAAAAAATTAAATAGCTTAACTGCAGGACTTTCCAGAGGCTTCAAAGAGCTAAAGTGCAGTGGGAACAGCCACAAGGAAGCAACAGCATTCCCCTTCAGCATTCCCCGAGTTGCTTTGATCTTGGGTTCTTTCTCCCTAGAGCATGTTGTGGGACTAATGCCCCACTCACCCAGGGGCACTGTATGTGCTCAGCCCTCCCACCTATGTAGAGCCCAGCCATCGCGTATTCACCAGGCCCTTGCAGCCTGCTCCACTTTCCTCCTCCTTTGTGGCTAAGCCGCCTGTCTTCCAGCCATGCGCTCAGCCACCTCTACTACGGGCTTCTTACCAGCCCTGTCAGTCTCAGTGCCCACCTCCAGGGTCACACACACAACCTCCTGCTGCCTTTGCTCCCACCCAGCTGCCACTGGCCCAGGAGGCTCGAGAGAAAACACATCTCCGGGGGTAGAAAAGGCAGAGGCAAGGAGGAAAAAAGGCGAGGAGAACACAGGTAAGGTGTGAGAGAGTGAGGTGAGGGGCATTTAGTGGGGAGGAGAGGGGCAGGGGTACAGGTGTGAGAGAGCGGGGGCAGAAGATGCAGTGAGACTGTGTGGACAACAGTAGTTGAGCTGAGAGGCAAAATGCGTGGAAAGAGGGAACACAGATGCTGCAAGGTGGGTGGTGAGGACAGGGTGCACTGCTGCTCCAGCGGAGCAGATGATGTTAATCAGCATCACTGATGCACATACAACACATTCTCCTAATGGTGCCCACTACTCACTCACTCCCCCTACAGTTTATACTCGGAAACACCGGGCTAACAGCTTTTCATTCACAACCACCCTAGCAGTTAGGGCTTCTCTTCCCCACTTTATATGTGAGGCACAGAGGTGAAATCACTTCCGCGAGGCATCGGAGCTAGGAAGGAGCAGAGATAGGATTTGAACCCAGATCTTCCTGACTCCAGCAGCAGCACCAGGCTCCTTCCCAGGAAACAGGGGTAGACGGATGGAAGAGAGATGTAGTGAGTTAGCAAGGGATTCACCAGCACACAGAGGAGAAGGAAAGCAGGGGCAGGTGGAATGCTATGTCTGCGTGTCAGACTGTCCAAGGGTGAGCAAGGGAAGTGGGAGACAGATGGGGCAGAAGGGCAGCAGGAGGGGAAAGCTTTCCGTGCAGACCTCTTCTGCTCAGGGAGGACCTTCTCTCTAGGGGCGCTAAGGATGAAAAAAGAGAACGTATCCCTCGTCCCAGGGACCTAAGCAGTGCCCTTCCTGCTGGGACCATTGGCCTTGCTGGGGCCCAATTCCTCCTGAGAAACAGGAAGCATCCTTGGATGGACCAGGCAAGGTCAGAACCAGTTCCCCTAATGTCATTCTCCAAAAACTACCAGTCATGGGTTAAATCACGTCCCTCCTCTCCAGTTAATACAATAAATAGTAATGGCTAAGCAATATTAGAGAAAAGAATATTCTCACAGGAGAAATGAAAGTAGAGTGAAAAATAGGGGAATGTTTCTCTATCTAATTCCAGCGCAGAGGGCCTTTGTTAATTCTACCAAAGCCCATTCGAACTTCAGAAAACCTAAATCAATACAAATGACTGACTTTCAAAAGAAAAACAAGATCGGTCAGTGAAGGGGGAAAAATAATCATTCTCCTTCCTATTAACAGCAGTTTCATTATTTTCCCAGACTGATAAATTTAATACAAGACTGGCATCTCTAGATACATAAAAAAAATTAACTGCAGCAAATGTAAATATTTAAAACACAAAGATTTCATTTTGTTCAGGAACTTCAATGACTTTCTAAAATTCATCCCTTGGATTGTATTTCTTAAGATTAAGACTCCGTCTCCAGAAGAAGCCAGGCGGCCCTCCCAGAAAGAATTCCTCCTTTGTGATCACTCGTCTCCCCGCTCCAGCCCTCCATGCATCTGCAAGGAGCATCTCCCAGCACAGCCAGCCTCACAGAGCTGGGATCAAAGCCCATGTTATCATAATAGACTGACTCACTTCCACCTTCTGGTGCAGATCAACGTTCTCACTGAAAAGAAAGCTGACAAAGGATGCGTGGCTGTTCCGGGTTGCTATCTGCAAAGCACTGATATCGAGCTGCACGGGACAGGTGGAGAGAGAAGGCACGGAGGGATTCCCATTAGAATCTAGCATGGTTTCTGGTGTTCATTGCATGGTAATCAATTAATACAATAAAATAGTATGCCTAGTTAAAAAAGAAAATTCAACGTGTTTCTGATCATTTGGGGGTGGGGGCTTTTGGTTGCTTCTAGGTGTCTCCATTTAAAAGAGACAAGAATCCTAGACAACACATGCCTCAGGCAAATATGAGCTAAAATCCTTCCCTTCTCCAGGAAGTACGAAGTGGACTAGGGCCAAGCCTTCTCTCTATACAACCTGCAAACCCCCTCCTTGAGCCAAAAGGGCTGAACTTGGTATTGGCCCCAGAAGTGCATCCACCCTCTCCCGCCCTGACCATTTACTAGCAACTCTCCCCTTTACAGGTACCACCTCAGAACTCAGCATGATTGCTGCCTCTGTGCAGGTTCCCTCACAGCCCTTTCACTCAACTTCTTTAGCATCTCTCCTTCACTTAGTGCCCATGCTAGAGGGCAAACTACTTAGGTCAGGGCCTCCTCCAAAAGGCCTTGCAATAAGACAAGGTCAGTGGATAGTTATTGACTGATTACAGTTGGTCCCCCAAATTCACGGGTTCTGCAACTGCAAATTCAACCAACTATGCATCAAAAATATTCAAAACAAAAAACATTCCAGAAAGTTCCAAAAAGCAAAACTTGAATTCGCTCATGTGCTGGCAACTATTTACATAACATTTACATTCTATTTACAATTATTTACATAGAATTTACATTGTATTACGTATTATAAGTAACCTAGAGATATGTAAAGTACATGGGAGGGGACTTCCCTGGTAGCTCAGGGGTTAAGAATCCACCTGCCAGTGCAGGGGCACAGGTTCGAGCCCTGGTCCGGGAAGATCCCACATGCCGCGGAGCAACTAAGCTCGTGCACCAAAACTACTGAGCCTGAGCTCTAGAGCCTGAAAGCCACAACTACTGAGCCCGTGAGCCACAACTACTGAAGCCCGCACACCTAGAGCCCATGCTCCACAACAAGAGAAGCCACTGCAATGAGAGGCCTGCGAACCACAACAAAGAGTAGCCCCCGCTCGCCGCAACTAGAGATAGCCCGCGCCCAGCAATGAAGCCAAAAATAATAAGTAAAAAAAATTTTTTAAATAAAGTACATGGGAGGCTGTGCATAGCTTACATGCTAGTACTATGCATTTTATTTAAGGGACTTGAGCATCCTCGGATTTTGGTATCCCAGGGAGGGGGTGTCCTGTAATTGCAGGATTGCTGCAAAGTATTTTCAGGTCCTCAGAGTAAGGAGGCTGTAGGTTAGTATGTTTTCCTAAAATGGCTGCATAAGTATGTCCCATCCAATCTGCTCTTCTGCAATGTGACCCTGCCACTCCCCACCAAGGAGTGGGGTTTATTTCTTCATCCCCTTGAATCTGGGTAGACCCTGTCACTGCTTTGGCCAACAGAATATGGCAGAGGTGACAGTGTGCTCGTTCCAGGTGTGACCCTTAACTGGCCTGGCAGCTTCTGCTCCCTACATCATGGAAGCCAGCTGCCATGCTATGAGAAGGCAATGCAGATGCCGCACGTTGGTGCTCTTGTCAAGAGGCCCAGCTGACAGCCAACCTCAACTGCCAGGCATGTGAGTGAGCCACTGTGGACATCCTCCTCAGGTAAGTCTGCAAACGACTGAAGCCCTGGCCAAAACTGACTGCAACCACATACCTGACCCAATGTAAGAATCTCCCAGCTGAGCTCAGTCAACCCTCAGAGCCAGGGAAGATAACAGTGCATTGTTCTAAGCCACTGTGCTCTGGGTTGGTTTGTTATGAAGTAATAGATAAGTGGTATAAATACTCACAGGAATGATACACGCTTTGACCAACTGGAGTCTAGCTTGAGCTGATACTAAATGCCTATATGACCTTGAATAAATGGCCTCTCAAGCATGGGCCTCTATGTCTTCCTCTGTAAAAATGACATAACCACCTATATTATTAGTTTTCTATTGCTGCTAATAACAAATTACCACAAACTTAGTGCCTTAAACAATACAAATGTATTATCTTACAGCTCTGGAGGTCAGAAGTCTAAAATGAGTCTCACTGGGTGAAAATAAAGGCCTTTCTGGAGGCTTTCAGGAGAATCCATTTCTTTACCTTTTTCAGTTTGTAGCAACCACCCACATTCCTTGGCTTGCAGCCCCCTTCCTCCACCTTCAAAGTCAGCAGTGGTGTGCTGAGTCCTTCTCACGTTGCATCCCTCTGACCTCCCTGCCGGCCTCCTTCTTCCTTTTTAAAGGACCCTGGTGATTACATTAGGCTCACCTGGATAATCTCATTGTAAGGTCAGATGATGAGCAACCTTAATTCCATCTGCAAAGCAACCTTAATTCCCCTTTGTCATGTAACCTCACATACTCACAGGTTCCAAGGGTCATAATGTGGACATCTTTGGGGGCCATTATTCTGCCTGCCACACCATCTACCTCTTTCTCTCAAACCAAAGCAACACTTGGAAAATAAATGAGCTAGTAAATGTGTACAATAATCACAAGTATCATCTTATTCATTCCACAAAAAATTATTGAGCACTTATTACGTGTCAGCCCCCATGTTAGACCGCAGGGGCTATGACTAAACCGACAAGATCTCTGACGTTACGTTCAGTAGGGGTGGACAGTAGATCAGTAGATTTAGAACCCATTTATTAGGTTCTAGACATTATTAGAAGAATAACATCAGCTAGTGACAATGAGAATGCTACAATGAGAAGTAAAACAGCATGAATGGATGGTTTCTTTCCAGTGAGTGATCAAGAAAAGCTTCTTGGATAGGGTGACGTCTAGACTGAGACCAGAATGGTAGGAAGTGTCCCCCCAATGGAAAGATCTGATGCAGAAACAGGCTTGTGAAGAGCCCAAAGCCAGGAACCCCATAGTGGGAAGAGCTATAGGAGTCTGTGGCATTTTCTCCATGAGGCACAACAGGCACAGTGTGTAGGGCCTACAGACATTTTAAGAGCTAAAGAAATATTTGAAATCTTAAAAAAAAAGGTTGGAATTCCCTGCTGGCGCAGTGGGTAAGAATCCGCCTGCCAACGCAGGGGACACGGGTTCGAGCCCTGGTCTGGGAAGATCCCACATGCCAGGGAGCAACTAAGCCCGTGCGCCACTACTACTGAACCTGCTGCGCTCAAGAGCCCGCGAGCCACAACTACTGAGCCCGTGCACCACAACTACTGAAGCCCACGCGCCTAGAGCCCGTGCTCTGCAACAGGAGAAGCCACCGCAATGAGAAGCCCGTGCACCACAATGAAGAGCAGCCCCGGCTCGCGGCAGCTAGAGAAAGCCCGCGCGCAGCAACGAAGACCCAACGCGGCCAAAAATAAATAAAATAATTTTTTTTTAAAAGTCATGCCATTCTTTATTAAAAAAAAAGTTGGTCCCAAGATACCAAAAGAAAAGCACAAAACTGAATATTTAATTGACATGTTCATACTTCGTTGATTGCTAAATGTAATCTTCATAAGGTATTCATTACACTGTAAACAATTTGTAGGTTAAATTTTTTCACCTCCCTCGAATTCTCAGGTCTGCACAGAGTTCTAAGAAATCAGAGTCAATCATAAATTAAGGTAGTTTATCGTATCCAAATGATTCTAAATGCACAAATAAAAAAGCCTTTAAAAAATAATTTACAGCAAAAGAAAAGATATTTAATGTGGAATGCGGGGGCATTTAAAGTTATTTGATAAGATGTGAGGATAGGGCCTCCAGAAATATGGAATTCTTAAGGTCTACAGAAAGTCTTCACTGGACCCAGGGTAGCTAGGCAGCCTCTCCACCCAGTCCCAATGGAGGCGGTCTCCATAGGCAGCTAAATCCACAATCTCTCCCCACTACCCTCCTCAGAAATGACTCGACCTTTACCCCCTCCCCTTAGCTGGGTGGGTGCAAAGCAAGCTCCTGGAGAACAAGACTAACTAATGTCAGCGGGTGAAGCATTTCCAAGATCAAACACAGTAATCACCTACAGATGTGAAAGCAAAATGAGCCTCACACAATCCTGGTGTGTATCCTTGCTTCTGGCTTCCTGCTTCCTGCTGCTTGTTTCCCCTGGGGCCTTTACTGGACTGGGCGGAGACAGGTGTGGACAGCAGCAGGGGTGGGGGGGGGGAGTGGGTGGGCGGGGGTGCTGAGGCTGTTGATCCAGGAAGTGTGCTAATGAACTCCGGGGAAAACCCAAGATAATGTAAAAGATGTAAAACTGACTTAGAACAATTTCCAGGCTGTCTGGATGAGGCCAAGGCCATAAGGATATGGACGACGTGGAGCCTACAGTCCTGGCAGGGTGGGGAGAATGCGAGCATGTGAAAGCCATTACAAAGCAAAACCTTCAGAGTGCCAAAGAATTAAGTACATTAGGGAGGGAGGCACAGAGCAGCGAGGCGAGCCAAAAGGAGTGATTCCAGGAGGATCTTGCTAATAAGGGAGGCCTTTCCAGGGAGGCTGCAGACTGGGGGCAGAGGGGCACCTGGGCATGACAGAAAAACAGCACCACTCTCCATATTCTGAATGTTTCCTGGGCCCCGTGAATTCTTAACTCTGGGCTCATTTATCGCATAAAAAACCTTGCAACGTCAGTGGGAATCACCTCACCCTACATATTCCACTCTCCCTTGCAATCTTGTCTATGTATATATAATTTTATATAGTGAGGGACTTCCCTGGCAGTCCAGTGGTTAGGGCTCGGTGCTTTCACTGCCATGGGCCTCGGTTCCATCCCTGGTCAGGGAGCTAAGATCCCACAAGCTGCTCAGTGCGGCCAAAAAAATTTTTAAATAAAAAAAATTTAAAAATAAATGAAGATCAGTGTCAAAGGATCTCAGCACCAAAGTATTTTGTATTTTGTACCTAGAAGAAGGCATCATCCTGTCTTCTTCAGGCTCCAGAATGACCATACAATTTTCTTTTTCAGCACCTACTGTGTATAAGCCAGGTACTACTTGTTTCTAGGAAGAAAACAAAGTAGAATAAAAGTGCCTATTTGAGAAGCAACAACTATCTGCTACTTTTGCCCTATTTTCAATTATTCTCCAAATAAATTATTCCCCAAATAAATAGGAAGAATGGTATTGTTTTTGAGGAAACGTTAATAGGGGAATGTCAGAGGTAAGTCATTAATTCTTACCACAAAGTAAGCAAATTATTAATACAATAGGCCTTCCAAATCCCCCTGCCCCCCACAGTTGGATGGGTAACCACGGATAAGGACTGTACTATACCATTTTACATAAGGAACTGGAGCATCCATAGATTTTGGTACCCCTAGGCAGGTCTTAGAACCAGTCCCCCGCGGATACGAGGGACAACTGTATTAATTCTACAAAAGCCCAGTGAATGGGTCAGTGCAGGGCCAGATTACCCAAAGAACATTCTGAGTCTCCCTCCCTGTGTGAGTAAGTAGACATGGAGCACATACTTTACTTGGAATGTTGATTTCACTTCCTGATGCCAGTAGCACTTTGCTGCATTCTTCATGACCTCCTTCAACAGCTAAGAAGAATGGTGTTTTGCCATTCTAACAAACGGAAAAAAAGTTAAAATGAATTGCCCCTTGGCATGGAATGAAATTACTTGAGAAACAGCATGCTTTCTCTATCTCTTGTGCATTACTCTTAATAGATAGCATTTATTGAGCATCTATGTGCCAACTTATACTGCCAAGACTATATGCTTTGGCACAGTTCAACTGCACAACGAGGTCAGGGTTATTATCCCCACTTTACACATAAGGAAACTAAGCCTCAGTTGAAAAGTGGCAAAGCTAGGATGCAAGTCTAGCTCTTTGGCTCCAAAGCCTGCATTCTTAACTACTCTGTTATGCTGCCTCCTTTTCTCACCTTCCCTCCATCATTCATACTCTCGATCTTTATTAATCTAACAAACAGTTATTAGACACCTGCTGTTTGTCAGACAGTAGAAGGCACTGGGATTGGGAAGACAACTAGAATCCAGACCCTGTCTACAAGAAGGTAACAGCTTGTTAAGAAAGATAATCATGGAAATGAGGAACTAAAATGCAGTATGAAATACAAAAATAGAAGCACATTTGTACAAAGTACAGTTTTAACCTTTAAAACTGATTTAAAATATTGCATGTCATTTAAAAAAATGTAATACCCTACCTTAGTAATTAAGGTTCCTGAAACTCATTACGATAAACACTAGTAGGACAAAGTGAGTTTAGCTTAGGCCACAACATAGATAAGAAGGAACTGGTCTCACACAATAGCTACTTGGATACTTCCCCCTCCTCATGCAGATTCTTTCCTAAAAATATTGGGAAGAAATGCAGAATTCCTTCCCCATGTCCTAACCATTCTCCACCTTGGACATTATTCTGCCTAACAGCTAGGATAAGTTCAGACAATTTTACTTGTAGATAATTAGGTACAAACAATCATGTTAACAGGGACAAAAGAGCATGGAACCAATGTTCCTATCCCACCGAGATGGAAAAACTGTATCCCAGCAGCTTCCCCTGAGAGCCTGGGACAGCCATCTGTTAGAGAGGAATTTCTTTTCATAATCTGCCTTCTCCTTTTCCAGGAAAAGAGATGCCAAAAGGCAAACCCCAGTGGAAAAATATTTGCAAAAATTGTGAAGAAAAGAATTCATGTCTTTAATATATCAAGAGCCTAATAAACATTTATATCTTTGACCCAGCTATCCTACCTCTAAGAATATACCCAAAGGAAATAATGAGGAATACAGACTAAAGTTTGTATACAAAGAGGTTCATGACAGCATTACTTTAATAGTAAAGAAAAAGTGAACAAAACCTAAATGTCAGGGGCTTCCCTGGTGGCACAGTGGTTGAGAGTCTGCCTGCCAATGCAGGGGACACGGGTTCGAGCCCTGGTCTGGGAAGATCCCACATGCCGCGGAGCAACTGAGCCCGTGAGCCACAACTACTGAGCCTGCGCGTCTGGAGCCTGTGCTCCGCAACGAGAGGCCGAGGTAGTGAGAGGCCCATGCACCGCGATGAAGAGTGGCCCCCACTCGCCGCAACTAGAGAAAGCCCTCGCACAGAAACAAAGACCCAACACAGCCAAAAATAAATAAATAAATTTATTAAAAAAAAAAAAAAAGATAAACACCTAAATGTCCAAGAGCTAAAGAACAGTTAAATGAATTTTGGGCAGGCACTAGAAATATACATGCATAGGAACACAAAGAAAACTGGAAGGAAAATACATCAGATATTTACAAGATAATCCTTTCAGTGTAGAGAAAAATATGAAAATTGCTATTTATGTTTATTTTTATCTCAATCTTTAAAATTTATATTTCTGGCATATGTTTTATAATATATTAATTTAATTATAAATGTACATGTGATTAGATGCATGCTCAAAGTTTCTTTACTGGTATGAGTTTGCTACCCAGAATGTTTGGAGACCACTGCTCTAGAGCCTAGTCCCATGAGCCTAGTCCAACTGGTCAGGCAACAGCCTATGTCAGGAAACAGCAGCAGCCCAAGACTGTATGTACATTATGGGCTTCATCCAAAAGGCTAATATTATCACTAGATACTTCACTTTGTGCAAATAAAACCCATCACAATCTACAATTACAGTTTGTTGGACTTTATGACTTTTCCTCAATGTACCCCAACGCGAAAATAACTAAAAGGTAGATGAAATCCAAGTGCACACATTCCAGTGGTAAAGTATTAAAGCAAAACAGGGCAAGCACAACTAAGACTTTAAATTAAATCCTATGACTATAGGACTGGATCTCTATATTGACTTGTGAAGGCCAATCATGGCTAAGATGTATCCTAGGTGAATCATGTTCTTTTTGAGTTTCTCACATTCATAACTCTTATTCAAGAAGACCAAATTCCTAGGATCTTCTTTAAGTTAAACTAGTTCAACCTGATCATCACTCCGTCAGATGGCCACACACATAAAAATAAACAAATCAAGGCTCTACTTTTGTCCATGATCCTCAGCTGAAAGCCTGGCTTACATTCTCCTAGGAACTGGAAGAGAGAAAAAGGAGGATAATAACAATATGTACCACTGATACCGATGATAACCAAGATCCCACTTACTGCACCCAGATAACACCGGTGATAACACCAGATACCACTTGTTGCACACTTACCATGTGCCAGGCACCATTCCTTGAACTAAGTGTGTGACACAGCCTTTCATTTGAAACCTCACTAAGGCCTTATGAGGCTATTTGACAGATGAGGAAGCTAAGGCTGAGAGGGGTCAAGTAACGTGCCCCAAATCATCTAGCTGGGGTGATGGAGCCAGGATCAGACCCAGGCAGTCAGAGCCCTGCTTTTAATCCCAGTCCAGGGATGCATGTGACCAGGCTGATTATGCTTCTCTGGTCCAAGGGGAATACTGACTTTTCCCAGGCATCACACACGTCCACTTTCACAGCCTTCAGTTTTCATTTTGTTGCCCACAGTTGCTATTTTTATGACCATACACCACCAACTCTAAGTCACATCCTGTTTCTCATGTTAACATATCTGAGATCAGGATGCACCTCACAATCTCAGTCAACCGGGCAGCAGACATGATATAGCTGTCATGGCTTGTGATTTGCATTAAATCAGAATGGGTGTCAGTGGCTTAGAAGAAAATCTCAGAATCTATAGCAGGGCACCTTTTGAAGAAACACTGCATCACAAACGTCTTTGAAGGCACAAAAGACAATATTTTGTCTGGAAAAGCAAGGACATCAAGACTCTGAGTAAGAAAGTGATTTAGAAGAATTCGACTCAATGTATGAAGTATAGGAATACTTAACCAAGCTCCCTTGCTTATTTCATCCTTTGTATGTATATGATTTTTAAAAATCTAAGATAAAAGCCTAAAAACTCAGTAATATAAAATATTCTAAATGACAAGACAGTTTTTTGTGTCACAGTTTAATTGGCAGCATTATTTTTTCTTAGTGTTACATGAAATAATGACGTGCCTTACAATCAATGGTGTCTTAAAGTAAATGATTATATTACTTCTTAAAGTAGCTCTCAGGAGAGCTGCCAAGTTAGAATTCGTCAGAATATTAAACTATGAAGTCCAAGAGGACTCCACTCACGTGAGTCTCCAAACAGCCAGCCTCAAAGGCATTGAGCCAGAGGTTAAAAAGTGACCACCCAGAGCAGATGACTCACAAGGGGTTTACAAGAACCCCAGGCCCAGTTTCTAACTCCCTGCCGCCCTCCACCTGAATATACCCCCTCCCCACTCCGGTGCCTCAGAGTGAACCCTCTGAAACCCTTACTACTCACCATGCATCACCCCCTCCCCCCCTGTACCCCATAGCTCAGGGATGGGCACCCCACCCTCCTGGAAGTCCAAGCCAGACAGCTAGGGGCCAGAAAGTCTGCCCTCTCCGTATCCCCTGGTAACAAATCCTGTGGCCTCTGTCTCCTCCTAACCCCTCATCCTGCTTGCTGCCAGTGACAGCCTCGTTGAGAGGCTTTCTGTAGCTCTTGCTTCAGCCACTTCTGCAGTCACCTGACAGGGACTCCCCACCTCCTGCCTCTCCAGGAACCAATACCCCCTTCAAACCATGGTGACAGTTACCCGCCTACACCCAGGATGGATCCCATCCCTTGTTTGCTGCTTAAAACCTTCCAAGGTCTCTGCTGCCAATAGGTCAGAATCACCTCTCCTGGTGAGCACAGCCTTTCATGGTCTCTCTGCCTTGGCCCACTTGGCATCCACCTTTCCCAGCCCACCCATCCTCAATTTCTGCCACCCTGAACTTGTCATTCCCAGGACACACCATTCTCTTTCATGCCTTGGTTCCTTTACAAACGGGCTCCTCCCTCTGTCTGAAATACTCTACCCTTGTGCTCTCCTCCAATCTCCTCGTACCACTGTCCATTCAAATGCTCAGACCCACATAACATACCATCTCTGTGAAGCCTGTGATATTTCTGAAACAGATTTTCCTTTGTGCTCCCACAGCACACTGTATATACATCTATTACCGCATTTAGCCCGATATATTATTTTTTGTATGCTCTTCTTGCCCTGTAGGCTTCTAGAATAAGAAAACATACTCTACCTAGCATAGAGCACATATTAAAATTTTTTTTTTTTTTTTTTGGTGAATAAGTGAATGGTTTAACAAATGAACCTCCATGAGTTACTTTAGCCCGTTAAAGCTGTGGATAGAGTAGTGGCCATGTTTTCCACAGTTTTAAGTGAAATTCATACTTTCAAAGTGTTAAATGAAAATAAATAGCTGTTTGAACGAGAAGGGAAAAAATCCATCCATGTTCCTTGCTCTACCTTTGCTGCTAATTTGCTAGCAAGAGTGGGACAATAAAAGTAATTTTATATAACCTTGAGAAGGCAAACTGGTGAAAGATTTCTGGGAGGTAGTTTTAAAATGTGCAGAACTCTTTGACCCACAATTTCACATCTAGGAATTTCTCCTAAGGAAAGTATCAAAGATATGCACACAGACATGGATGCCCTCCCAGTGTTTCCCTCCCTGGTCAGGTGGGGCTGAGCCTCCCGCAGACCTCAGTGGAAGAAAAGAGCAACTGGAGTTGACGGTAGAAAATTCCATGTAGTCCACTGATTTCACAGACATTTATGGAGCAAAATTGGCAATCTGGACGGTCCACTGAAAAAGTGGGTTGATTTCACCTGGATATTCGATGATTCTCTCCGACTGTAGTAACAACTGAACAACTCTACTGCTCACCAAAATGCCATCACCAAATCTACACCTCAACTGTCACTCCCCTTTCTCTGGTACTCAGCAAAGAAATAAAAGTCCATTTCACCTTGTCCTTTTCTGAAGTATGCAGATTAAGGAAGATAAGTTTTTCTATCATTTCAATGTGGCCCCGCTCTGCCGCCAAAAGAAATGGTTTTCTTCCTTTTTGAAAGTCAATCATGAACTTCAGTGTTCCTTATACACTTACTGAGCCGGCAAGGCAACCAACAAAGTGGGCAGCAGCTTGAGGGGAGGGGATGGCGAGGAGGCCAAGGTGGTGATTCTGGTCACAGCATTCTGGGGCCTTCCTAGGGGAGGGTGGTAACAATCCCTCTCACTTCAAACCAGATCCATTTCTGAGTTGTTGCCCCAAACTGTGGGAACTCCGCATCAGCACAGAATCATTTTTATGGGGGTAGAGAAGTACTGTTTGGAAACGGTCTTCCCAAGCACCGGGGGAGATGCCATCCCACAATCAGACAATGAGATTCCCTTTCAAATGTAACAATTTTACCAACTTTCTGCATTTATTGAATAGTTCTTTCACTCGACTATTTATTGAGAAGCTGATTTTGTGCCAGACCCCATCTGAGTCACCTGCGTATTGCTCAGTAAGCCTTGCCTTACTGATAAAAGTGTTTCAAGCAGAAATTGTCCAGGGTTTAATATTTACGTGACTCATTCAGACAGGACATGTGTCAACTGCTTCTCTTTAGGCTCTCCTTGCTTGCTCATACATTTACCTCTCACATTCACCAAGAATCAATGGGAAAACTCTTGAGAATAGGTCAATATGAAACGGGATGGAGAAATTAAGAATTATCCAGAGAATATAGCTTAAGAGGGATGTTTAGGTGTGATTTGTTGGGGAGGAAGGTTCAAGTGCAGAATCTTCTGATTATGGCCATTTCTCCAACTTTTCACATTGCAAAGGGAGACTGCATTTTCAACAGCCAAAATGTCATCGAGAACAATGAAATACCCATAAAAAACTCAATTTTCTAACCTGAGATATTTAAAAGCAGGAAAAGAAGTTGGGGTGGCAAAATAGCAGAAGTTTTTTCTTCGACTAAAGAAAACATTCACAGATTGGCTTGATATGTTATTAACTAAAAGCTTAGCAAGATGTTTGAAATGTGAAAAGCAAGATACAAGACTCTTTATCAGAAGGTTCCTGAATCTAGACTGTTATCTGATCTCCTGCTAATGCAAGATAATAAAAAGATAATGGAGTCTGTCATACAGAGTGAAGTAAGTCAGAAAGAGAAAGACAAATACCGTATGCTAACACATATATATGGAATTTAAGAAAAAAGATGGCATGAAGAACCTAGGGGTAAGACAGGAATAAAGACACAGACCTACTAGAGAATGGACTTGAGGATACGGGGAGGGGGAAGGGTAAGCTGTGACAAAGCGCGAGAGAGGCGTGGACATATATACAGTACCAAACATAAGGTAGCTAGCTAGTGGGAAGCAGCCGCATAGCACAGGGAGATCAGCTCAGTGCTTTGTGACCACCTAGAGGCGTGGGATAGGGAGGGTGGGAGGGAGGGAGACACAAGAGGGAAGAGTTATGGGGACATATGTATATGTGTAACTGATTCACTTTGTTATAAAGAGAAACTGACACACCATTGTAAAGCAATTATACTCCAATAAAGATGTAAAAAAAAAAAAAAGATAATGGTCACTGTTAACTTGAGATAGCAGCTCATGATTCTCCGACAACTTAAAGAGAAAGGAAGGAAAAGTGCTAAAATAATCAACGGCCAAAAAAAAAGTGTGTATAGATCAGCCCTCCAGGGCTCTGCCCTCATGCATGTAGGGAGGCCGGAGAAACAAACTGGCACCAAAAATTCACCTCATTTACATTCTTGAGCCAGATATGTGGTCAATTAGACCTACATCCCCAGCCCTTCAGAGTTTGAAATCCTGACTCATCATCGATGGTTCTCATTGAATCACTAAGGAAGGGCAAAGGGAAGAGACAAACTGCTTGGGGCCTCCGTTTGCTGCTTGTGAGATTAGACCCCTAACTGAAGATCAAGATCTAGTCTTGAGCCATGAACAGCTCTTGGGAAATGACAGAGACAAAATTACTGTGTCTGGCTTATACAAATATCTGCTAATACTGACAACAGATAAAGGTCCATATAAACAAATCACAAAAAGGAGGATGGGAAACACTGATGATATACTAGATGAAAACATTTAGTCACATATCCTTATAAATCAGTCACTTGTTTACTGAACAATTATTAAGCATCTACGTATATGTCAGATACTGTGCTAAGCAAGAGTGGCCAAGATAAAAAATATGGCACCCCGATGTTAAGAAGCTCAGAGTCTGTTAGGGAAGACAAACACACATACGAGTGACCGTAATGAAATGCAGGACCTAAGCTGGCGATCTGTGGGAGTACAGAACTCAGTGTGAGTGTGTGTTTGTGGCTGGGGAGCAGGTGACATGAAATGGGGGGAGACAGCCTTTAAAGGTTGCTAATGCCCTGGAACGGCAGGAAAGAGCACTGGTGACCTGTTTCCTGTCCCCATCTTTTCCACTGGAGAACAGCCCCTGTGCCCCACCTTTGTGGAGCCGTTCATTATGGCTCCTGCCTCTTCTACCATCTACCCCTTGGTCAGAGTGTTTGGTTCAGGATGGTCACGTGCCAAGCCACAGGCCAGAGTCACCTGTGAGCTTTCATATATAAAACTTGAGGCTGCTAGTAGCCATCTTTCCCACCATGTGGACAGTAAACCTATCAATAATGCCAACAGAGACAGCCAAGAGTTGGGAGGGAAAAAAAGAGCTGGACCCAGCCATGCCTGAAGCCAGCCAGATACACCCTCAAACTCTTTAGTTAGGAGTTAATAAACTACCTTTAACGTTTATTCTAGATTAAACTGGATTTCTGTCACTCATAACAAAAAGAATTCTAACTAATACATATTTAGCCATCTGGGGACACACACTACTGGAAGTATCAGGAGTCTGTTCAACTTTAAAATGGCCTTTTATCCTTGGTTGCTACAAAGTCTTGCATTTCTGCATGCCTATACAGAGTGACAAAGGACCCATCCACAAAGAAAGCCTAGTCTGGTAAGAAATGGGAGGTTATCAAAAACAAAACATTTTTCCTCACCAAGAAAACAGCTATTACTTTAAACTTTGTATGCCCTTTAAAAAATGTTATCATCAAGAAAAAAAGTGAAAGCCAAATTACACAAAATAAGAACATTTAAAGTAGTCTCTATCTTACAAACATATCAAAAGGTAGCATGAAGAAAGATGAGGTGACAGTAAAATGAGATACAAATCTTTTCTCCCATCTCTAGTATAAGTTATTAGGCAAAATAACAAGAATTTCAAAAATGTGGGTTTTAAAAATATATATAGTTTCTTATGTCTTATTTCACTTTTTTAACCACCCAACCCTTTTAAATTACACTCAAGTGGGCCTCTATCCAGTGCAGCCTCGGAGAACTGAGACTGCCCTCACTTGGAAGGCAGGGAGATTTTCCAGCCTGGAGGACTATGGAGCCTGGTGTCAGGGCCTCAAGCTTCAAGCTCCACACAAACCACAACAACTTCCCAGCTCAGGAAGGGATCCTGAATCCCTTTCTTAATTAACAAAAATAAGAGGGTCCAGAATTCCTGTTCCTTTTTCCTTTATAACTTAATGTGCATTTAACCTAATACGTCTTAATTCAATGCATTTAAATTGTTTGCACGTGAATAAGCCTGAGGAGTTGCAATTATTCATTAGAAATTATTTTTCATTTTTAAGTTTACTGCCAGGGTTATTTGACAAGGTACCAAGTTCAGTAAATGTTTCACAAACAGCCATTAAATGTGCACCTTAAGTCCAACCTGGCCATCCCTTCCCACAGGGATCCCAGAGAGGGTGCCCTGGAGAGCCTCTGAGGAGAGGAGGCCAGTGGAATCCAGCATGAAGCCCCCCGGTGCCTCCTGGGCATGTCTACACACCCAAGACATTTCCCTTCACCCTGCGATCAGGAATCCACAGCAGAACCCTAGTTGAAGGGGAAAAGCAGCAGGGCCTTGAATAACTAGAGATTTGAGAGAGGACGAGAACATTGCCATGAGTAAAAAGTGCTGAAAGAGCAGTGTGTTGCATATGAAGCCATGGAACTGGTGTGAAGGGGAGCTGCTGGGTCAGTTCTCCCCAGATGGGAGTCAATAGGTTGGATGAAATCCAAGGCTGTTAGATGTGGGCCTCAGGTCCACATAGGAAACTGTCTTCTCAAATCCCTTCATGACTATTATCCCCAGTCCTCCAAAAAAAGGATGCTTCTTTGCATTTGGACCTCTAGAGACTGCATATAGAGGTTCCTTTAAACCAGTGGAAGTTCCCCGATGTATGCAGCTGAAACCAACCTAATGTCATACCACCAAACTTTATAAACATTCAACAGTTACATGAGTGGCCTCTGAGGCCATTCCCTTCTGTGTCCCTTCCTCTCCAAACATTTTAGTCTGAGTATTTATTTTTGATCACTAGGTGGGAGTTTACATGTAGATTCTAAATATCTAGACTGCTTCACCTATGACTTCTCCTGGCTGCTCTAATCTCTCTCCCCTGGAGAGGCCACATGATCTCTAGAGCTACGGAGTTGGGAGAAACTTCAGTATACTCCAGTGTCCTCCATCTCTCCCATCTCACCCAATCTCTTCCAGGCCCAGTTAAATCCATTTTGTTAATAAAGACCTCCTCCCTATAAGGCTTTCCTTGTTAGCTTTTGGAGTTCCCTGTAGGCTAATGAGAAGGATTACTAACACTGGGCAGGTATAAAGGCTCTCCATCACTTTCTGTGGATAAGAAACTAGGGAAGAAGGCCCGCTGTGAAGGCAGAGCAGTCTTTTCTATACAGTGCATTTCATGAGCTCCACAGTATCTTTAAGCAAATACAGATGGAAAACCCAATGCTGAATTAATTGACCCTGAGCTCCTGATCCTACTGGCTTTTGCCAGTATCCTTGACCTCACTCACAGATCTCAGAAAAAGGACAGACTTTGTGTTTTTATTGGATTAATCCAGGTTTCTTTAGGACTAAAATTGGACTCAGAGATTCTTCTCTCCCTAGGTGACCCAGTGAACTCATTATTTGCTCATTCCTCATATGTCTCTCCACCAATCTTAATTTTAGGTCCTCTTAGCTTCACATCTACCTGGCTCTGCACAGTCCGCTACCAGGACTCTTCAGCCTTTTCCCCAACAAACAGTCAGAGCTGGAGGAAGAGGAGTGGAACAGGACAAGCCCAGAGCCTGCCGAAGAGATAATGGCCAGCAGAAGCTCTAGAAGTGGGGAAGGTTCCCCACAAACTGCTTTGGTCTTTGCGCCCCTTCAGCTTGCCTGATCCTCCCCACACACAGCCGTCTCCCGTGAAAGCATCCAGAGCCCAGTGAAACGGAAGACAGTCCTGTTCTCACACAAAACAGGTCCTAAGGGACTTCCCTGGTGGCGCAGTGGTTAGGAGTCCGCCTGCCGATGCAGGGGACACGGGTTCGTGCCCCGGTCCGGGAGGATCCCACGTGCCACGGAGCAGCTGGGCCTGTGAGCCACGGCCGCTGAGCCTGCGTGTCCGGAGCCTGTGCTCCGCAACCGGAGAGGCCACAACACTGAGAGGCCCGCGTACCACAAAAACAGGTCCTGATAAACAAAAAGGTCCTACTGTATAGCACAGGGAACTATATTCAATATCCTGAGATAAAAGAATATAAAAAAGAATATATATATTATACAAATGTAATATATATAACTGAACCACTTGGCTGTACAGCAGTAATCGACACATTGTAAATCAACTATACTTCAATAAAAAAATAAAAAAATAATGTATATATATGTATAACTGAATCACTTTGCTTTACAGCAGAAACCAAACACAACACTGTAAATCAACTGTACTTCAGTTAAAAATACCTTTTATTAAAACAAACAAACAAACAAAAAACCAGGTCCTGAACATACATCTGCTGAATTGAATTGAATGGAATTCACTCATAGGCCACACTCCTAGTTAGCCTGGATCAAGCTGGAATGTCTGACTTCCTCATCCTGACTTAAATGCTGTTTGATTACGGTTATCAGTTTGAGGAAATTAGATAGCATTTTACCCTATAATAATTGTTATAATAACTAACATTTAGTGAGCACTTACCAAGTACCAGGTTCTCTGCTAAGTGCTTTATAGTCATTAACTCATTTAAGCATTCCAACAGTGGCTACTCTGATATATTACTACATAGGAATGGCTTAGAGGTGGCGTCTGATTGGAAAGGGGTGGTAGAATGGCTTGCCATTTTGCTCACTGGCATAGGTATTTGTATATAAGATTGAGGAAGCATCAAAATCATTTCTATCAAAGAATGGAGGTATTGCTGATAAAAAATGACATGGAGGTCAAGACATCCACCCCCCACCCCATCATGCCTTGGTGCTACCATGAAGTAGGTTTTATTATTCCCATTGCACAGAGGGAGATACTGAGGATTTCAGCAGTTGGAGAACTTGCTAAAGCCACATAGTTAATATATGCCCAGGCCTCAGCCCAAGTCTGTCTGCCTCCAATCTGTAAAGGTATAGTTGCTCAGTCATATTCAGAAGAAGTAAAATAAATTTATAGACTTCCCTTGAAGAAATGGCTTTTGTTGTTATTATTTTTAAGATTGAGGTCAGAAAAAAATGTGAAGGTTTTTTAAAAGAGGTGAAACAAAGCAAATATTACTGATTAACTTCTAGAGAGACTTTAATGGAGAGTAAAGTTCTAGAGGCACAGTGAAAAGGAGGTTCCATTCAAACTTCAAATGCCAATCCCACAGAAGATATTATCCTATGAAAAAAGCCTAGAAGGAGATATTCCAGGGAAAAGACAGTCCCTAGCACATGGGCAATGCCCACTGACCTCTGAGAAGGGAGGCGGTGCAGCACGGTGACTAGAATCAACCAAACCGGAATTCAAACCCTGGCTCTGTCACTTCTCAGTTTGGAGCCCTCAGACCAGGTACCTAGCCTCTCTGGGCCTCGACTTCCTCAAATATCAGTAAAAATAAGACTTCCTTTGAAAATAAGTAAAATATTTTTTCTTTATAGGATTACTGTGGGGATTAACAGTATAATTCGTTCATCCAGCAATGATTTGTTAAGCATCCATATGTGCCAGGCCCTAGACCTCTCGCTGAAATAATGTGTGGACACAGCATTCCTCTGGGCCAAGCACACTAACGAATACTCCATAAGTGGTAGCTGTTACTATATCACTTCTTATGAAAGGAAAAAAATATAGATGGATATGGTAAAATTGCACTATATTCCACGGCTCATTACAGCACAGCCTTGGGTCAAATACATTCCCAAAAGACCAGGCATAATCGAGTAAAATGCAGGCACCCAAACAGGGTGGATACTGTCCACCCCTGGCCAGGATGAGGGAGTAGAGGCAGCTTCCTCAATACCTCCTGCCCTCCGCACATGCAGGTGCTAGGGCCACCACTGGCACAACAATTTCCATCTGCTCTGTGGTCTGCCAGGCAGAGACAGGATCCAGCTACAGGGTCAGGTCTGTCTGTGCTGGCTGCTTTGGCAGTTTCTGCAAGGGCAGGAAGAAAGCAGAATTTAGTGGGTGTGTATTTGAGACATGTCCACCCGACAGCAAACACACATCATCAGGCTGGTCCAAGTCCGTCAGGTGCAGATCTTGAATGAGCTACTCCACAATGCCCATGTTGTTGCTCTGAGCCCCAAAGTGGAGGGCATTCATTCCATCCTAAAGAGAGCCAGGGTAGGGGAGACAATTACACTGCAATCTTCTCCTCCTGCACTGAGAGGAGAGGGCTTCTGTCCAGGTGTGATCCACATACCTACCTGATTCTTGGCTCTCTGGTCTGCTCCAGCTCTAACCAGCATGAGCATGATCTCAAGGCTTCCAGACCAGGATGCAAGGTGAATTACTGTCAAGCCATGCTTCCTCCAGAAAAGGAATCTGTCACTTGGGTGAGCCACCACACTGTCTCAGCCAACAAAAGCTAGGTTAATACCTAACTGTTGAAAATTAAGAAATGACAGTTTAATATACAGCAAAGGTGATGTTTGAATTCTACGGGGACAATGAATATATTTAACAAGTGGTATAGGCACAAGTAGTTCTTCATCTGGGAAAAGATAAAATTAAATCCTATATCATATCATACATACAAAAAAAGCACACAATAAATATATTAGAAGAAAATCTAGACTATAATGTATAGTGTTTTAATTCAAAAGTTATAAAAGGAACAAGATGATAAACAAAGACAATAAACAAATGATAGATTTTTAAAAAATGTATCTTAATAAAGATAAATGGTTATTTTCTGTAATACATGAAGTACTCTTACAAATCAACAGAGTAAGGCAATTAAACCCATTGAAAAATGGACCCAAAAATGTGCTCTCTTAAGGTATTAGTAGAAATGAAACCATTATAGTTTAAGCAATCTGGCAATATCTATTAAAATTTTAAATACAACCAGCAATCCCACTCCTGGGACTCTATCCCATGAAAATAAGTTTTAGGACCTAATGTCATATAAATAAGGTTATTAATTGCAACCCTTAAAACTGAGTGCAAGGTAAATGTCCATCAGTATTGGAACAATGAACAAATCAGGGAACAGTCATACCACATGATGTAGGCATTAAAAATAATTAATTAGGGCTATAACAATTGACATGGAGAGACTTCCATTAGGTAGTTGTTAAATGTGGAAAATAAGATGCAGAGAAAATATAATACGATCCCATTTTTTATAAAACAAGCTATGACCAAAAACTCATATGTGTATATGTATGTATCTACATCTATTATAAGTGGGCAAGTGGATAGATAGATAACAATGTGGATATGGGGACTTCTTGGTGGTGCAGTGGTTGGGAATCCGCCTGCCAATGCAGGGGACATGGGTTCAGGCCCTGGTCTGGGAAGATCCCACATGCTGTGGAGCACCTAGGCCCGTGTGCCACAACTACTGGGCCTGCGCTCTGGAGCCCGCGAACCACAACTACTGAAGCCCGTGAGCCATAACTACTGAAGCCCGCGCGCCTGGAGCCCGTGTTCTGCAATGGAAGAAGCCACTGCAATGAGAAGCCCGTGCACTGCAACGAGGGGTGGTCCCCACTCGTTGCAACTGGAGAAAGCCCGCTCGCAGCAACAAAGAGCCAACACAGCCATTAATTAATTAATTAATTAATTTAAAAAAAAACCAAAAAACCCCAATGTGGATATGAGCATGAGGAAAAGTACAGAAATAAACACACAGATCCTACATCGTTAAATGTAGTTACTGGAGAAGAGGAAACTACACAAAAAAGAAGAAACAAGAGACTGAAGTTATAAAAAGAATTCTATTTATGCATAAATTATTTAAAATATACTCTCTCAGTAAAATCACACATGCATAAAAGAGGCTGAAGGAGAGATTTCGCTCAAGACCTAGTGACCTGCAGTGATGCTGGGGTTACTTAGACTTGTACACCAAATGAACAGGAAGAGAAGTGTGAAAGGAAACAGCCAGCAGTTAACACTTGTCTCAGGGAGGAGGGATTGGAGGGCTGTATCCTGAGGAAAATTGAGACCTGCGCCCTAGGTCCCAAGTTAAAGAAGTATATAGAGCAGACATTATGAGCATGATCTGTAGACTCAAATGAAACTGACCTCAAACTCTGGCTCTACCACTTTCAAATGCTATAATCTTGGTCAACTTAGTTAACTCTTAGCCTCAGGATCCTTAATTGTAAGTTCATGTGTCTGCTTTTCTGTTTCCTTTTATCCTTGTCAAAAAATCATCCATTAACTACGAATAAGGTCTGAGGATCTAATGTACCACATGGTGATTATAGTTAATAACACTTTTATATAATTGAAATTTGCTAAGAGAGTAGAAATTAAATGTTCTCATCAAAAAAAGAAATGAGGTGATGAGTGTGTTAATTAACTAGATGGGAGGAATCCTTTCACAAAGTATACACACACTGAATCATCACCAGGTACACTTTAAATGTATCACAGTTTTATTTGAACCATACCTCAATAAAGCTGAAAAAAATTTTAAATAAATCTCTTTTAAAATGAAAACAAACAACAACAGCAGCAAAACCCACAGGGTTTATAGGGGAAATGGGGCAGGGGCTCAACACTCAAAAACTCTGTCATTGACACCTTTTTAAAAAGATAGGACCCTGCTATGGACTGAATGTCTGTGTCCCTTGATAATTCATATGTTGAAGCCTAATCCCCAATGTGATGGTATTTGAAAGTCATGCCTTTGGAAGATAATTAGGTCAGGAGGGTGGAACCCTCATGAATGGGATTAGTGCTCTTATAAACAGACACAGAGAGCTTGCTTCCTCTTGCCGCTCTCCACTGAGAGTGGATAAAACCAGAAGCAGCTTTCACAAGATGCTGGCAGTGATGTCGTCTTAATCTTGGACTCTCCAGTTTCCAGATCTGTGAGAAATAAACATTTGTTGTGGAAGCCACCCAGCCTATGGTATATTTGTTACAGCAGCCCAAGCTAAGACAGACCCTAATAAAAACAATAGTACAATTGTACATGTTAAATGGTTAGGTATTTAATCACCATAAATATGGTACTGGACCTCCAAAAAAAAAAATCATCCATAACCTCTGTATAGATGCCTTCCAAAAAGTAAGCCTTCTCAGCACATCTTATTTGCCTCTCATAATTAACTGTATTTGTAATCCTGGAGACCAATGTGCTAAATGTATAGCATATAAATAAATAAACAAGGAATGAGGGTCTGTGGGGGACTTCCATTTTAAAGTGTATAAGCCTTTTGGCAGTTACTTTGGCTGTCCCCAGAAATTGCATTAATGTTTTCTCTTATTGTCAGTATAGTTTGGGTATGGAGAAGTAAAAAAGCAAGTCCCAGATTATGGAGATGTAACTCTAAATCTGTGTGGTTCTTCACTGGAGGCAATTTTGCCCCCAGGGGTCATTTGGAGATTTCTGGAGACACTTTTGGTTGTTGTGACCTAGGGGAGATATTGGCATTTAGTGGGTAGAGACCAGAGATGCTGCAAACATCCTATAACCCCCCCAACCTCCACCACAACAAAAAATCACCTGACCAACAGGTCAATAGTGCCACTGTGGAGAAACCCTTCTCTAAATGTACATACCCTATAATATTTACCTTTCAGCTGTCACACTACACAGTGAGGCAGTCTATTAAAGTCTAGAGTGAAGAAAACGCTTACCAATTTCTGCACTTTTTCCCAAGGAACAATGATGTACAATAACTAGTTGAGGTTTTTCAAGAAATTTTACCCCTTAATTTAGCCTTCCCTATAAATCAATGTTTCACACCCAGTAACCATAAATCTAGCTTCACATATGGTCAGAAAAGAGGCCAGAAATATTTGGGATAGATGATAAATCATATTTTGATAGCTCTACTTTTCCCTAAGAGGTCATTCCTAATTTTAAAGCAGCCAACACTTAAGGATTTCAAACACCCATCATAAAATCCAAAAGCAAGGAATTCAAGAGGCAAACAACTTGAGTCTCTGAAACCATAAATTCCAAATGGAGCCATCGTTCCTCAGAGGCAAAGAATCACTCCTCACAGATGTAAAGTAAGTCTTCTGATAAGAAACTGACATGCCTGAGAAGTTTATGAGCATGAGTCACAGATTACATTCGTAGTCAGTACCTGATGCTCTGTAAAGTGTAAAATGCCCACAGACACTGACAACCTGTTCTCATGACCAGTCTGATGACAGGCAAGAAGGTCAATAACTTCCCCGGGGAACACTTGCACTCAGAGTAAGCAGCTCTGAGAGTAGATGCTTGCATTATCCTCTGGGCACCACCTGCACTCCACCTGGGATCCTTTCTTCACATCTGGAGTAAGAGCCTCCATTTACCTCGTCTGCCTCTTCCCCAGATTTGTGGATGCTGCCCACTTTGAACCTGGAGTCCTCAGCCTCTGGGCTATACATTTGATCCTCAGCACGCAACTTACCTGTTACAGTCTCAGTCCTTGCTCCCCAACAGAGTGTAGGTTCCTCAAAGCAGGGACTGTATCTATGCCAGTGCTTCCTGAAACAATCACCTGGGGATCTTGTTAAACTGCAGATTCTGACTCATGAGGTCTGGGGTGGGGCCCAAGATTCTGCATTTCTAACAAGCTCCCTGGTGATACCAGTGCTTCTGGTCCCAGGACCTACTTTGAGTAGCAAGGACTTATATCTAGTTGAATCCCCAGTAGTTGGCATTGATACTCACCCACAACAGACACTGAATAAATATTGATGGTGAAGGGGTGCCATTGTTGGCTCTTTGCAAATAGGTGTTAGAACTCAAAAGACAGAACTGCTAAGTCAAACTGAGGGCTCATCACTCAGATAAAGAAGCTGCCAGGTCTGGCCAAACATGGCATTGCTTGAATTATAAAAAGCATTTTATTAGTTATGCTCTAATGCCACTGTGAATAATTGATTTAGTTACAGAAATACTTAACTTAATGAATCTTTCAAGGCAGAGTACAGAGGTACATCAGGAATGATGCTATTTCCCTCCTGACAGCATTTCAGTGCCCCAAGGCAAAGTTACAAGAGGCTGATGCTAGACAGAGTCATGCTTCAAATACAGGGTAATACAAATATATGTTCGGAAAAACCTCAGAGAGAACAAAGTGGTAAAACCTCTCTCCAACATTTTGGGTACAACTGACTTACACTCTGACATAAACGAGTAGTGTGTTTAATACATTAGACACATGGCAATCCTCAGACATGCTGTTTAAAAGAAAAGATGCTATTGAACCTGGGCAATGGATACACCAGTGTTTACTGTACAATTCTCTCCACTTTCATAGTACGTCAAAGGTTTAGGGTTATGGTCCTGTTTAAGATGGTATAAGTACACTCCACTCTGTCTCTCCCAACAAATGCTACTAAAATCTCTGGACAGACGTTTGAACAGCTATTTGAGGACTCTGAGGAGTAAATGACAGCAGGTAGATTGGGGAAGAAAACCAGAACTCAAAATACAAACAATCAGGGTTTCCTGATCTTTTTGTTTTCTCTTCCATACCTTCCAGCTGGGACTCAAAGCAGTACAAATCACTGGCCCGGACAGAAACAGCTCCAAGAGGAGCTTCCCATTCTGGTCTAAGAAGCGGAAGGGGGCCCCTACAGGGCGGAGAAGGTGGGGGAAATCCTAATTTTGTTTTGTTTTCTCTTCTGGTTCCGCCCCAGGCAAGCCTCACTCCCAAAGTTGCAACCCCACAGTAGAAGGGGTAGGAGCAGTGACTGGGCAAGCAGTGACAGAGGGAATCCTTCTCTCTGACCTGAGGAACTGTGGTCAGAAGAGGAGGATGCGGGTGGGGGAGGGGGGAAACGGGTTTTTTTTTTCCTCTCTTAGTCCCAGAGGCAGACATAATTGTGGGAAGTACACAGCAGAGCTGGGATACTACACCCTTGGCTTTCTAGTCAGAAGACCAGGAAAAGGTGGAGAAGGGCCCTGCAGGTGGAGGATGTAGGGGAGATGATTTTGGAGAGGTGGGAGTTCAAGAAAGCAACCCCATAAAGTTGTGTATGTACTACTGGCCTCCCCCCCGGACCTGTACATGTTCCTGACCCTAAACAGTGTGACAAAAGCTTGGGGAACTGAACTATCGGGTAGACCACTGCCCAGGTCTCAGACTGGCTCATGGATAGTGCACAGGTCCAAACAGCACTGCAAAAGTGTTAAAAACTGGTGACATTGGTGTCAAATGGTGTTGAAGAAATTGGTCATCCATATACCAGATTCCTAATAACTTTATACTTAAATTAACTCAAAACGGACGATAAATCTAAATGTAAAACACAAGGCTATAAAAGTTTTTGAAGAAAAATATGAGAAATCTTCATAACCTTAAGTTAGGCAAATCATTCTTAGATATAATACCAATAGCTAGATTCATTTTTTAAATACAAGTGAATTGAATTTCATCAAAATTAAAAACTTCTGCTCTATGAAAAACACTAAAAGGATAAGCTGCAGAGGGTGAAAAAATATTTGCAAATCACATATCTAACAAAGGACTTGGATCCAGAATATATAATGAACTCTCAAAACTCAACAATTAAAACAGGGACTTCCCTGGTGGTCTAGTGGTTAAGAATCTGCCTTCCAATGCAGGGGACACGGGTTCGATCCTTGGTGGGGGAACTAAGATCCCACATGCCATGGGGCAACTAAGCCTGCACACTGTAACTACTGAGCCTGTGTGCCACAACGAGGGAGTCTGCCTGCTGCAACTACAGAGCCCACATGCTATGGAACCCGTGCGCCACAACTAGAGAGACCTCACACTCTGGATCCCACGTGCCACAACTAGAGAGAAGCCCGCACGCTGCAACAAAGAGCCCGCGCGCCGCAACTGAGACCCGCCTCAGCCAAAAATAAATAAATAATTAAATAAATATTTTTAAAAAAATAGTACCAAGCACACAGGGTTGTTGCAAAGATCAAATAAAATTAATGTAAAAAAACCAACATAATCAATTTTTTTTAATGTTCAAAAGATTTGAACAGACATATCACCAAAGAAGATATATAAATGGTAAATAACACAAGAAAATATGATTTAATAACAATTAGCTATTAAAGAAATGCAAATGAAACCACAATGAGATGCCAATACAAACCTATTAGAATGGCTAAAATTAAGGGAGAAAAATAACAATACCAAGTGCTGATGAGGATGTGGAACAAATGGAAACCTAGTACATTGCTGGTGGGAATGAAAATGGTGCAGCCCCTCTAAGAAAGTCTAGTGGCTTCTTGTATATAGTTCACTATATGCCCCAGTAATCTCACTTCTCTAGGTATTTACATTAGAGAAATGAAAACTTATGCTTACACAAATACCTGTACACGAATGTTTACAGCAGCTTTACTTGTTATAGTCAAAAACTGGAAGCAACTCTAATGTCCTTCAACTGGTGAATGGATATAATAAACTGTGGTATATCTATACACTGGAATACTATTCAGCAATAAAAAGGGAGGAATTATTGATACATGCAACACATGAACCTCAGAGAAATTTTGCTGAGTGAAAAAAGCCAGTGTCAAAAGGTTACATACTATATGGTATCATTTATATGGCACTCTCAAAAAGGCAAAATTATAGAGATGGAGAAAAGATCAGTGGTTGCCAGGGTAGGGGAGGGTTTGACTACAAAGAGGTTTTGACTACAAAGAGGCAGCATACGGGATTTTTCTGGCTGATGCAACTGTTCTGTATTTTGATTGTGATAGTGGTTACATGAATTTATACATGTGTTAAAATTCATAAAGCTGTATGCCAAGAAGAAAGTTAATGAACAGCATGTTAATTTAAAAATTAAAGTAAAATAAAAAGTTATTGTATCTGGGTTTCAATGTTAAAATAAAACTAGACTCTTGGCAATCATGTCTATTACCAAAACATCTTTCGCAGGCTAAAGAACATTAAAAGATAATCAAATGATAATTTTCAGACCTAAACAACATGTTCCTTAAGTATTATAACTGTAATACAACTTATTACACTCATTAAGTTGGAGTGCTTGCAGTGCCAATTTTTTTAAAGTTTTTAAAAAATATTTATTTATTTATTTATTTATATTTTTGGCTGTGTTGGGTCTTCGTTGCTGTGCGCGGGCTTTCTCTAGTTGCAGTGAGCAGGGGCTACTCTTCATTGTGGTGCGCAGGCTTCTCATTATCATGGCTTCTCTTGTTGCGGAGCACAGACTCTAGATGCACAGGCTTCAGTACTTGTGGCACGTGGGCTCAGTAGTTGTGGCTTGCGGGCTCTAGCTCTAGAGCTCAGGCTCAGTAGTTGTGGTGCATGGCTTAGTTGCTCTGCGGCATGTGGGATCTTCCCGGCCCAGGGCTCGAACCTGTGTCCCTTGCATTGGCAGGCAGATTCTTAACCACTGAGCCACCAGGGAAGCCCTGCAGTGCCAATTTTTTAAAAGGGGTTTTTCTTCATTCTGATTCTGTTGTTTATCAATCCACTTGCCTACCAATACTAGAGCAATAATTAGACAGAGAGGGATGTGTCCCTCTGGTGAAACAAAGAGAAACTCTCATCATTATGAAGTCTAGGCCATGTCTATGAGTGCCGACAAAACCAATAAGATAACCAATAAGATGACCAATTGGTTTGAACTGATTTCATTTATTCATCTTCCAATGATTTACCAAGCACATACTAAACCTAACCCTGTGAGACATGAAGGTAAAGCAATGCTGAGTCTTACTCTCCAAAGAGTCAGTCCAGGGAAAAAACAGAATAGCTCTTTAAGAATTTTTTGAATAGTTTAACTTTAAAAAACATGGCCCATTGGATTAACTAAGAATCAAGAACTATCATCCATTGGATTAACTAAAAGCCAAGGTTATCACCTACTTTTGCAGCTGGAGATGATAAACATGATGTTGGGTCTCTCCAGCCTAACTGGTTTCCTTGTTCCATGGTAAAGTATTAAACGAAGTTGGGAAAAGTACATGGAAAATCTTTAGGGTGGATTTTGATGTCTAGGCAGATAAATCATCAAGGTGATATGTGGCTAAGGCCATGGTCTCTGGAATCAGATAAGCCAGGTTCAAATCCTGCCTCCACTCCTTCTTAGATGTAATTTTGGGGGCAAGATACTTAAGCTCTCTTTGTCTCAGGCCCCTCATCTGTAAATTGGACATTATAGCAATACTTTTCTCACAAGGCTGGGGGCACTAAATATCAAAGTCCTGAGACTGGTGCCTGGTACACAGTATGCGTTTAATACGCCTTATTTATTTATCAGAGTTCACAGGGAAAATTCCAGATTTAATGTCCCTGAGTCCCGTTAGCTTCTGTCTTCTATGCCCCCAGTTACACTCTAGGCAACCATTTTATTCTTACAAAGGCATGCTACTGGCCATAAGGTCAATATGGGAAAATAAGTAAAAGCGTAAATCCTATAGGTAGTGGGTAAACAATTGGTGACTATCAAATACAAAAAGCACATAATATGCGTATTCTCTAAATAGATCTTTCCAAAATGAACACTGCCAATGGAAATATTTTGTGTGTAGGTACAGTAAAGATAACCCAAGCGGCCAGATTTTCCCCTTACGTTGGTTATGCTCCAATCCATTCTCCCCAACGAAGACGAGGTTGCCTCACCAGCAACAGCCCCCTGGCCTTGTGATTCAGCAAGAAATCTACTGCAGACAAATGACCTGTCCCCACTGCAAAAGGCAGGGCTGTGCGGTTCATCTGAGGAACACTACTTAGCCTTCTTAAGATTCCTGGTTCTTTTTTTGCAGTACGCAGGCCTCTCACTGTTGTGGCCTCTCCCATCGCAGAGCACAGGCTCCGGACGCGCAGGCTCAGCGGCCACGGCTCACGGCTCACGGGCCCAGCCCCTCTGCGGCATGTGGGATCTTCCCGGACCGGGGCACGAACCCGTGTCCCCTGCATTGGCAGGCGGACTCTCAACCACTGCGCCACCAGGGAAGCCCAAGATTCCTGGTTCTTGAACGGCCATAATTTTCTATCAGGTGCTTGTGTTTTGATTATTTATCTACTATTTGCCTAGCCTTTGAAAGTAGTGAGAACTGTATCCAGCATAATCTTGCATTTCTCTACTGTTAGATAATAGAGAATTTAGCAATCAACTGGAGGATATGCCTCAAGCTGAAATCCACTGCGTAACCTATGACTGATTGTATGGATTTCAACTAGAGAGTAAAAGCTGTATTTCTCTGGTATGCAATCATTAATAATGGTAGGACATGTTGATAATACATAACAAAAAATCTTCCTAGAAGTTCAATCCATATATGGTTCTTTCCTCTGTAATTTTTGGACTGTAAATTTTACTGAAGCAAACAAATCAAGAAAGAGACGGAAGGAAGGAAGGAAGGAAGGAAGGAAGGAAGAGAGAGGGAGAGGGAGGTGCGGGGGGGGGGAGGGAAGGAGGAAGGTGGGAGGAAGAAAAGACACACAGAGAGAAAGAAAGCTATAAATATCTTCTGCTTCAAAGAAAAGCCAACTTGGTGCTCCCAGGATGTCTAGAGACAGTCTGACATGCTTCAGACAATGGATGTTTTGCTTGTAACTAAAACACATGTCATATTTCCCACATTCTAGATACTGATCTTGCTTCCAAAGAATTTACTATCCTGTTTCTCATAAATAATTTATTGCAAAAATTGAGAACTGTTTAATCTGATTTCCTTGGTAGCTAAATCGGTGATAAACTAAATTTGAGTTACCCTTGCTATTTTCTGCAGTCTAGAGCTATGTCCTAGTATGTCAAATTTGGGCTTATAAACTCCCCTTTAACTTTATTCGTGAATAAGGATGCAAATCAAAATACCATCCAAGATAATTCAATAAAACCACTTCGATGTTTTTTCATTTCTGTCATCACAGATTTTAAGGAACTCTACAAGTAACCATGCCAACAATTTGCTGTAAACAGGACTAAAAGAGATGTCATTAGAAAGCATAATATAATTCATCAGGAGTTTACAATAACTTGCTACACTGACTGTAAGTTTAAGTGTACTATCTCTCTAAGTACTTTAATATAAAAATATGGTTTAAAATATCAGAAAGTTATATGGAAAAAATTTTCAAATGGTTATAAAAGTACACTGGAGAATCTATTTCCTGCTGCTTGGAAAAATGATTATTGCTTTACTTATTCAACAATTAATCTAGATATTACCTTAAAAGATCCTTGCTTATTTCTTTAATTTTTGCTCCCTTCCTTTCTTGATTCCCTTCCTTTTTTTTTTTTTGTTCCTAAAATTGTTATGCTGTAAAAATTTGCTATTTTTCTACTCTCTCTAGGATGTCTGTGGACAATGAATATGGTATACACAGGTAACACATCAGACATACACATGTACACATACACAATGTACACAGACACATAAACTCCCACATACACATAAACACAGATCCCCTCACACACACACATGCACAACTGTTAAACACCCTTCCACTGCACATGATGCATGACCTCAGTTTTTATGACCTCATTGCCTGGGATAGATCCAGGTTTTGTGGAACGTCAAGTTTACACTCTTTGGGAGCCCTCTTTAAAGCCAGAGTCAGAAAGCTTAACGGATTACAGTTAAAATTTCTTACTTTTTCAGATTTTACAAAATCATATAACAATGGAACACACTGCTAGAGTCCTCCCAGTGCCTTGGAAAGAGTCTGTGCAAGCAGGTGTCTTAAAGTTTATGCTTCATTTGCATTACATCCACCTCTGCCATCCCCACAAATTGTCCTAAACAATTGACACAGCCCCCCCAGTCTGTTCACTTTGATAAACCCTGCCTGGTGGGGCTGTCAGGAAATCGCCACAGAAGCAAGCAGTAGGAAATCCATGTCTGGCAGTGGGACCTCTCCCCTAAACCCAGGCACTTGAAGAACAAGTGAGAGCCAGGTTTCAGAAGAGGCCTCACTGCCCAACATGCAGATGAACTATATTTCAGAAGCAATAAAATGCAAACCCATACTCTCCATTGGATTTTAAATTTGCAAGGCCCCAACCATAAAGGACATCACTGGCGAGAAAACAATGATGAACCATGTAGCAAAAGATGTTCTGCCTTTCCAGAATGTTTGAGGCCAAAGTGATCCACAGACTATGATCCAGGACCAAGTCCAGGCCCATAACCTTGACAGTTGGCTTCACTGTCCACCCACAGACTTAGTACAGCTGCACATAAAGACCCTGGACGCTTCCCCTTGGAATAGATCAGTTAAAACACCCAGAGCCTCTTCCACTGCTTGATTCCACCTTTGGCTTAAACATTACGGAATTGCCAGCAACGGAGCTCTCCCTCATCTCATTTAGCAGAATCACTTTTATTTTTATTTCAGTTGGACTGTGTAAACCCACACCACTGTCACTTGTCACATCTGTGATTTCTACTCACATTGTTCGCAGCATTCATGTTAACCTTCTTTTCAAATAGCTTCTCCCTAAGCTCCAAATTATTGCTTTTAGCAGCATTCTGGAAGCTTCTCTCATTTGGCAGCACTAAAAGCAAGCAAGCAAGCATGACAGGGAATTTAAGAGGGCTGAAGAGAAAGCAAACCTCGTGTGGCAAACCTTGGAACTAAAAACTTGAAACAGCAGGCTTGAGCCTTTCGCATTCTGCTATTCTGGACGTGGGAACTTTGCTTCAGTATTTCATAAAGCTGTATTATCAAGATTCCACTTTCTCCTCATGCTGCAAGTGTTTTCACAGCCTTAAAAATCTTCCTGGTCCCAAGCAAAACATTATTCCAAAGGACCACCCTGAAGTCAGCAATGCAGTATCTAGCTCTAGGAGGTCAGAGGGTGGCCATTGACTTCTCAGGGGGTGTTGTTTATAAGACGTTTGTACAAGATTACTCAGGGAGGAGCCCAAATACTCCATGCAAGCTTACAGAGATAAAACTGTTGTCTGCAGAACCCTTTGCAGATGCCAGACCTGCAGAAACAGAACCTTAAAATGCAGCACATCATATAAATATACATGAACGAAGGCTAAAAGGGATGAACCTGTTTTATTCTCATTTATATGAAAGGAGATAAAAGTGGATTCACACTTTTAACTATAAACATTAACATTACTATACACTATGAACATTATATGTCACACACAAATACATATTCAGATGGCAGGTTTTATTAAATAGCCTAGAGGAGATTCCAGGATTTACTGAGTTGTTTGTTTGTTTGTTGTTGGTTTGTTGTTGTTCTTTTGTAATGTAAAGAAGCTGGAAAGCTCTCAGAGGACAATCACAACATTGGGGAATAAACTCAGAATTGGGATGATGTGAAATCAGCAATTGACCATCTCCAAAAAGAAAGGACCTAAGAGAGGTTTTATAGTTTTTTTTTTTTTTTTTTTGGCTGCATTGGGTCTTTGTTGCTGCGTGCAGGCTTTTCTCTAGTTGTGGCGAGAGGGGGCTACTCTTCGTTGCAGTGTGTGGGCTTCTCATTGCGTTGTCTTCTCTTGTTGCAGAGCACGGGCTCTAGGCATGCAGGCTTCAGTAGTTGTGGCTTGCTGGCTCTAGAGTGTAGGCTCAGTAGCTGTGGTGCACGGGCTTAGTTGCTCCGCAGCATGTGGGCTCTTCCCGCACCAGGGCTCGAACCCGTGTACCCTGCATTGGCAGGCGGATTCTTAACCACTGTGCCACCACGGAAGTCCCTATAGATGTGTTGTTGAGTAGTTTCCCTAGCATCTGCCAAGGACTTTTCAGCATGCTTCCAAGTCCAGTCAAAGACCAGGGAGTATCTTCCTGGGAGACATACACATTCATTCTATCGCTTGGCTCTTCCCATTGGGTTGGCCAAAAAGTTCATTTGGGTTTTTCCATGCCATTGTATGGAAAAATCCAAACGAACTTTTTGGCCAGCCCAATACTGCTACTCTTGCTACCACTCTAAGCAACTTCAACATCCAGGCAGATGATTAATCCAACACCTTGGTCTCTCAGTTCCCTAGCCCCCTCACCTCCAATAATCTTTTCCTCCACCTGACCTCAGCCACCTAATTTCAGAGTCATACGTTTGACATGACTATCATCACTACACATAATGAGACAGGAAGGGGGCAGGGCACAATCTCTAAAAGAATGACATAGCCTGAGGACAAGACATAAACTGATTAGAACCAAATAGGTCCAAGATGGCAGATGAGTTGACTTCCACTAGACCTTGAGCCTCAGTATATGCTCAGCTCATAGTAACACATCAGCACCGCTAAATGAGACACCCACAGGTGCCTTGACAGTTCCAAGGCCGACCATAAAGGTCAAAAAGTGAGTGGTGGCCCAATTCCTGGAAATCCCCACCCCTTCCCCAAAATAGCTGGAATGCTCCTCCCACTCATTAGCCTATGAAATTACCCAGCCCTATAAAAACGGACAAGCCCATACCCTGGTGCCTCTTGCCTTCCAAGATGCCCCACACTCTGTCTATGGAGTGTGCATCTCCCTGAATAAACCGTCTTTCACTTTACCATGGCTCGCTCTTGAATTCTTTCCTGCGCAAAGCCAAGAACCCACACTTGGCAGCCATCCCAGGGTCTCGGACGTGACCTGGGATGTGAACATCCTCCCGCGCCTTACTCTCCTTCCTGCAACAATAACTACACTACCTCTGACATCTTCAAGAATCCCATTCTCTGATCATGGACTCATCCATTCAGCTCACCTGCTCTAGTCTTCCCAGTCCAGAAATTTTGCGACCTCATCAAGTCCTCCATTCTACGCTTCTCACCGTCTTTTTATATTATCCATCCCATAGGCCCTTACTTCCCTCCTCACCCAGTTTAGATCCTATGGTTCATCTTTGAACCACTTCCGTGCAAACACATTTGCCTCCCTCACCACTCACTTCCTTCATCCGACTAGTTGGCAGAATCCAAATTCTGAGATTAAACCCAACTGCTATCTGCTCCATTTCTATACCTGGACAGCTAAAAGTCAACCAATCTACCTAACTTCATTTATACCCACACTCTCTGTTTTTATTACTGTTACAATCAGTGAAGCATCCCTGTGCCTTCCCAAGGCCAACCTCTCCACTTGGGATCTAGATCCCATCCCTTCTCATCTTTTCAATTATTTCATCTATCTCCTGGAAATTATCCTCTTTCTCCTCTGCATCATTCAATGTCTCTCCAGTGGACTGTTCCCTTCAACATACACAGAGGTGCTATAATACCTCTCATGTAAAAAAAAAAAAAATCCCTTAACTTCACATTCCTTTCCAACTGCCATTCCACTTCTCAATTCCCATTACCCTCAAACTTCTTAGAAGTGTTCTATAATGATGTTCTATAATGATGTCTCCATGTACTCATCTCACCATCTCATCTCAACCTATGCTAATCAGACATCATGCCTATTGCTCCACCAAAACTGCTCTTATCAGGGTCATTCCATCTTGCTAAAATCCAGTCATCACTCCTCCGTCATGTGCACTGAGCTCCTGGCAGATCTGACACAGAGGACCACATTCTCCTTCTAACACGTTTTCCTCCAGGCTTCTGTTAGGCCACTTGTTGCTTCCCAGTCTCTTTCACTGGTTCTTCCTCCTCTGCTCGATCTCCAAATGTTGGAGCACCCTAGGGATTTTATAAAACTAACAACCTGATGGAACAGACGTTATTACCCCCATCTTACAGATGGGGAAACCGAGGCTTAGAGAAGTTAAACCACTTGCTCATGCCTTAAAGATAATAAATGATAGAATTGTCCTAGGCAGCCTGAATTCAAAGCCCAAGCTTCCAGTCACTGCCTGTGTCCAGGGTGTCAGTATGGGAGTGTACTGCTGAAGTAGAGGTCCAAACTGCCCACTGGCCACACGCTTTAGCTAACAGATTCCTCTGGTTAGGCCGGACTCCTCTCAGCTCCTTCTCCTGGTTCGTACACAGCCTGGCCACAGCTCCTTGCCCCAGTGTATTAATCCAATGGGAGGGGGGTTCTATTTCCAGGTCCTTATCCCTCTTTGGTATATCCCTGAAATAGCAAGTCAAGACCTTACTGTGCCCGGAAATATGACACATGGATTCTAGTCTGTCCCTGAAGTTGAGTATCTTGCCCCTTTTCTACCATATCGATAAGGAAAATTAAGGGACTTCCCTGGTGGTCCAGTGGTTAAGAAACCGCCTTCCAATGCAGGGGATGCGGGTTCAATCCCTGGTTGGGGACCTAAGATCCCACACGCTGTGCCGCAACTACGGAGCCCACGCACTCTGGAGCTTGCGTGCCACAACTAGAGAGAAGCCTGTACGCCACAACTAAGACCCAATGCAGCCATAAATAAATAAATATTTTTAAAAATTTAATTTTAAGGAAGTTTCTAAGACAATTAAAAAGCACCATAGGGCTTCCCTGGTGGCGCAGTGGTTGAGAGTCCTCCTGCCGATGCAGGGGACGCGGGTTCGTGCCCTGGTCCGAGAGGATCCCACATGCTGCGGAGCGGCTGGGCCCGTGAGCCATGGCCGCTGAGCCTGCGCATCCGGAGCCTGTGCTCCGCAACGGGAGAGGCCACAGCAGTGAGAGGCCCGCGTACAGCAAAAACAAACAAACAAAAACACCATAAAAAACTCCTGGTCCAAGCCAATTACATCAGAATATCTAGGGGCTGAAAATGTTCACTGACTGGCCCACGGCTTACTAATTGTGTAACCCTGTAACAATTCTTAATTTTAATATCCCAACCTATAAAACAGATTATAAAACCTTCCTTCAGTGGTGTGAAGGAGCTAGCTTGTACAGGCTAATAAGAACCAGCTGTGTGTAACTCTTCTCAACTCTGTGTCCAGTGACATCACCTTGTAGCTTGAAATTAGTCACAGTGGAAGCATTACACAAAGGAAATTGGAAAACACTACAAATCAGAACTTCTTCTCCCAGAGAGCTGGTAGTTAGACCCTTACCAACACACCACCATCTACCTTCTGGGTAATAAGTGACAGAGTCGAGAAAATGGCCCAGACAAAATCATAAACATATCAGTTTACTAAATAATATTCAGAAGAGTACTTTAATATATATGCGTTAAAAATGTAATGGATAAAATCAAGTAAAGGTTAAATGTTCAGTCAAAAAAAAAACAGGTTAGGGCTTCCCTGGTGGCGCAGTGGTTGAGAATCTGCCTGTGGTGCAGGGGACATGGGTTCGAGCCCTGGTCTGGGAGGATCCCATATGCTGCGGAGCAACTGGGCCCGTGAGCCACAACTACTGAGCCTGCACGTCTGGAGCCTGTGCTCCGCAACAAGAGAGGACGCGACAGTGAGAGGCCCATGTGCCGCGATGAAGAGTGGCCCCCACTCGCCGCAACTAGAGAAAGCCCTTGCATAGAAACGAAGACCCAACACAGCCAAAATTAAAAAAAAAAAAAAAAAAAAGATGTAGCAGGGTACTGGTAGCGGTAAAGATCTAGGTTAGTGTAGGAGACATACTTTAAAACCAAAAACAGGTTACACAGAGCTGTATCATTCACTTAAACTTTTAGGGGTACAACACTCCATGCCTTCAGTAGCAGAGCAAGTTTGAGGAAAGAGGGTCAGAACAGGAGGGGGCCATGCTGAGCTAGAAAAACAAGTCCAGATTTCCTCTTTCATGTCATTCAGGTGGTACCTCAAATGGTACCACCTCTGAAAAACCACGCCTGACCACCCAATCCTCTTTCCCCTGTCATTCTCCACCCCTATGCCCTATTCCTTTCTTTCTTCATATCATTTGATATTATTTGACATTTAATACATATATACTTGTTCACTGTCTGCTTCCTTCACCTGAATACACATCCATGGGGAAGCTGAAGTAATCCCAGTGCCTAGTGCTAGTAGATGTTCAATAAATATTTGTTCAATGGTTGGATGGAAGGGTTGGGTAACCACAATCACTTCCAGAAGAATACTGCCAGGAGGGAATATAGGCTAAGTACTATGAGAACTTCCAATTTTTGAAAAAAAAAAAAAAATCTGGACCATGGATCAAAGAGGAAATCTCAAGAGAAATTAGAAAATATTTTGAACTGAATGAAAATAAAAATAAAATATATCAAAATGTGTGGGATGCAGCTAAAGCTTATAGGATTAAATTATCAGAAAAGAAGAAAGGCTTCAAGTCAATAATCTAAGCTCCTACCTTGAGAAAGTAAAAAATGAAGAGCAAAATAAACCTAAATCAAGCAGACAGAAGAAAAACAACAAAGGTAAAAGCAGTAATCAATGAAACTGAAAACAGAAAAACAATAGAGAAAAATCAATAAAAACAAAAGCTGGTTCTTTGAAGACGTCAATAAAATCAATAAACCTCTAGCAAGACTAAGAAAAAAGAGGGAAGACACGTGTTACCAATGTAAGGAATGAAAGAGAGCAGAGCACTACAGTCTCCACAGACATTAAAAGATGAAAAAGAGAATACTATGAACAACTCCATGCACATAAATTCAACAACTTAGATGAAATGAAACAACTCCTCAAAAACCACAAACTACCAATATTCGCTCAAGATTACACAGATAACTGGAATAATCCCATAACTATTAAAGAAATGGGCTTTGTAGTTTTAAAAATTCCAAAAAAGAAATTCCCATACCCAGACAGTTTCACTGGTGAATTCTACCAAATATTTAAAGGATAACATCAAGTCTATACCATCTCTTCCAGAAAACAGAAGAGGAGGAAACACTTCCCAACACATCTTACGAGATCAGCATTTCCTTGATTCTAAAACCAAAGACATTACAAGAACAGAAAACTATAAACAAATATCCCTCAACAACATAGATTCAAAACTCCTCAAACATTATCAAGTCAAATCCAGTCATATATAAAAAGTATAATACACCATAACTATGTGGGGTTTATCCTGACAATCCAAAACTGGTTCCATATTTGAAAATCAATGTAATCTAAGAAAAACTACATGATCATTTAAATTGATTTAGAAGAAGCATTTAAAAAAATTCAACATCGGGCTTCCTGCGTGGCACACTGGTTAAGAACCTGCCTGCCAACGCAGGGGACACGGGTTCGAGCCCTGGTCCGGGAAGATCCCACATGCTGCGGAGCAACTAAGCGCGTGCGCCACAGCTCCTGAGCCTGTGCTCTAGAGCCCGTGACCCACAACTACTGAAGCCCGCACGACTAGAGCCCGCAACAAGAGAAGCCACCGCAATGAGAAACCCGCATTCACCGCAACGAAGAGTAGCCCCCGCTCTCCACAACTAGAGAAAGCCCGCGTGCAGCAACAAAGACCCAACAGAGCCAAAAATAAATGAATAAATTTATAAGGGCTTCCCTGGTGGCGCAGTGGTTGAGAGTCCGCCTGCCAATGCAGGGTACACGGGTTCGTGCCCCGGTCCGGGAAGATCCCACATGCCGCGGAGCGGCTGGGCCCGTGAGCCATGGCCGCTGAGCCTGCGCGTCCGGAGCCTGTGCTCCGCAACGGGTGAGGCCACAACAGTGAGAGGCCCGCGTACCGCAAAAAAACAAAACAAACAAGAAAACCCTCTTTCCTTATTTGTAAAAGGGCTTAATCATTTCTTGAAAAATTCTTTTCCTTAATTTGAAAGGGTAACACTTTCCTTCCACCCACAGCGCAGGGTTAACCGGAAAAAAACGTCCTGAGAAATGTGAGCCAAAACTTCGGTGGGGGTGGATCCCAAAGCTGAAAACTAGCCCTCAGAGGGCACAGGGATGAGGATGCGCTCGGGTCCCTTCCCGCCGCGGCCTGAGCGCTGCACCCACACTGCTCAACCAGCTCCCCGCGCCCGCGCGGCGCCGCCAGCGCCGGCGTCTCCAGGCCTTGTTCCCAGACTCACGGAACTCGTGCTCGGCCGCCGCCTCCTCGCGCCGCGGACGCTCTTGCTTCGGGATCCGCGCCAGGCCTCTCCAGGGCCGGACCGCCGCGCCCCTCAGGTCCTCCCGCAACCCCTTGGCGGCCGCAGCCTCGCCAAGCAGCAAACCCCTTGCCGCTTCCCTGCGCCCCGGGACGCGCCGACCCGGCTCCATGTCCGACCCCGAGGCCCTCAGGCCCCCCAAGCCGCTCACCCCCGGGGCCTCTCACCACCGGGTCAGCTCTCGGCTGCGGGCGCTTCTAATGGCGGCTCGCCCCGGGTCTCCAGCCCTGGCCGGAAGGGGCTGCCTTCAGGTGTGGCGTGATTTGGCTGGGTTCACGCGAGGCAAAACATTCTGAGAAAACTACCGGCGTACACTTAGGCCGTTCTTCGTACAGTTGGGAGAAGTGTCGAGGTTTGCTTGATGACCAACACTATCGGAACTTAAGTACTGAATCATTTTTAAATGGGCTTCCAGAATTATATCTAGAATAAAGTAAGACTCAATAGCCTCTCTGAAGATGGAAAACCTTGGTACCCCATTTTAATGCAGTGGTAACCTACTGGACTCCCCATCTTGGGTTTTATTTCTTTCTTAGTGGTTTATAAAATAAAGAATTGATGAAATATAGTAAATTATTCTGGGCAATCATGTGCCTAGCTAAAATTCTAATAATATGGAAGAAAAGTAGAATATTGAAGGACAACCAGGATATCTCCATTGAATCCCTAGTACATAAGCACTGTTTGATGGATTACAAACAAATAAAACCATGGCACATCTCATGCCTGTGGATGGGTTCAGAAGTTAAATTAGAAGTTGAGCATATTCTATGAGTGAAAAAAAAATTGAGTCCTAATAAAATAGAACTAGATCTGACCCCAGAACTGACCCACCTTTTTGGTACACACAGATGGATATGAGTGATGTTAGGAAAGCCTTGTCTATAAAAATGCACAGAATGGTTTAGAGAAGGGAGAGAAACTGATGAAAGCTGAGAAATAAGTTGGAAGGCCAGAGATTAGGCAACTGTTGGGGATTTGACAAAAGGAATACAAAGAAGTGGATGTTTTCAACAGGCCCTACAAGGGTAGACAGAATTCAGTAACAGATATGGGTTCAGGTGAGGTTGTGTGTATGTGTGTGTAGTATGTATATACACACATATATATATGGTGTATGCACATCTATGCATATGTATATGTAGGTATATATGGGTTTGAAATCATAACAAACTTAAGAGACTGCGATTACAAGGAAGTGCGAAAACTATTTGCCTCTGAATTATCTTCTGTCTCCCTGAGCCTTTTGTAGACAGCAATAATTAGAAAATAAATTACCTCACACTTGTAAGGGGAGCAGTCCAATATACAATTTAATAAATGGAATCATGTTTTCAATACTCACCATAATATCATTTGAGTTTTTATTAAACAACTGTTAATCCAATTATGTATTACAAAGCAAAAGTGATTATCCCTTAATGATTCAACAAAAATACAGCTTTTGCTTTAGGGGTATAAACACCACCTCTCTGTGATGTTCACTAGAGCCCTACCAGCACCAGGTATGCTCAAATGTATTACTGCTTTTCAAAATGGAACATTACTGGGACTTCCCTGGTGGTCCAGTGGTTAAGACTCCACCCTTCCACTGCAGGGGGCACAAGTTCAATCCCTGGTTGGGGAACTAAGATGTCACATCCCACAAGGCATGGCCAAAAAACAAAGGGGAGATTACTTACGAAAAAAAAAAAGAAAGCAGACAGCAGGCACCAGGTGTGATTTTCAAAATGGAATATTTCCTCAAAAATCATTTTTTTTAGCCCTAGATTAATAGTCATATTTTGAGCCTTTTTCCAAATATTTCCAAGCGACCCCAAAAGAACACAGCAATAAAACATTTATAAAGCAAGCAATTACCCAATAAAGGGAAAGAAGTACAATTCTCTCTTTCCAGAATGCCCATCCTTAGGGCCCAGCTTGAGTGCAGCCATCTATGTCGGCCACCCTGTCTTCACAGAGAAAATTAGTATGACAGTAATAGACACCAGTCCTTGGGCAAACATTATTCATTCATTTATGGGTCAACAAATGATAGTTAACACCTACTGAGTGCTGGGCTTTACACTTCACACTTATAATTCAGAGATCATTGAAAGACAATCCAGCATCTCTAGCAGCCTACAACCTAGAAGGGAGAGACCGCAGCAAAGCCACAACAAAGAATGTTTCAGTGTCTTCATAGAGAAACAGGAGCACAAAGGAGAGACTAATCAGTTTTCCTATGGGACAGAGAGCCTTTCTTGAAGGTGGTCCTTGGGATGAGTTGAAAGATGAATAGCTGTGTATGGTTACTGTGTATGGAGAGGGCAAAGGGGCATTCAGGAAGCACATTCTGGGCAGAGGGAGCAACTGAGCACGACACCAGAAGGGAGAAATAGCTTGGTTAATTCAGGAAACTGCAAGCTATGCAGTGTGACTTGACCGGGCTCGAATGCCAAGCCAGTATTTGGTGTGCACCATGAACACTGATTTTTGGGAACTCGCTTGTGCTGGCACCCAAGAGCCAACTGTTAAATTTTCAGGAACTTTGTGAACTGGTTGACATCGTGTCAATAGCTTGAAATCTGTCATGGTATTTGCACCATAGAAATCATCATACGCTGAAAATCAGTCCCCTTCTCAGCTCCCACTGATCCTGGACAGAATTGAGAGCTTTGAAATCTTTTTTTGTTTTGTTTCTAATACGAGTGACGTTATGAAAACATTATAGCTAATGTGCAAAAAATGCACAAAATGGTTTAGAGCAGGAGAAGCTGAGAAATCAGTCGGAAGGTCAGAGTTTAGGCACTATTTATTAAATAGTAAATACTTTTTGTACTGAGCTGTCTAAAATGTCCATACCCAGGCCAATACTACTCTATTAGTGTACGGTATTAATTACTACAGCTTTATAATGAATCTTGCTATGTAATAGGGCCTGTCCTTCTACCTTATTTTTCTTGGGCCTTTGCTCTTCCATATAAAATTTACGATCTACTTAACAACTTCCAAGAAAAACCATGAGAAGTTTTGTTTTGAATTTTATTGAACTTATAGAATAATTAGGGGAGAAGAGTTATCTTTAAGATAGTTATTCTTCCTATTCATAAATAGGATTATTCTTTTAATTTACTCAGACTGCTTGTCTTTCAATAATATTTTGTAGTTCTGAAGTACTTGCACTTTTTTTTTTTTTGCGGTACGCAGGCCTCTCACTGTTGTGGCCTCTCCCATTGCGGAGCACAGGCTCCAGACACGCAGGCTCAGCGGCCATAGCTCACGGGCCCAGCCGCTCCGCGGCATGTGGGATCTTCCCAGACCGGAGCACGAACCCGTGTACCCTGCATTGGCAGGCGGTAGCTACCCGCCCCGCCCCCCCGACAACCCGCTGCCCCTTTAGGCCCTTATAGATTGTTGTCATGAAAGAGATTTTTATATTTTCTAATTGGTTATTACTGTTGTACAGGAATGCTACTGATTTTGTACATTGATTTTGTAGCCATAACCTTATTGAACTTTTTAATTAAATGTAGATTTTTTTTGGCTGCGCTGCACAGCATGTGGGATCTTCCCTGACCAGGGATTGAACCCATGCTCCCTGCAGTGGGAGCATGACTCTTAACCACTGAACCACCAGGGAAGTCCTAAATGTAGATTTTTAAAGATGTGGACAAACACATCATCTGATAATAAAGTTATATAGTTTTTTTTAATAGGTGAGGCACAATTTACTAACAGAACCTGATTTTGTTTGGGTGTAGCAACGTAGCCAGCTAAAAACTACATTTCCAGGTTCCCTTTAATATGGGGAAGCCACATGACACTGTTTGGTCAATGAGATGGAAGTGGAAATTGTTATGTGGGGCTTCCAAGAAAGTTCTTTAAAATGGGACAGACTTGCCCTTTTGTCCTTTTTACTTCCTCATCTTCCTACCTGGAACTCATGTGTAAGGCTGGATATAGAAAAGTCCATCCATCTTGCGGCCAGAAGTTGGCCATGTGAGGCCAAGAAAATCAGACTGTGAACCCATCTTTGAACTATCGAGCTAAAGTTAACCAATGAAATTTGTGTTTTGTGGGAACACTAGAACTGATTTTTTTTTTTTTAAGACACTGATTGGGTCTCTGTAATTCACAGCTGAAGTAAAATTCTGAAGTGATACAGAAAGCAGGGTGCTGAAAATAACAAAATCTAATATACAGAATTGGCTTAGTGTTTGAGGGAGGGGCTTTGAGGAGTGGTGATATATATCACAGGTTGGGAAGCTGGTGACTTGTCTGGAGTTGATAAAATATTTGGTCAAATTGTCAACTTCGGCAATTTGACTTTGGAGAGCAGACCAAATGCTGATTGAGGCTGTAGCATTAGGGGAAACATTAGGAGAAAAACTCAAAATGTTGTCATGGGATGACTCCTTGCTGTGTTCAGCAAAGTCCTAGCAAAGATTGTTTGAGGGAGGGGCTTTGAGGAGTGGTGATATATATCACAGGTTGGGAAGCTGGTGACTTGTCTGGAGTTGATAAAATATTTGGTCAAATTGTCAACTTCGGCAATTTGACTTTGGAGAGCAGACCAAATGCTGATTGAGGCTGTAGCATTAGGGGAAACATTAGGAGAAAAACTCAAAATGTTGTCATGGGATGACTCCTTCTTGCTGTGTTCAGCAAAGTCCTAGCAAAGAGAAATGTACTTTTTCTCTGTTGAAGCTAGTAGCCTGCAGAGATGAAGGAGAACATCACCTTACTAAGGAAAGCGGTTCCTGCCATTTTTTTTGTGTTACTTTTTATCATGATATAGGCCACATATGAACAAGAATCTATAAAATACATACATACAGTTTAAATAATATTTTAAAAATAAACATCCATGCAGTCACCACCCAAGACAATAGAAGACTGTCAGCATCCCAGCAGCTCCATGTGCCATTTCTCAATCACATTCCCTTTCCTCCCCACAGAGGAAGTCATTATTCTAACTCTGGGGACAATAATATACTTGCTTCTCTTAATAATTTGATCTCATATGAATACATCCTTAAAGCAATATACACTGTTTTGAACTATATAAACGGAATCATGCCGATGGCATCCTTCTGTGATTTGCTTCTTTTGCTCCACGTTATGTTTGTGATATTCATCCACCTTCTGATTAGCTATTTCCTTCATTTTCACCACTGTGTAGAATTCTACTGTTTGAATCTACGTGAATATACAATGGTAGACTCTAACCATTCTACCAGTGCTGAATATTTGGTTTATTTCCATTTTTTGGCTATTACAGTGCTGCTATGTGCATTCTTGCACATGCTTTCTAAAAAACATGTTCAATTGTTTTCCCAAGACATTGTATCAGTTATGGCTCTGCCAGGAAAAAAACTGTATTTTGAGATGACTTTTAAGAAAGGGACAATTTACAAAGGTGTGGGCAGGGTGTGGGGAAACCACAAAAGATAGGGCAGCACCTCAGGGCTAGTAAGGGCAAGGCTCTGTTGCCACCCCTAGGATGAGGGGGTGAGGGCAAGGAAAGGATTATCAGAACCTGGAGAGAGAGCAGAAAATGACATATGAAGAAGTTGTGACCTTTCGTCAAGGGACTTAGCCAGCTTGACATGATTCTTCAAAAAGGTATATGAGGGAATAAATAAACAACTTCATCTTCTTTCCTCCCTGAAACCTACTGCAGTGGCTGCCCGCTGCCATGATGCCTCACTGAACTTAAAGCAGGGTGGAGGGCACAGAGTAAAATCAGGAGGGCAAATGGAAGATAACCAGCAAAGGCGTATATTTGGGAGTGCAGTTGCTGGGGTGTTGAGAGTGCACATCTTCAGAGTTACTGAAGAAGGACAAACCGTTTTCCAAAGAGATTGTTTTCAAGTAAGAGTTCATATTGCTCCATATCATCACCAAAACTTAATATCATTGGATCCTTTCAGTTTTGTGAATCTGGGAAAGGTATTACAATACCTCTTTGTGGTTTGTTTGTTTTTTTTCATTTCCCTATTACTAAAATGGCTGAGGATGTTTTCATGTTTCTTGGCCATTTGGATTTCTTTCTATGTAATGTGCCATCTAAAGACTTGTCCAAATTTCTATTGGCTGTCTGTCTTTTTCTTAATGATTCATAGGAATCATTTAGATATTCTGGATTATATATATACTGGATACTAGTATTTTGCCAATTACATGTGTTGCAAATATGTTCTCCCAGGTGGTTCCCTATATTCTGACTCTCTAAATAGGTAAGATTATAGGTGCTTATTCTTTGTGGTTTTGTTGTATTTTCTTTTAATGCCCCCAAACAAAATTATAATAAAAAGAAAATGAGTTGGATTATTAGATAAAACAGAAAGGGATGTGGAGAAAATTCTGGGCAAAGAAAATAAGAGTGAAAGCAACAGAGGTGGGAAAAGAGTGGAAAAGTAAGGAAACCATTTCTACTGGCTAAAGATTAAACATTTAAAATTTCATTTTAAATTTTTATTAAATATTACTAAATGATAACATTCAATTAAATGAATCATCTAAGTGAAAATAATTTAGTATTCACTCTAATGTTGAAAACACAATAAAATGAACTTGAAACAAGATAGAATAGAAAAGAACAAATATGGTTCTATCTACTTTTCAATACATTAAATCAGTGCTTCATTGAACTTAATTTTGTAGAGAATTAATGTAAGCAAATCACACAATCAAGAAGCGTAGCTCTACAACTAGGTATTAACCATAGCGTATAATAATATTAGGCATGACATTCGTATGTTAATAAACTTAATTAAGCCTAATTTTAATCCATCTAGTAATTTAAAGTCCAATTACCACTTTGGCCAAAGGTTGTGCGAGATCCTAATTTACGGTACTCCTGAAACATTGTCTTTATACATTTAGGTAATGAGCTATAAAATATGAAAAGAAACAAAAATATGAGAACAAAAGATTCAGTTCCTTAAAGCAGTAATAGAAAATGGGTTCCATCTTCATGTTTCAATTAAATAATTGTTTTTTTGATAAAAACTCCTCTATTGATAGCACAAAAATATTTGGAACAACTACTTAAGCTAACTACTGTTAAGCTGTCTTCTTTCGTGAATATTAATGAAAACATGATAGAAATATAACTAAGATAAATGAGGTGTTTTAACACACATTAATCTTTTGAATTGCACATTCTTCTCCAGAAGGTCATAATAAAAATGAAGTGAGTGTACAATTTATCCTTTTTTACAGATTTGTGTAAAGTACAAATATAACTGCCAAGAAATGAAATATTGCTATTTAAAAGTCCTAGATAAGAAAATAATTACCTTGAATCTTAGACTAAATATCTTTTTTAAAGTGAACCAAGTGCTTATTCATTAGATAAAGAAATTTTAAATTAAAAAAAATCAAATGAATAATCATATTTTACAAAAATTCTTTTAACACAGCAAATAATACTGTGACATTATTTTCCTGAAGGTAACAAAACCACTCATGCTAGTTCTGCTAAGCTAATGCTCTTCATAGAACTTAAGATGAGTATTAATTATGAATGTTCATGAGGTATCTGAAGATACTAGGAGCTAAAGTATAATTATACAAAGTTGTAGAAGATACTAAGATCAAACATAGCAGTCCAGTGCCAACAAAGTGGTTAAGTGCTGAAAAATTCTTATGCTAAAATAGGTTTATCTGAACTTCTGAGAGCCCTTATAAATGTAAGTTTTTATATTCACTATAAAACATAATAAAGAAGGAAATCACTTCCTGATCCCACTCCTAACTTCTCATTTTAAAATTATCTCTAACAGGACTGATTTCCAATTGAAGTATAATGGAAGTGGAATTCTCATTGTTATCAAAAAAATATACAGAAGTAAATTAGTATATATTCCAAATTCATATAAAGGAAATGTCATTTGGGGAGGGCTTATTGCACTTGCCTTTCACTCAATGAATCTGTAAGCCTGGAATGAGGAAGAATACATTCATTGATTATAAAATAACAAGTTTCAATCAAAAATTAATGATAAACTGTTCAACGTTCATTTAAAAAATATATCAAGGGTGTGTTTGGGACTGTTTGGTTTTGTTTTCTTTGATGCCGAGTACTTTGTCATCAGTCCTGGCCTGGAATAAAAAAGAACATGCAATTAAAATGCATGAAGAACTACAAAACAAAAAACAAAAAAATATAAAATAATAAAATGCATGAAGAGATTTAAAAAATTGTTTATGCAAATAATTGATTTTAAAACTTTTACTTAATGATTTCTAAAAGCAAATTTTAACATTTCTTAAAAATCAGACCTCAAAATATAACAATTTCACAGCCAGCTTTATTAAAACTCAAATTAGCCATACCTGTTTGCTTTTGTTCCAATCTTCTGTATTTTGCCTGAGTTATCTTTAGAGGGAAGAAATTCCACAATGAATGACATGAAATAATTAAAAAGCTTTCTAAAAATTTAAAGAGTTAAGGTTGACTGATTAAAGATAATAAAAACCTCCTTAGTACTACATTGTTCGAATTTATATATACCAGAAGCTAATGTATAGCATAATTTCTTTGTAATTTACTTGTTTCATTAGTATTACAGCTGATTTTGAAGTTGGGTTAGAGTTGGAACTACCAAAAAACAAGTTAAAGAGACTTTTTGGCTATATAATTATAGTAAAGTTACCACTGTGCCTTGGCAAGTGTTCTCTGAAGGAATTTCTGTTTTGATTAGATCACTCAGCTCCCTAAACCATTAAGTTCATTCTGTGCTAAATCAAGCCCAAACCAGAGGTTTCCCAAAATTTAGAATCTAATGTCTTCAGCTAATTCTAACCCACCGTTAAGGTAACTAACATTTTCCTAAATGGCAGCGTTCATGGACTATGTAAACTGTAAACTTACCAGTACTTGTGGTGCTTTCTTTGGGTTGGTTAACTGGATTAACCTTATCCTTTCTCAGTTCCTGGATAATGCCTTTATTTAAGCAAACATCTACATGCACATTGAATAGGGTAAGATCTGAAGTCTTTTGTTCTAGGTTACAAACAGGACAAACGAGGACTTGGTCACTGATCACTTCATATAAATAAGGTTGTAGGGGCTCTTTCCTTCCTAATGATGCAACATCTTCATTTTCCAGTGACACAGCGCAACAATTCTGAGGACAGTGTTCCATATTAAATGATTTGCTTGGAAGACTAGAACATTCCTCTTCACTGTGCTTATTACTTAGCGCATCTACACCTTCTGTATTAGATGGATTACCAGTAGTCTCTGCCAAGTCTACAGAATCTACTGATGTGATCTCTGTATTCTTCTGATGAGTTTCATAATCCTGCTTCTCACAGACAGAAACAGAATCATGTACATTTTCTTTCTCGTTCACTTCTGTAGAGGAAGCATGTGAACGTGAGGACATTTTAGAGTTTCCACTGACGGAAGGTCCATCAAGACACGCATCTACATGTTTATTAAAGGCTTCCAGACTGATGCTTCTTTGCTCCCTGAAGCAAACAGGACAAGTAAATATATGACAGTTATCTGAATTCTCCAATGTTTCTAAATTCTCACTCATCCTCTTCTTTAAAACGTGGAAGAACTGTGATGTCTGTAAACTTTGTTTATCTACAGTTTCACATTTAAATGTGTCCTGGTAGCTCCAATTCCTTTCAGATCGTTTTTTATCAAAGAAACTCTTCTTATGAGACATTTCTAGAGGTTTTAGAAACTGATCTTTGTCAGTTTTCTCTGGTATACACCTGGTGGCTGACAGGGCTTGGTTTCCAGGCTGTAAGAAGCCAATAATGCTCCTTTGTTGGCATTTCTTCTCCTCTTCATTGGGAAAACCAGATAGTCGCACCCCTAAATTAAACCAACCATAATTAATCCATTTCAAATTCAATAGAGGCATTTTGCATAATACTATTATAACATATATGAAAAAGGCTGTTTAGCCAGAAATAATAAGCAACACTGTATTTTCTGAATTAAAGGATGCTTTTTCAAAGTGGTATTATGAGTAGAAATTAACTTTCTTCATAAAGCTGGGTATACTAAATAGTAAGTATCTACTGGAGTTAGCATGATTATATAGGTCTTTCAGTTAATACCTGACACATGATACCATTAAATATCGAGTAACTAATTGGAGTCAATTGCATAGATTCTTTAGCTCCCTTTTTTGCAATAGGCACTATTTTTTAGAGCAATTTTAGGTTCTCAGCAAAGTTGAGTAGCAAGTACAGAGAGTTCCCATATACTACTTGCCCCACACATGCACTCCTCCTCCACTATCAACATCCTACACCAGAGTAGTACATTTGTTACAATCAATGAACCTATACAATCTATCTATACTGACATGACATTATTACTCAAAGTTCATAGTTTACATTAGGGTTCACTCTTGATGTACATTCTTTGGGTTTTGACAAATGTACAATGTACATGTATCCACCATTATAGCATCATACAGAATAGTTTCACTGCCCTAAAAATCCTCTGTGCTCTGCCTATTCCTCCCTCCCCCGACCCCTGACAACCACTGATCTTTTTAGTATCTCCATAGTTTTGCCTTTTCCAGAATGTCATATATTGGAATCATACAGGATGTAGCTTTTTCAGATTGGCTTCTTTCAGTTAATAAACTGTAATAAACTGTATATAAGTTTCCTCCATGTCTTTTCATGGCTTGACAGCTCATTTCTTTTCTTCTCCCCCACCCTCTACTCCAATAGCTCATTTCTTTTATGTGCTGAATAATATTCTGTTGTCTAGACATACCACAATTTCCATTCACCTACTACTGGAGGACATCTTGGTTGCTTCCAAGTTTTGGCAATTATAAATAAAGCTGCTATTAACATCCACTCTTTAGCTCTTTTAGTTAACATACTTTATTCAAATTGACTTCAGTGTGTGCTATTTTTCATATGTGAAAGTATGGCTAATGACGCATTCTTAGCAGTAAAGTTGGCATTTGGAGTGCTTATCCGTAAACATTCTCTCACTCGTTCACTTTGGAAACATGGTTTATTTATCTTTTTTTACCATGTGATGGCTAGAAATGTGGTTTTATAGTGCCACAATCCCTTATCTGTAATTCTGAAATCCAAAAAGCTCTGAAAATTGTAAGCAACAAATGGTAATTGATGACAAGATTGGTGTGAGACTATTTAGAGTCTTTACAACTCAGTGTGAATATTTTTTTGTTTTCCTACAGAAATAATAATGTGTTTGATCATGAAGCACTGCTTCAGATCCCAAAGGAGTATTATATAATATACTCAACATGCAGTGAATTTGCTTTCTAAAATCTGAAAAGTTTAAAATTTTGAAAGATACCTAACCCCAAGGATTTCAGTAAGTAGTAAGGAAAAGAACGACTTTAACTGGTTCTTACTGGAATTAAACTAATGATCGTGGCTTCACATGCATCAGGTCCTAAGAATCAAGAAAAATGGCAGTAGCATAAGTACAACTTCCTAAACAGGTTTAAGAAATAAAATAGAGGTAAGAATATTTCCCAAGTTGATTCTATGGAAAAGTCTAGCAGATTTAAGGAAAAACAAGTAAAGAAAAGTCATACCCATAAGTCTTAATCTCAAGGGATGTGGAAAATCAGCATCAATTTCTGTTCTTAGTAATTCTTTAGCAACAGCAAATATTTCTTCTGCAGTAGAAACAACAGATGAAACTGTAGATGCACGAGTTTTTACTTCAAAATTCACATTCTTTAGCTTAATGGTAACAGTTCTACCCTGTAACAAACAGAATACATTATTATATATGGCTCTTTAACTTCCAGAAAAAAGTTATTTTACAGGATAGAAAAATTCAGAAAGGTCTCTTGTGTACACAGAGTGCGGAAGTATAATCAATTATTTACAAAAAAACATGGTAATGTGGAGCTTTTGGAGGAGGAGGAGGAGTTGTTGCCCTACCCGCTGTGCCTAAACAAAACAGTAATGAAAGACAGCAAAAACACAATTTTGGCTTATGTTATAAAATAATGACTCAATCTATAATGGTCTAGGGGCTGATCATAGAGTTTTCGTATCCACACTCCCTTCCCTGTGTTTGTCAACTGCATCATGTAATAGTTTCTATATAAGAGAAATTTCTAGGAAGGAAGAACTCCAATGACACACTAGTTGACAGGTCTTATAACAACAAAACACTAAACTTACAATTTTAATTCTCTGGGGTTGAGATCATTCAATGTTAAAGATCAACATTCATTAAATAAAGACCCTAAAACAGTGCCTGACGTATATTAAATGGCAATAAATATTAACTATTACAATTACAAAAAAAAAACCATGGTAATGAAAATTGTCATAAAGAGTAACTGAAATCCATAAGTAATCTAAAAATCCCATTTTAGTCAGTAATTATTACTTCCCTCCCCAACTGACTTTTTATAAAAGACTTTTATATAAAGGGCAAAGTTAACTGATTACTTTTCTTTTTACTGAATCCTTTTTTGAGGTTAATTCAGTACCTAAAAAGATAGGAAAAAAAAATCTTTCTGAAGGGACCTCATTGAAAAGATCTTCTGGACAGCTCACACTTATTGTGTGCCTACTATATGCCAGCTATTATGTTAAATTTACGTGTTAGAACTCCTTTACAGTTATTGCTTAATGGATACAGTTTTACTTTGGGATAATGAAAAAGTTCTGGAGATCAAAAGTGTTGATGGTTGTACAATCTGAATGTACTTAATGCCACTAAAATGTATACTTAGAAAGTTAAAACAGTAAATTTTGTTTTGTATATTTTGCTACCTCCTGGAGGTTGTTATTGTAGGTTAGGCTTATTGACTCACTTCCAAAGAACAGAGTATGGAAAGGGAAAAGTAGTAATTTCACAGTGGAGAAGCCTAGCAAACACTACTTTAACCAAGTGAGGATGGTTATTCTCACGTGTGATATCATGTGGCTATCATATACCTTGATGGGATGTGATGAGAAGGATACTTCATTTCTGTGGTATTCTTTCTAAAAACCTATAACCCTGGTCTAATCATAAGAAAATCATCAGACAAACCCAGATTGGAAGACATTCTGCAGTATACCTGGCTAGTATCCCTCAAGACTGTCAAGGTCATGAAAAACAAGGAAATACAGAGAAACTGTCAGACTAGAGGAAACTGGGAAGACATGAAAACTAAATGCAATGTGGTTCCCTGGACTGAACCCTGGAACAAAGAGAAGAAGAACATGAATGGAAAAAAACAGGTAAAACAAAAATACTGTCTGGATTTAGTTAACAGAAATGTGTTAGTGTCAGTTTCTTAGTTTTGCAAATGTACTATGATAATATAAGATGTTAATAATGAGGGAAACTGGAAATCTTGATAATATCCTTATACCTATTCTATAAATCTGAAATGATTCTAAAATTAAAAGTTTACTTAAAAAATTTTAAAAAAGAACTCTCTATATATTTAAGGTATAAAAGAGAAGGATTATAAGAAAATATTCATCAGATATCCCTTTCTTTGTAATAACTTTTTATTGCTTTTGTATTATACTTTGTAATAACCCTACCTCTGTTTTGAGAATGTTGGAAAAATACTAAACATGGATTGTTGTGAGTGAAGATTATACAATACAAAGTTCAAAGCCTTCCAGGTTTTGTTCTCAATGTGTTAAGCAACCTGGATTAAGGCCTTGAAACAAAATGCCTATTCCAGAAGGTCACTGTCTACCTGACAATGACATTAAAGGATAATTGGAAAGGCATTTATAACAAGCACAGTTCTAGGGAAATTCTTCCCTATCCCTTATTCTTTACTGCCAATATAACTCTGCTTTTGAACTTATTCAAATGTACTCCCAAGGTAATATAAACTTCTCTGGAATTATACTGGAATCACTCCAACCTCATAAGTTGCTTCTCATAAAATGACCTCATCATAGGCCTCAGATAAGGGTCAGAATTCAATTTGTCTCTATTGAAGACAAGAATTCTCTTTTCTGACACATCCCAATTTGTATTTAAATGCAAAATCTAACTCTTGGTTTAAGGTAGCTTTTTATTATTAAAAATTTAAGGTAGCTTTTTATTATTAACAATTTAGAAAACTAAGAACACTGCATAAAAATGAAGTACCTTAAGTCCTTCTTTCTGCAGATCTTGAGCAAGTTCACTGCAAAGTTCTTGGCACAAGCTGTACTGTTCTTCTGCTTTACTTATCTCACTGAATGTCCTAGAAAGGCAAGAATGATTTTGGTGCACAAAGTAAACTACAATTCAGTATACTTTAGAAATGATATAGTACATGTAAATGGCCTAGCATTAAGTTATATTTTCTACAGTACAAAGTTTTCAGATGAACTAAGATATGATTAAGTAAAAACATCCAAGATCTTCTTAAATAATGGGAGATTGTTTATAGCTAAACTGATTAGCAAAGGTGCATTTGCTCTCTACAATATGTTTTAAAAGATGATTAAAGTCACCAACATATAAGGATAATGCCCTCAAAACTTACAAAACATTAGGATACATATGTATACAGACTCTGCTACAGAGGATTATCTTAAGAAAGTACAAATGAGAACAACATTCCAATTACTGCATGTGTATTTTCTGTAAGCGAATTATCTTCAAGTAGATTTAAGGGGTTGGTTCGTGGCACCTACATAAAGTCATCTAATAGGCAACCGGAAATGGAGGGCTGGTAAGATTAAATGTAGAACTTGTGACTTCATCCGCACAAGGGTATTGAAAGGTCATATTAACATAAAGACACTAAAGAGAGAGTGGGGTAACCAGTAAAAAAGCCCGAGCAAACCCTGAATAGTCATTCAGTGAAAAGTCCTGCTTCTAACTATTCCCAGCTACCCAGTTCTCTTCCCTAGTGGCAACCAATATTGCCAGCTTCCTATTCATTATTTATTCCTCTAGAATACTGTATGTATATAAAAGCAAACAAGCAAACATTTCCCCTATATAAACAGTAGAATATTAGATACATTATTTACCACTTTGCTTTTCTCATTCATCCTGGTGAGAGTTCCCTATAAATAAATAATTTCATTTATATATGGCAGCATAAATTCTAATTTAAAGATGTAAGATCATTTAACCAATCCTCTATTTGTAGAAACTTATTTCCAATCTTTTGCTATCACAAAAAAAAATGCAGTGCATAACCATGTATACATGTAAAATGACATGTGATTACACCAGTGGAATGTATGCCTAGAAAAAGAACTGTGGGATCAAAGTACATGTGTATCTGTGATCTTGGTAGATACTGCCAAATTGCTTGCCCCCTGTGGTAGGCAAAATAATGGTCCCTGAAGATGTTCAAATCCTTATCTCTCAGAATCTAGTACTTTACATGGTGAAATGAACTTTACAGATGTGGTTAAATTAAGATGAGGTGATTATCCTGAATTATCCAGGTAGGATATCCACTGTAATCTCAAGGGTCCTTGTAAGAAGAAGGCAGGAGGGTAAGAGTCAAAGAAAGACAAAATGTGAGAGTTGAAGATAGAGAATGGGGCCATGAGCCAAAGAATGCAAGAAGCCTCTAGAAGCTTTTAGTAAGGAAATGGATTCTCCTCTGGGGCCTCTAGAAGGAATGCAACCCTGATGACACCTTAATTTTAGGACTGCTGACCTTCAGAATTGTAAGAGAATAAATTTGTGGTAATTAGTTATACCACCAATAAGAAACTAGTATACCCTCCTTTAGAGTTTAATAGCTTTTTCACTCCCATAGTCTTGCCAATAGAGTGTGCATCTTTGCCAACTGAATTAGTGAAAAATGCTATCTCAGAGAATTTTCAATCTGAATTTCTTAAATTATACGGAGACTGAGATTATTTTCACATGTTTATAAAGCCATTTGTACCATCTTTTCTGTTAACTAATTAGATCTTTGTTCACTTTTTTCTATTGGTTTGATGGCCCTTTCTTAAGAAATATTAATATTAGTTAATATTAATATTCTTGTACAGCAAGCAATGTTCTCAATAACAAGACAAAATAGAAGAAAAAATCATTAAATAGGACGATACTATCTCACTTTTGGATGCTTTTTTCCCCTCTTTTCCTTTGACTGCTTTTATGTAAATCACAGCCTAAAACAATTTTTATCAGTCATTTACTGAGTGTGTTGTCTTGTAAAAGTCATTCATCTTTTCTAGGGAACCCCCTTGCACTGTTGGTGGGAATGTAAATGGATACAGCCACTATGGAGAACCGTATGGAGATTCCTTAAAAAACTAAAAATAGAATTACCATATGATCCAGCAATCCCACTACTGGGCATATACCCAGAGAAAACCATAATTCAAAAAGACAAATGCACCCCAATGTTCATTGCAGCACTATTTACAATAGCCAGGTCATGGAAGCAACCTAAATGCCCATCCACAAACGAATGGATAAAGAAGATGTGGTACATAGATACAGTGGAATATTACTCAGCCATAAAAAGGAATGAAATTGGGTCATTTGTAGAGATGTGGATGGACCTAGAGACTGTCACACAGAGTGAAGTCAGAAAGAGAAAAACAAATATCGTATATAAACACGGAATCTAGAAAAATGGTACAGATGAACTGGTTTGCAAGGCAGAAATAGAGAACAAACATGGACACCAAGGGGGAAAAGGGGGGGTGGTAGAGGTGGTGGGATGAACTGGGAGATTGGGATTGACATGTATACACTAATATGTATCAAATAGATAACTAATAAGAACCTGCTGTATAAAACATAAATAAAATGAAAAAAAAAAGTCATTCAGCTTTTCAGATCATGAATAATATATGTGCAAAATGAACACAACCTTAAACTAGGTCCACGGTTCTTAAATGTCTTAGTGGAACTTTGGTTCTTTGAGGAGATAAGCGAGGGACTTTTCAAACAATGACATATTTCCCAAAACAATAAGGTTCCATCAAGATTTCATTTGACTTCAAACAAGATTGTAAACCACTGAACTAGATCACCTCTAAGCTCTTGTTCATCAGTATCTTACTATTTGATGTCTATGGTTATTCACCAATATTTGAAGAACTTCAGGAAGAATTTCCATCATCATTTCTTAAATTTCCCAAATAACTACTCAGTATAATTTTTCTTATAAATAAGCCTATAAATTAAGATTTAGAATCCTAAAATGCTTGGTTTTCACTGAATAGGAACAAAACCAACATTTAAAAAAATAACTGCAGTTAAATTTTTTCCCATTGAGAGCACAGCAAGCAAAGATAATAAAGTATTGCACTGGAATATTTACTGTAGGAGTATCAACTGATGAAAATTGTTACTTGGTTTGCAAATAGATTTTTAAATTTCAGTGAAAATTTACTAAAAATTAAAAATTAGTTTAAAATAATACAAATTATGAATAATTAGTAACAAAACATTACCTCTCAACACTCATGCTTTTCCTCTCTCCATCCCTTGAAATTAAAAAAAAAAAGCTTTTATTTGCCTTCTCAAAGAAGACTGAGTTTCTTTTAGTCAACCAAGATGATTTTACATCAGTTACCCTTTAGAGATCTCAATGTTTTAGATTAAAAGTTATACATCATGCAACACAGTGAGTTTTTTAATCTAAAAATAAAACTATCACCAAAGAATGTAGAAAGATATGCTAATATAATTACATGTGTGATGGATCAAGTCTATATCTATCAAAGACAACAAATTTGAAAACAGGATGATATTATAATTAGTTTCTATTAAAAGCCTGAATATAAAAAATCACAACTTACAAAAAACAACAGAAGGTAGTAGCATAATGGCTTGCAGTTATAAGATATAATTAAATTTTAAATAATTTAGTATCAATTATCTAGTTTTTGGCCTAGTACATTAATAATAGCCTATTTATTATTCACTTATACCACTTTATAGAAGCTCAGTCAAAATTTGCCATACAGCAATAGGATGATGGTTGGGAATCTGAACCACCTAGTTTGGTTGGATTCTAGCTGCTCTGGTAGGAGCAGTTAAAACCAAAAAGCTGAAATGACATGTAGATTATTCATTTTCCTAATATTTCACAAACCAATTATGAATCAAGCACTGTTCTAGGCCTTGGAGATAACAGTAATGAACAAAACAGACCAAGTGCCTGACTTTAAGAATCTTATATTTTAGGGACTTCCCTGGTGGCACAATGGTTAAGACTCCATGCTCCCAATGCAGGGAGCCTGGGTTCGATCGCTGGTCAGGGAACTAGATCCCACATGCGTGCCACAACTAAGAGTTCACATGTCACAACTAAGGAGCCTGCAAGCCACAACAAAGGAGCCCGCCTGCCACAACTAAGACTCAGTGCAACCAAATAAGTAAATTAAATAAATGTTAAAAAAATAGTTATAAAGAAACTTATATCTTAGTGGAGGGAGACAAATAAACATAGCAGTAAATATGGAACAGGTTAGAAGGGGAGAAGTACTACAGATTAAAAAATAAAGCAAATTAGGGAAACAGAGAATGTTGATAGAAGGGAAGGTAAATTTGCTATTTTATATGGTTAAAAATTACCTATGAATTTTACTTAAAAGCATTATCTGCATCTCTACCACAGGTTAATATGTGCTATATTATATTAAAAACTGTATTGTTTTCAAGCACTATGGAAATAAAAAGAGGATAATTTTTGGATTAAAGAAGAAAGTTTTATTTCTCATCACCTTCATGTACTGGATTATTTATAGTACTGTGATGTCTTTCTCTTATCTTTCATTATATCCACTCAAGATCAAAGTCAGCTACCTGGACTTGAAAGAATGAGGAGCATGGAGAGATGAGAAAAATAATAGCACATGCCTTGCAATCTCTGTAAGATATAGCAGGTCTAATTGGTTAATCAAACTTATTTTACATGCCTCCTCAGTAATCTTCTTGTTTTCCTTTAGTTTAACTATATGAATATAAAAGAGTTATTTTGAGGGCAGGCTAACAAGATGATAACAAAATCGTAAAAATAGTGCCCAGTGTTAATTTTCATTCTTGTTTCTAGTGCCTTCTTTTCACCCACCCTAAACAGTGTACCCTTCTAGCTCTGGGATCCTTCTTTTTAAGACCTGGATGAAAGAGTGGCAGGGAGGAAACACAGAGCCTCTCCTCTAGCCGTTTCCTCTTCTCTTAGATCTTTGCATGGCTGGCCCCTTCAGGTCTCTGCCTCTGGAGAACCGCTGCCAACCCCATCTCTTACCCCCTAAGTCAACATCTATGCGCCCCCACTCTGCCTTACTTTCTCCATTTGTTTATTTGGTTACTTTTTATTTCCCACACTACTCTGCAAACTCCATGAAGGCAGGACTTTGTCTTGTTTACTGCTATTATCCCCAGTGCCTAGAACAGTGCCTAATGCAAAGTACTCAGTACTGAATGAATGAATCATTTACAAATCTGGAAAAGAGAAGAAATACAGGTAGTTCATGAAGGCTTTCAACGAATCGTTAAGTCTACTTGCTTTAAAGGGTGAGTTCTGCAGTATGAGCCATCTTTCTCACCCCCACAATCTGATCACCAATATTCTTACGTTCTGAACAAAGAACAAAGCAGGTACAGAAAAGAAAGCACCCATCATTCCTCTTATCCCTCTATCCAAATGTTGTAGCCAACAACCTAGGAGTGATTTTTTATTCCTCTTTTCCTTTTCTCTCACATCCAATCTTTTGACTCTATTCAAAAATTATATTCTGAATTGAGCTAGCCTAAAAGAAATTTAAAACATGTTATCCTTGTAGTCTCTATCTCAATGGTGAAAACTGTTATTTCAGCAAATGCTAAAAAAAAGCAGAATAATTATAAATACAGATACCTTGCCAGCTGTGTTGAACCTAGACCCAGGGAAATATGAAGGAAATAATGCCAAGATGTTTCAGAGAAAAGGAGAGAAAGTAATGCCCTCTGTTGGTATAGTTCTGTACAAGTAATAATTCCAAGGGCCTTCAACATTTTCTCTGTAACTTTTCCTATCCCAGAAACCTAGAAAAGAATCAACTTATCATTAATACATTTTGAAATTAAGATAAGAAGTGATATTATAATCTCATCATATATTTTATAACTAATAAAAGGTATAAATAATGTGCCTAGTTTCAAAAGTCACACAAGAGAACGGCTTTAGTACTTTTTGGCTATATTTCCTAAACTAGTGTTCCATGAAAATTAAAAATTTTTAATTTCATGGAATTTTTAAAAAGCATTTAAAAAAGAGTTCTGTGGTCATATAAACTTGGGGAATGGTAGGATAAACAACTTTTTATTCCCTTTTAATTTTTTAAAACTGAAGTATAGTTGACATACATTATATTAGTTTCAGGTGTACAACACAGTGATTCAACATTTATATACATTATGAATCAATTACCACAATAAGTCTAGTAATCATCTGTCACCATACAAAGTTATTATAATATTACTGACTATAGTCTCTATACTGTACATTACATCCCATGACTTTTTTTTTATAACTCCAAGTTTGTACCTCTTAATCTTCTTTACCTATTTTGCCCAACTCCCCACCCCCTCCCCTCTGGAAACCACCAGTTTGTTCTCTGTAACAATCAGTCTGTTTCTAGGATAAACAAACTTTAAATGAACTTTTTTACTGTAAGAGTTATGAATCTTCAATAAATTAATATCTCTTGTGACCCACCAAGGGTGGTACATTCCAAAGTTCTTTGACCCCAGAACGTTTTTTAACAGAACACCCATTCATACCTTAAAAATACATTGGAAAACACTGCTTTATAGCTATATCTTATATATACTAAGCTATTCAGTAGTCATTATACATTATATATCTTGATATAGACTTTCTTCTGAGTGTTGAAAATGTTTATTTAGATTCACTAATATACATTATGCTGAGTCAGGAAAGCAAGCCCTAGAACATCAAATAGTGTATAGTACAATTATTATTTTTTAAAAAGCATATATATACAGAATAATCTAGAAGCTGTAAAAAATAATAAAATATACCCTTTCTATAATCCCTGAGGAATCATTTTACCATTTTAAAGATGGTAAAGTATTTGGGTTTTTTTTTTCTGGTCAAAAACAATTAAAATTCTAAATCTTTTCAACAAACTTTTCAACAGACAAGCTTCCTAAACCTCACTTTTAGGATTTCATAGAAAGATTTCTTCAAGTCCTAATTAAATCATCCATTATCATTCTTGCTTGTTAGCTATCATTTTAAAACGTTTCTGAAAGAATGATTACTATCATCCTAAATAGTATTTCTTCAGAACACCGAGTATATATATAGATGACAAATTTTGCATAAAATTTCACCTTTCTAATGGGTAAGTCCTTGATGAAGTCCATCACAGCTTGTCTATTAGGGAGAATTTGGTATTGTCCATTTGGTTTATTCTTATCACTGCATACTTTCGCTAACATTGTATTTGGTGCAATGCCTTAAAAGAAGAACACTCTGATGACTCAAAGAACATGATATGTATGATTTTAAAATATGTGATAACAACACAGAAAAAAAATTAAATGCAAAAATCTGAAATGTGGAATGCTACTTTAAAAATAACATTTGATTACTATCTATTTCCCCAGGGCTTGCTATGGTTTTAGGAAAAGGAATTGTATTAGTTATTGTGGCAGCAGAAATGAGGAATATTTAAATCTCCATGGTATTTTAAAGTCTAAGAGTAATTTCTGAGTTTAAGTGATATTATTAGTTTACTTACTATATTTAGTAGGAATATAGGGCTGTCTTACAGAAAAGATGGAGAATATAATTTAGGATGGATGTTTACTCTTTGAAAAGGTCTTCTGTATAGATTATCCACATAAAGAAAAAAAAAATCAAAGATTCTGTTTCCAGTATATTTAAAACAATGATAATGAAATGCGTGTATCCTTTTTATGCTACTCACAAAGCAAATTACCCCTTTTCAGAGAGGTGTTTTATAATTTCTAGGTGTCTTAATGATTAAGATAACTTGAAATAGGCATATTCAACTATGATCATCAAATAGTTCAATTTTTATACACATTTTTCTAAAATTTATTACTTATTCTCATGCTTTGGCATAGGAAGAAAAGACTAACCCAATCATAATATGGCTTTCTTAAGATAATCTAGGGTCCTCCTGAATATCAGTTTCTATGCTAAGACACAGTGATACCCTCATGAGTTATTGGCATATGTAAAGCTCTTTTTCCCTTCACCAGATGATCCTAGATTGCTATGTTGCTAGTTGGTGTTTTTTCCTGTCTCATCCATATTTTGTGTGGACATCTGTGGTCTCTCTTGCACTGTAAGTCTTCAAAGGGAAAACAAAGTATTATGTCCAAAACCAATTAAAATATATTTTGTGTTTCAAAAAAGATAGCTACATGAGATTTATGATAAGTTTTTGCTTTGGACACATGGGTTTTTGTGCTTAATTCCAATTTACCTATAGGTTCACAGTATTCTGAATAGGTATATTGTCAGAAGTTAATAAAAAAAACAGCTAAGTAAAATGTTATTCTACACTTTATAGTGAGAAACTACTAATATTACACTATGTTAGCTAGTCTGAAAATTATAACTATTGGAACCATCAATATCCTTTTAAGTACCTGCACTGGCTGTCAGTGTAGTTTTTTGCTCGATTCTGAAACGCATTTCCTTTACCACTTCCTCAGCTGATGTTCCAAAAACAATTGAGTTTTGGAGTATTTGAAGATTATTCAGTTCTTCAGAGTTCACTTGGAAAGGATTTCCTGGGGACTGCAAATCAGGAGGACTATCTTCAAAAAGTAGAGGAGAGATGGATCGTTCTTGCTCACGCAGTTTATTAACTTCCTTTCCTGGTTTATCTAAATTATAAACAGCAACAGTAATTCATCTTCATTTTAAAAAGTACATACTTCATAAATTAGGTTTTCCTACAGTCTTTCTAAAGACAAAACAAATCTAGTTTAGTTTGCTTTCTAAGAACCAAGGTCAGAAATGTTAGCATTTATATTTTTAACTGTTTACCAAAGAAAACACTGATTCTAAGTTTTTCTTAAAAGGAATATTATCCATTTCCATTGTATACATTTTAAAACGAAATATCTTATGTAAATCTCACTAATTTTTGTACTGAAATTAATTGAAACCCAGAATTGGAATTAGATTCACAGTACTTTTTTCTCAAAAAGATGAAAGGTTTTTTTCCTTTACTCATCTCTAGAGGAAAAAAAGAACCTTCTTAAATTAGAATTTAGGAATAAGGAAAAAGGTGTTAAGCAACACAGAGCAATTATGCCTGAAAGATAAATTTTGCTTTTGGAGGGGGAAAAAAGCCTAAAAATTTTTTTCATTCAAGGAAGAACTTTTCAAATGTTAAATAATCTGAATTTTCTTCTCTCAAATGCTGATTTTAATTTTGACTTGTTTGTTTATAAAGTATCACTTTTACTAAGAGCACATCTGAAATCAATAGAAATTACTTCTGGAAGTCATATTTCTTTAAATATATAAATTCTTAAGGTCTAATCAGATTAACCATGGTCCAAGTTTAAGAGCGAGAAGCCTTCGTTATTATCAAAAGGCAGTAAACTAATATTAATATTAAAAAGTAAAGTAAAAAAACTAATCTGGTTATTATCTCATTTTAGTTGCATTTTTCATAAATGAACTGTGAAATACACTTACATCTATACAGATACTAAAAATGTCCTTATGAACAAATCCATTGAAGACTTTACTTTCCGGGCTTAATGGAGGAGAAATCAGTTGAAGTGTAAAATTGATAAAAACTAAGATTAACAACAGAGCTTTCTCATCCATTTCATAATTTTATTACATATAAATGTTTTCCAAATTAAGGTAAATACAGATGCAAAAATTAAATTTCTAGTTTCAAGACACATATACTTAAAAAATGAAGATGGCCTTTTCAAGAGATTTTATAAAGATAATATAAATAAAATGACAGACACCTAATTAGTTTCAAATTTTTAAGTATGCAATATGAATTAAGTTACAGACAGGTATTTTCCAAACCTGAATTCCCAGGCCATATACAAAACAAGCCTTATTTTCAAACTTACACTAGCTGTTATTTATGTACTTTAGTTCCTTTCATTTTCCATTATCTGGTTTTAAAATGCAGAGCAATTCAGGGGGATTAAGACTAAGGCACAGCTGAAATGGTATTTACCTGGACCCTCTTGTTCCCAACTAGATGTGTGAAAGTCAAGGTAAAGAGCTACGGAAAACCTGCAGGCCACGTAAGGCACGTTCACAACCTCCTTCGGCAGTTCCTTATGCCATGTTTTGTACCTCATGCTTCTATCACACTGCCCTCAGGGGAGCCACTGATCGCAGGACACTACAGCAGAAAGCAAAGCATGCTGTTTTCAGGCTCATTGTTTAGAGCCGCTGCTGAATGGTGTAGTTATCGTTTCAATCTGTCTACTTCTCTGCGAGGCCTGGCTATGCAACCAACCGCTGAAGTGGTTTCTTATTTGCTTTCTGAAAGAAATATCTTTATAAGCCTCATAACTGAGGTGATCAGCATATAAAAGTAAGGTTTCTTATAATTTGAAACAGTAGGATTAAGATCCCATCTGGATGGCAAGTGCTAAAAAGTATACAGTACAGTATTTTAGTTTTTTACGTTGCCTGGCACCATCTAGATTTATGAGAGAATAAACATAAAATAATAATTATTATTATTTTATTTCTTTACAGACTGTGCCTTTTAGAAAAGGGGCAAACAGCAGAAAAATCCCTTGGACTTTAGAGGAAGGTATATCAACCACCTGCCACGACTCCAACTCACTGTTGACAGCTTCTCTGGGCATAATGTGAAATCAGACATGCCTGAAAGTCCAGCCGACAGGGACTTATATATGAAAAAAAAAAAGTTAAACTATTTAAATTGCTTAAGAATATGAAATACATGAAGAGGAAAGTACATAAATAAATGTTAAAAGCAACGATATTAAAAATTCACATCCTCATAATAAGTGTGGACATATAGTAAATGAAAAGAACATTAGTAGAGAATGAAAACATTTACCTTAGTCCCAATATAATTTTTTTATAACATATTGTGAAAGTAGTTATTATAGGACACCCTCAGGGGATGCTTTGACATAACTATTTAATGGCTCCCCTCCTTTCTCCTGTGAAAAGTAAGGAACTAACAAAATAAGATTTTAAGCAAAGTGACTTAGACTTTTTTTTTTTTTTTTGCGGTACGCGGGCCTCTCACTGTTGCGGAGTACAGGCTCCGGACGCGCAGGCTCAGCCGCTCCGCGGCATGCGGGATCCTCCCAGACCGGGGCACGAACCCGTGTCCCCTGCACCGGCAGGCAGACTCTCAACCACTGTGCCACCAGGGAAGCCCGACATTAGACTTTGTGTGTCACTTCCTCAAACAATAAAGTTATACTAAGAGCAAAAAACCTTTTGCTCCAAGCCTCTGTGTCCAGAAGTTATGTTTGTTTATTGTTTAATGTTTCTCTTAAAGAGAGAGACCTACGCCATTAGAGCTCTAAGTAAGGTAATACAATTATGATTCAATGTCCATACTAAATTTGCTCCAAAGATGTGAGCCCCAAACAATGGTAAAGTTAGAATTTTATGGCATTGAGGATCTACCATTTTTGCTTCAGGGAAAGTTACAAAGAGCTTCCCCACCACAGCTTGTCCCCTCTGAAGCACTTAATGAGTTGTACACATAAAACATGGCTATGGGTTTTGAGCAAACCCTCTATTTCTACCTTTTCATCCAGGTGAACTTTGCTCAGGGGTCCAGGGCAGTGCTGGCATTTGAAGTAATCACACCTCTGACAGAGGACTGAAAACAGTACATGTATTATCTGCATGATTTTTGGCATTGTTTTGGGTAGGTAATAAGGGGCTCATTTGAAAAAAACCTTGGGGTCATAAACTTGTTTCATTATATATAAAAAGAATCAAAATAAGATCTAAGGCCAAGAAGGGAGTTGGGGAGTCATTAATTTCGGCAAGGTTAAGAACAGCAATCACTGTATAAACAGATTATAGAAAATTTGGGAAATAAAGAAAAAAAACCCATCCAATATTTTGATATGTTCGAGGCTAATTAAAAAAGAATCTATTTTCTATTAACAGCTACATAAAAAGGCCACTATAAACAAAGAACCTCCTCAGATTCAAGGCAATCCAACCCCTGGTTAGTTATATCTTACGGAAAAAACTGCTATGAAATTACTTTGTTTAGGGACTCCGCACACTCTTAAAGTCTCGAGATTTAACAATCTCATTTGATTTAAAAGTGGCATTCCACATATTTATCTCAGAAAACCCACTTGGTTGTGCCGTGCAGCTTGTGGGATCTTAGTTCCCCAACCAGGGATCAAATCCGTGCCCCCTGCAGTGGAAAGCGTGGAGTCCTAACCACTGGACCACCAGGGAATTCCCTGATTTTTAATTTTTAATACTTTTTCATAATAAAGCTATATTTAGTCCTGCACCTATGCATCCTAATGAGTTAACTGGTTAATTCAAAGGATTTTTTGTTTGTTTTTAGTCTGAGTATTCTAATAAATTGCTTACCATTTTCTAGAGAGTTCCCTGTTTTGATGAAATACTTCCTTTTGTCCTCAGGCCAATTTTGTCTTTCCTCTAAATGCTTTGTTATATTCACGTAGGCTTCATCAAGACTCATGGCCATAAAATTGGGATCATAATCAGCAAGTATTTCCTTAACCTTCAAAAGGAACAAAATGGTTTAATTTTGCTGCCAAAGTAAAACGTGCCACATACAGCTGATAAGAAACATTAATAGTCTTACTTTGCAACTATAGTAAGGATTCTATAATCAATAGCTCATGGATTTAGAGAATAAATAATTTACTGCTAGGGCAAGTTTGTCCAAATTCTCTTTTGTATTAAAGTAGATCACAAAGGCAGAAGACCATGAAATAGCTTCATTTGATTCAATCTCTATTTAGCCACCTATATCTATATATAATAAGTGATTCAAATAAACAACGACATCATTCTGATAGGCCCAGAAAAAATGGTTAAGCAACATAATTTTAGGTGGCAAGTCAAAAGCAGAAGTGGGAACAATAGGATCCTGCTCTCCCATACCTTTTACTATTGTTTTTGTTCTTCTTTTTCTTAGGTAAGAAGTGGATTTATTTATTTAGTTAGTTATTTTAAAATTTTATTTACTTATTTATTTATTTTTGGACTGCGTTGGGTCTTCATTGCTGGGCGCGGGCTTTCTCCAGTCGTGGTGAGCGGGGGCACTCTTCGTTGTGGTGTGCAGGCTTCTCATTGCGGTGGCTTCTCTTGTTGCAGAGCACGGGCTCTAGGCTTGCAGGCTTCAGTAGCTGTGGCGCATGGGCTCAGCAGTTGTGGCTCGCGGGCTCTAGAGCACAGGCTCAGTAGTTGTGGCTCATGGGCTTAGTTGCTCCACAGCATGTGGAATCTTCCCAGACCAGGGATTGAACCCATGTCCCCTGCACTGGCAGGCAGATTCTTAACCACTGCGCCACTAGGGAAGTCCCCAAGTCAACTTGTTTAGAGAGAGACACACTCCACAGCCAGAGCGCGGGCCATTTCAGAAGGTGAGAGCGGCCTTGGGAGAAACACACTCCACAGACAAGAGTGTGGGTCATTTCAGAAGGTGAGAAAGGCCCGTTTTTGTTCATTTTAAAAAGGAATAATCTTACATGAAGGTATTATGTTGCTTTAGAAAGTAGTTCTACTCCAATTAATTATAAAATGTCCATAAAACTTCACTCAGTACACACACTAATGCATGTATCCATTCAGAAAACAAAAATCAGGATTTAGAATGGAAAAGATGACAAAATCTGTAGTGTAAGTCTGTGTCTATATTAAATGATGGGGAAAAGTCTGGAGTTGCATCTTGGGATAAAAGAAATATGTAAAGAGATCAGAATCTCTGCATGATTCCAGAAATGCCTTTTATATAAGATAGTTTTATTATATGAAAGTTTTTTTTAACCACTTAAGTATTAGCTGAAGTTAGAGGAACTGGTTGCCAAAATAATATGTATATTAGAAAAACATACTTGCTGAATTATGTTATGTTTCACCTAGTGTTTAAAAGCTGTCTGCTTTATCATGAGAAAATTTTTTTTGATGCTTTATAAAAAGAAAGCATTTTAGCTTAATATAATTATGAACAGCTGAGTCAAAGGTAATTTTAGAAAATGGTGGCATAAAACTTGGCCAAGCTTTACTCAGAGAGTACCTTAATTAGCTTTGTTCTTGTAGAAGAAACCAATTCTACAATGTGCTCAAATGGAATCTTTCTAGTGAAAATGAAACTCTGGAATGTCTGTAGTTGGCAGCCAACTAAGATTACTCTGAATGAGAAGTACTCTCTGGAGACAATGAACACTCACTAACTTCCTTTACACAGGATACTGCTTTAAGAACAAAAATAGACAGACTCCAGTAAAAATCAAGCACTTAGGCTTGGAGAGCAGTTAAAGCTATTCCATTCTTTTTGGATAAAACGAAAATGCCTTTTTCTTACACGTTTAAACCAAGCCATAAATATTAATGCATTTATAATCAGTGAATTTGCACTGTAGTTCATTTACAGATAAGAATCCATTTGTCATCTGCAAATAAACTAGTTAGATCCTGATTGAATTTGAAGAAAGATTTCTCCATCTTATGTAAATAACTAAAGAGAACTAAAAGCAATTTAGTTCTCATTGTCATACTGTCAGAAGTTTTACTGAGTTAAAGTAGAAGTTAAAAAAACTCTTACAAAGTCTTTGGAGGATTTTCAAACTTATTAAAAGCTCATAATATGATATACAGAATGCCAACAAACACATGAAAGAATGCTCAACATCATTAATCATTAGAGAAATGCAAATCAAAACTACAATGAGATATCATCTCACACCAGTCAGAATGGCCATCATCAAAAAATCTATAAATAATAAATGCTGGAGAGGGTGTGGAGAAAAGGGGACACTCTTGCACTGCTGGTGGGAATGTGAATTGGTTCAGCCACTATGGAGAACAGTATGGAGGTTCCTTAAAAAACTACAAATAGAATTACCATATGACCCAGCAATCCCACTACTGGGCATATACCCTGAGAAAACCAAAATTCAAAGAGTCATGTACCAAAATGTTCATTGCAGCTCTATTTACAATAGCCCGGAGATGGAAACAACCTAAGCGCCCATCATCGGATGAATGGATAAAGAAGATGTGGCACATATACACAATGGAATATTACTCAGCCTTAAAAAGAAATGAAATTGAGCTATTTGTAATGAGATGGATAGACCTAGAGTCTGTCATACAGAGTGAAGTAAGTCAGAAAGAAAAAGACAAATACCGTATGCTAACACATATATATGGAATTTAAGGGAAAAAAATGTCATGAAGAACCTAGGGGTAAGACAGGAATAAAGACGCAGACCTACTGGAGAACGGACTTGAGGATATGGGGAGGGGGAAGGGTGAGTTTTGACAGGGCGAGAGAGAGTCATGGACATATACACACTAACAAACGTAGTAAGGTAGATAGCTGGGGGGAAGCAGCCGCAAGGCACAGGGATATTAGCTCGGTGCTTTGTGACAGCCTGGAAGGGTGGGATGGGGAGAGTGGGAGGGAGGGAGACGCAAGAGGGAAGACATATGGGAACATATGTATATGTATAGCTGATTCACTTTGTTATAAAGCAGAAACTAACACACCATTGTAAAGCAATTATACCCCAATAAAGATGTTTTAAAAAAAAAGCTCATAATATTTATGGTTGGCATTTTATCTCTACTTAAGAATACAGTAAAACAGATAAGCAGTAACCTGTGTGAACCTGCTTCCCCTTCCCCACCACCTCTGCAGATGCAGGCACAAAAGCACTTGCTCTCACAGGCTGTTTTTCAAAGAATTTTTTAAAACTTAAAAAAAACTGGGGGTGGAGTATCATTTTGATTTGGGGGAGGTTTCACTGCTAGGGGAAATGTGGAATACAAACAAGAAGAGCGAATCTAAAGACAATTTATGAGACTAAATGGTAATAAGTGGGAGGCCAGAGTTTTTAAGTGTTTCAATCCAGACAGTAGGCTTTAACGCACTGCATTTTGCCACAGTAGTCTAAAAATGTTTGAGGTCATATACTAAAATTTCAATTTATGACTGAAGTTTTAGCAGTGCCATGATAGTCCAGCTGTTACCACAATTAGAGAAAAGGGCAGTTTTTCATATATGACAGTTTAGGCAATTTTAGTGAATCATCAAATCTTTATTTTTCAGAGAACCTTTTCAAAGCAATAGATTATTCCCCTTTTTCTTTGATTACACCCTCTGGATCTTAAATGCTCATAAGCACCTTCCCTAGATTATGGGGCAAGGAGAGAAGCTAATCAAAATAAGTTAATTTTGTTACTGTTTAAAAACATTGATAAAAAATTTACTCAGAAAAGAGCTTGGAATTAATGACTTGGAATTAATTCTGTAGGTTATAAATAGAAGGTGATTCTAGAAGAAAATGTACATTGCACATTAACAGAAAAATAGCTAAAGTTAATTTAGGTTATAATTAAGGCAATTCAGAGTTTTCTGGAGAGATAAGAGTTTTCTATGCAGACAGAAAAACACATGGAAAAGCAAAGAACTGGGAAATAGAAGAGTGTATTCTGGACACACATGCAGCTCAGTATTTGACATATAAGCTGAGGAAGTGGTAGAAGGGAGACTTAAAGGGATAAGCTAAGGCGAAATTCTGATGTGCTACAGTATTTGGACTTGACTCTGTAGATGATAGGAAATCAGCAGAAGGCTATAAGTAGGGGTGAGACATCAGACTTACCTCTCTACTCACAGCTCGGTATTTGTCAAAGTTTGGGGGCACTATAATAAGTTGTGGGCAGAGTCTTTTTGCAATGAATCCTGGCATGGCTGCACGAACACCAAATCTCCTTGCGTGGTAATTCGAAGTAGACTGAAAGAAAATGGACCACGTGGGGAAAATATTCAAACCTAAATGGACATATTGATCCATGCTTTCAAAAGAAACATTACTGATGTGCATTTTCAATTCAAGGACATTTCTTTTATAGGCCACTGTCTCAAATCAAGCTTTGATTTTATCCTGTTATGGTATAACACCATGACCCTCTCCCATTGCTGTACCATATTTATAACGTGACGTGAGGTAATAAGCAAGACTGTGCTAATAAAAAGGTTCTCTTACATTTCCAGTAACTAAACTTCATTGGATTTAATGCATACCTGTAATATAGTATATATAAAAGTTTAGATGATAGTGGGTGATGTTACATTAAAGTAATAATATAGTAGTAGTCAAGTAATAGTTATAAAGCAATATAGTACAAATAGTATAGAAGTTACAAAAAGTAATAGTATGCAAAGTAATGGTATAGTATAATAGTATGGATTTGGAATTTTGTAAATTTTTGATCTAGAAAAAAACAAAACGAAGTTCTAATATATGGTCAGTTAAATCAAGTCTCAAACATGAAGTGATTAAAGCATAAAAGAACTTTAAAAATTAAGCTTTATTTCTTAATGCTTGAATATCTTTTTTGGTGAAAACATTTTGACTACGAGATGGTACTAAACAATTATGAGAGTGTTGCAGCAAAAATAGAAATGAGACTTTTGTTTTCTGATAAACAAGGAAAATAAGGAAACAATGAATAGGCTGGGGAAACAACATAAACAGTACTGAAAGAGTTAAGCAATCTTGGTTATTTTTTTTTTTTTTTTTTTTTGCGGTACGCGGGCCTCTCACTGTTGTGGCCTCTCCCATTGCGGAGCACAGGCTCCGGACGCGCAGGCTCAGCGGCCATAGCCGCTCCGCGGCATGCGGGATCTTCCCGGACCGGGGCTCGACCCCGTGTCCCCTGCATCGGCAGGCGGACTCTCAACCACTGCGCCACCGGGGAAGCCCAATCTTGGTTATTCTTTAGCTGTTACTACTAACAAACACTTGTAGCTAGACTTGTCCTTCACAAAGCTGATTACTCTCTGACTCCATACAAATTACCCTTTGCACCTGGCACTTCTTCTCCCCCTACACTCCCTTGTAGCACTCTTCATTTCAGAAAGAAGGTCACGGGCCGATAATCACTGTCACCAGACCCAGTTGCTGAGCCTCCTGATGCCAGCTTTGGCCATGAATTTGCAGAAGAAAAGAAATGCAAGACCTTCATTACTCTGAGCCATATCACCTACCCTAGACCACGAGCCCCAGGCTATACAAACTTCCCCTATTACCCAGGGAAGGGGCACAGCTCTTGAGGTGCTACCCTGCTGTTACCCCCTTTGCCTGGCAAAAGGAATAAAGCCACTCTTTTCTACTTCCTCCAAACCCTGTCTCCGTATTTTTTATTCGGCATTGGTGGACAGGGAGCCAAAATTTTGTCATCGGGAGTAGAAAGAACATTACTTATTAAATCCTGTTGATGAAGATACCTGACAACAATCCAGATTAATGTGGCAGGCCATAGTACCATTTAAAAAAAACTAATCACAAATGGAATCTTTGGAATCTCAACTGAAAATTCAAAGAAAGCAAACAAAATCTACCAAATGAAAGCATTATTTCAGAATGATAATATAAATTTGCCATTAATGGTTTTCAAATGGTGTTTAAGAAATCTTGATAGTATTCAAAACTATGCTAATCCTTGGTCAATATTCTGGACTAGAAAGTGCAGACAGCACTTGAAGGACAAACCAATGCTTTAAATATAAATAAATCTAATGGAACTGATATAAAAGCTAGATCTACAGTAGAGTACAAACACAACTTTAGATGTCACTTCCTTTAACTTTTAGGTTTGTGGGGGATTATGAATCACAGCCAAAACCTTTTACAGTTCCTCCTGTCAAAAGGTGGGTTCTGGTTCCTCATACCAAGAGACTTGGTTGTGACTTGTTTTGACCAAAAGAATGTGAGGGAGTGACATTATGCGAGTCCTGAAACCTAGGCATTAAAAAGTCTGCAGCTTCTGGAGAGATTGGTTCAAGATGGTGGAGTAGAAGGACGTGCGCTCACTCCTTATTGCAAGAGCACTGGAATCACAACTAACTGCTGAACAACCATCAACAGGAAGACACTGGAACTCACCAAAAAAGGTACCCCACATCCAAAGACAGAGGAGAAGCTGCAATGAGACAGTAGGAGGGGCGCAGTTACAATAAAATCAAATCCCATAACCGCTGGGTGGGTGACTCACAAACTGGAGAACAATTATACCACAGAAGTCCACCCACTGGAGTGAAGCTTCTGAGCCCCACATCAGGTTTCGCAACTGCGGGGTGGGGGGGCCAGCAACAGAAGGAGGAATTCGAAGGCTATCGGGATTTGACTGCAGGACTTCTACAGGACCAGGGGAAACAGAGACTCCACTCTTGGAGGGTACACACGAAGTAGTGTGTGCATCAGGACGCAGGGGGAAAGAGCAGTGACCCCACAGGAGACTGAACCAGACCTACCTGCTAGTGTTGGAGGGTCTCCTGCAGAGGCAGGGGGTGGCTGTGGCTCACTGTGGGGACAAGGGCACTGGCAGAAGAAGTTCTGGGAAGTACTCCTTGGCGTGAGCCCTCCCAGAGTCCGCCATTAGCCCCACCAAAGAGCCTGTAGGCTCCAGTCCTGGGTCGCCTCAGGCCAAACAAATTACAGAATCGTGAGCATAAATGGGTGTCCAGTAAGTACTGAAGGGGTTCATATACATAATTTCACATAAATATATGGTGATATATATTCTTAATAAAATTAAATATATTTTTTTCAAATATTAGTTGATGATTTGTAGGAGAGGAGAGTATCCTTTCCTACAAACACTACTTTGGAACCAGGATTGTTAGTTGCCTGCATACTTGTGGGAGCAGAGATAATGAACAGATTACAGTTTTATAATAAAATAACTCGGGAATCAGGTTAATAGTTATCTAAGGCATTGAAAGGAGTAGAACAGGAAAGAACCTTCCTTATTTCTTTTGTATTTTTTTAATACCAAAACCCATATACTCCAGTTGCTGTTTCTAATTCCCAACACATCTTTAGCTACACACAGCTATCCTGGTCACCTTTACCTTCTACGGTGAGGGTGGCAATAGGAAAAGCAACATAGTCACAGAAGTGCAAAGGTTTCAACTCATGGAAAAAACCACATAATTACAGTACTTACATTAATGAAACATGTTACTCCAAAACTGGTGTTGGCAAACTTTTTCTGTAAAGGTTCAAATACTTTAGGCTTTGCAGATCATATGGCCTCTGTTGCAATTACTAAACTCCGCTCTTTTAATGAAACAATAATAAATGAATGGGTGTGACAGTATTCCAATAAAATTTTTAAAATTTTTATTGGAGTATAGTTGATTTATAATGTTGTGTTCAATAAAATTTTATTTACAAAGTAAGGCAGCAGGCTGGATTTGGCCTGTAGGCCATTGTTTGCAAACCTCTGCTTTAGAATAACATTTCCTTTTCTTTCTTTTTCAGTTCTCTTTAACTAGAACAGTTACTTAAGAAAAATATAATTTGCAACAGAAAGATACAATGCCACTCTACCATTTACCAGGTTTGTAACTTTGGGGACATTATTAAACCCCTCTCTGAGTTTGTTTTCTTATCTGTCAAATGGAAATAAAAATTTGTACCTCAAGTGATGTTGAAAGGATTCAGTAATTGAACACATATAAATACTCTGATAGAACTGGTGGAACTCAATAGTCTTTCCCCTTCGTGAACCAGTAAGGATTACTTGCATATGAATATGTCATGAACTTCCTATTTGTCTTTGATCTTTATCTACTTACCAACATACTCACTGATCCTACAGCAATGGGTTTATCCTTCAGTTCTGGATTGTCCCTCATTTCTACAGCTGCATAGAAAGCATCCATGTCAATGTGTACTATGGTATTGCTCAGATCCCGGCTGTGTTCCAATTCCATTGCAAATCTGTCAACCTTAATTTTTAAAAAGTTAACATATTTTAGACAACACAATATTGAAATACCACTAATCATAACACTAATCTTTTTTTTTTTTTTTTTGGCCAAGTGACTTGTGGGATCTTAGTTCCCCAACCAGGGATCGAACCTGGCCCCATGGCAGTGAAAGAACCAAGTGCTAACCACTGGACCGCCAGGGAATTCCCAACACTAATCTTACTTTTAGTAGGTGTCAATTTGTCTGTCTGTCCATCCATCCATCTGGCTACCCACTCACCCACCCATCCCCACACCTATCTATGTATATTCGATTATTGTTTATTAAGGCTTTTATTTTCATGAACATAGGCAGTCTGTTCTCAAATATCATTCCCTACTAACTCTTTCATTTTTCAATACCTACAAGTACATAACAGGTACTTAATAAATATTTACTGAATGAATAAAGCATTCCAACTGTTTATGTATCAAATGATTCTACTGCTTTATAAATTTGGAAAACAACTTACTGTAACTAAAAGCTTCAGTTTAGGTAAAATAAACAACAACTCCCACCTGACCCATAATATTAACATCTTAAAATATTAACAAAGGAAATGTACAATAAAAGATTATACTTCTTTGGCATATGATGTTTATGCTGAATACTACTGTACAATCGATCATCCTAAGGCATACTGTAAACATTTCCTCTGTAGAATTGCTTTTATAAGGCTAAAATTTGATAACTGTTAGTCTATTCAAATCAAAATTGAAAATTTAATCTGTAATTTATCCTTTCATGAAATTTCAACATATATAAATATAGCAAATATAACAGTGAAGAATCTTTAAGGAATATTTTTTTACAGAAAATTTTACAGAAATTTTTTTTACAGGAATTTTCTTTACAGAAAAAGAGTTGGATTGATAAGAAAGAAGAAAGAGAAATGAAAGAAATAACCAAAGTAGGGCAGTAAGAAAAGGGTTTATGTAGCAGACATGCCCATTCCCAAGTGTTCTTTTTTTGTGGCCTCTACTACACAGGCTGAAAAAGTTAAATACACAGTTTTCTAGCTTCCCCTGCAGCTGGGGGTGGCTGTGTGACCATTTTGATTTAGTAACATATAAGGAAGTCAGTAAGAGCATTAAGTCAAATCATGAAGAGAAGAGAAAAGAAAGCTATTGAATGAAACAGAGTACATAGAGAGCATGGAAGAGTGTCTTGGCACATGGTACAAGTTCAATAAATGCAATCTATTACTAGAAGGATCACTGGAGAACTGCATAACAAAGCAGTAAAAAATTAAGGGAAAAGCAGCCAGAAAGAAATAAGCAAGTGGGGTGAGCTCTGGAATGAAAGCAATTTCCATCATGTGGAGATCCCTAGAGTAGGTTTCCTAAAAGGTGGAGAGTTTCAGGGGCATAATTTAGCTTTTTCCCCTCGTTGGACTTCAACCTTGTTTTCATTCTGCAGAATTTTTTTTTCAAGGTCTTCCTTCTTAACATTATAGTGATGCCTGGCCTACTAGCTACAAGTTAAAACCGCAACTCCTCTTTTTTTTTAAAAAAAAAATTTATTTATTTATTTATTTATTTATGGCTGCATTGGGTCTTTGTTGCTGTGTGTGGGCTTTCTCTCGTTGTGGTAAGCAGTGGCTACTCTTCATCGCGGTGTGCGGGCTTCTTATTGTGGTGGCTTCTCTTGTGGAGCATGGGCTCTAGGTGCACAGGCTTCAGTAGTTGTGGCACATGGGCTTCAGTAGTTGTGGCACACGGGCTTAGTTGCTCTGTGGCATGTGGGATCTTCCCGGACCAGGGCTCGAACCCATGTCTCCTGCATTGGCAGGTGGATTCTTAACCACTGCACCACCAGGGAAACCCCGCAACTCCTCTTTTAGAAACAATCACCCTGATTCATATTTGTCTCCAGTAGCCACAGTGAGACTTTCTAGAGGATCCATTCCTGTTTAGGCTGCAACTCACTGAATAACCTGGGGTACTCTGTGCCTTCTTCAGGCTGTGCCTCTGTGCAGAATGCCCTTCCTAGTTCTGTCACCAACCCTTCAAGGATCAGCTCAGACGTGTCTCTGTAACTTAATTGGATCTCTGTCCTCTATGCCACAGAATTCAATGTTCCCTTACTTGTTTTCCTGCTCTTACTATGGCACTTACTGTAATATTAGACTCTAAATTGTGAGTTCCATCAGGAGAAAGACCTTATCTGCTTTAAAAAGTTTTCCTCAAAGGGAGATAAAGGGTACAGACTTCCAGTTACAAAATAAATGAGTCACAAGGATGAAGTGTAAAGCATGGGGAATAATACTGTAATAACTTTGTAAGATGACAGATGGTAACTATAGACTTATCCTGGTGATCATTTCGTAACATATAGAAATATTTAAACACTATATTGTGCACCTGAAACTAACATAGTGTTATAGGTCAACTGACCTACTTCAGTTAAAAAAAAAAGATGAGTAAGATTTGGGGTCTAAGGTACAGTATGATAACTATAGCTAACAATACTGTACTGATATGTGAAAGTTACTAGAATGTAAATTTTAAAGGTTCTCACAATGAAAATAAATAATGGTAACTATGTAAACAAGCAAACAAACATAAATTCTTTCCTCATAAAAGAGAAAGGGAGGAGAGACTTGTACACCCATTTATACATATCAGTATAAATTTTATTCTTTTATATATATATTTATTCCATATATATAATATATATATTTCTGATTAAAAAAGAGAAAGTAGTATTTGTAGAAAAAGTTTGGAGAAGGCTGATCTCATGCAGTGAGATAACACACCTAATAAATGGAATGTTTTAACATTACTCCAATTTATCATCCAGATTTAGAATAACTATTTCTTCTAGTACTTCAATTTCAAACTAGAGAATAGCATCCTGACATAAAAAAAGATGTAAACAGGGCTTCCCTGGTGGCACAGTGGTTGAGAGTCTGCCTGCCGATGCAGGGGATGCGGGTTTGTGCCCCAGTCTGGGAGGATCCCACGTGCCGTGGAGCGACTGGGCCCGTGAGCCATAGTCGCTGAGCCTGCACGTCTGGAGCCTGTGCTCCGCAACGGGAGAGGCCACAACAGTGAGAGGCCCGCGTACCGCAAAAAAAAAAAAAAAAAAAAAAAAATGTAAACACTTCATGGAGACTAATAAAAACAAGGGTAGATTAAAAACGACTCTATATCAATCCAGAAAATGTGCCTTAGATTTGAGTCAACTGAGAATAAGGGAGCAGCATCTGAAATACCTTAACCCAGAAATGCTGAAAAGGAAAAAGATAATAAATAGAAAACAAACCAAATGGGAAAAAATTCTCCTTAGACTCATACATTAATGCTATGACAGTTTCCTCAGCAATCTATTGTCTTTTCTGTGCTTAAAACAAGTGTACAGGTGCCAAAAGGAAACCTCGCCACTGAATGACTCACATTCCACTTTGCTTTACTATCTCTCATTAGTCACCCTTATCTGAACTCTTTTCTTCTACATCTACCAAATGCACACCACCACTGCTTTTTTTCCAGTTTCTTCTACTGAAATTCTCATTCATGCTTTCCTTTCTTCCATTTTTCCTTCCAAATGACTTCCAAGTTCTGATCTGAGTCTCTAATATGTACCTAGTCCCTCTTGCTACAGTTCAGAGCCAGTGTGTATCACAGTGGGTTTTTGTTTGGGTCTCAAGCCTGTCACTTACTAGTTACATGATAGTGGGTAAGTTAATCCCTCTCATCCTTTCTTTATTTGTAAAGAGGGACTAAACCATTTTAAAAGGTTGAAAGAATTAAGAGATACCCATATGACTCACTTATCTAGGGATATGGTAAGGGCTTAGTGATATTAACTATAATTTTTAAAGTAGAAATGACATTTACAAGTATATTATATGTAATATGAAGAATGCTTCTTATGTTAACTCACCTAATGGTCAAATTAATTGAGAGAATAATTATTATTCCCATTTTATAGATGAAACTAAAGCTCAGTAAAATTATTAAATTTGCCCTAAGTCATAGAGCTGGTAAATGTTAGAATTAGACCTGGAAAACAGGTTACTCTAAAGCCTGTGCTCTTTCCATTATTTTATGATACTTCCCTAAAATGAATTCTTAAAGTGTTTAACACTGAAATAAGCTCAAATCAAGCTCTAGTGGTATATTTTATATCATATTATGTCTTATTTATGTTTTAAAAATCCCCCTTTTGGATTACATTTAGGAGACTACTTCAGATATATTGTTTTCCATTTTCTTGACTTAATATTACCCTAAAAATTGTTAAGTAAATCTGGGTTCTCCAAATCAAGTGTTAAAGTGGTCAAAATGCACTGATTTGCTGTGTAGTTGCCATTTAATATAACATGGATGTTTGTCTATTCAATTCAAGAGCCCATGTTACAATAAGATGTTTTGACAGCTACAAAAATGATTGTGCTTTTAAGAAGTTTAATGAGGATGGGATGGGGTGGGGAATACTTAGGGAGGTTCTCAAGAAACATCAAGGGAGTTTATGCCTACAGAGCTTTCTTATCTTATCACACATAATAAAATCTACTACTTGGAAATTTCATGACTCTAAAATAGAAACACATTTCCCATGAAAACCTCTCTGTTCTTTCAGACCTTCTAGACTCCTTAGGATTTCCTCAATACCCTCCCACTTATACAACTTCTTTTAAAGGAAGCTCAAAAACTGAAACAATTTTACAATCAACATAAAACACATTTCCTGCCATTTCCCTTGCAAAAGATGCCTCAGAGCCTCCCATGGAATATCAACTAAAACCGTAGCAAAACCTGAAGTACTGCTACACAATGTACGGTATTTTCTGTTTCCTCAGATTATTAGCATATTTAAGGAAATGAGCTTTAAAAGTAGTATAAACAGCAAGAAGTTGTTATATTGTACCACTCCTATGTACATTTTTAAAACTTTATTAAAGATATTTGTAGACTATAAATCAATAAAAGTTAACAAAAAGGAAAAGTAAACTGCCTAAGGATTAATATCAACTTAAAAACAGTGTTACTGCGGGCAGAATAGAATTTCTTTTTAACTTGATGAAATAATGCTTAAACTTATGTGAAAGAAACAATGCATGAGAAAAAAAATTTTTTTTCTAAAGAGTAGTGAGGGGGAATATTAAACTATATTATTATGATTCAATAAATAAAACTGCATGGTACTGATATGGGGAAAGATTCAATTGATTAAAAGACAGTCCAGGGACTTCCCTGGTGGCACAGTGGTTAAGAATCTGCCTGCCAATGCAGGGGACACGGGTTTGAGTGCTGGTCCAGGAAGATGTCACGTGCCATGGAGCAACTAAGCCCATGTGCCACAACTACTGAGCCTGCCCTCTAGAGCCCACGAGCCACAACTACTGAGCCCATGTGCCACAGCTACTGAAGCCCACGCACCACAACAAAGAGTAGCCCCCACTTGCCATAGCTAGAGAAAGCCTGCGTGCAGCAACGAAGACCAGACACAGCCAAAAATAAATAAATAAATTTAATTAAAAAAAGAGGGCTTCCCTGGTGGCACAGTGGTTGAGAGTCCGCCTGCCGATGCAGGGGACACGGGTTTGTGCCCCGATCCGGGAAGATCCTACATGCTGCAGAGCGGCTAGGCCCGTGAGCCATGGCTGCTGGGCCTGCGCATCCGGAGCCTGTGCTCTGCAACGGGAGAGGCCACAACAGTGAGAGGCCTGCATACACCAAAAAAAAAAAAAAAGAAGAGAGAGAGAGAGAGAGACCAGAAACAAATCCAAGCACAATGAAAATTTAGTATACGGAAGTGCCTCATTTCAATTCAGTGGAGAAAGGACTTATGATTAAATAAATGATGTTGGGACAAGCGGATCACCATTTAGGAAAAATAATACCATTTAAGGAAAATATAATACTATTTAAGAAAAATATACTTCATACCTTACATCAAAACAAATTCCAAATGGACTAAAGATTTGAACATAAGAAAACTATAAAAATACTAAAAGAACATACAGGCTTGGTTGTGAGGAATAACTTTCTATGCACAATACTAAAGCCAAGAAAAAAATTTTAACACTGCTGGATTTGATTACATAAACATTTAAAAATGTATAGGGAAAAAAATCCCTGCAAAATTAAAAGACAAACAACATATTAGAAAAATCTTTACAAGTGGCAGAGAAAAAAATTTTTTCATGTATAAGATCTATAAACGAGGAGAAAACAAACTCCTCTAGAAATGTGGGCAAAGAGTATTGCTTTAGACTGCTAGTTGAACCCTGAAATCTACTCTCTCTTCCTTCCATAGTAATAGATTTTTAGCTGACACATGGCCACCCAGCTAGAGAATATATTTTACAGCTTCTCTTGCACTTAGGTGTGGCCGTGAAACTTCAATGTGAGCTAAAGTAATGTGCGCAAATTCTTTTTCACTTGTTTAATAGTAAATTACTTTCCTTCGATGATATTTTCCTGGTTCTTTCTTCCTTCCCAGAGGCTGGAATATGGATTGAAGGTAATCCATTTCTGTCAATCCAGGTAAGGATAACACTAGGGGATGATAGAACAAGACAATGTAGAACCTGGGTCTCTAAATTACTATGGTGATCAGAACCACCAGACCAGCTGGGACTACATACCTATTATGTGGGAAAGAAATAAACTTATTTGAAACCATTTCTTCGTTTCTGTGCGAGGGCTTTCTCTAGTTGTGGCAAGTGTGGGCCACTCTTCATCACAGTGCACGGGCCTCTCACTATCGCGGCCTCTCTTGTTGCGGAGCACAGGCTTCAGATGTGCAGGCTCAGTAATTGTGGCTCACGGGCCCAGCTGCTCTGCGGCATGTGGGATCTTCCCAGACCAGGGCTCGAACCCGTGTCCCCTGCATTGGTAGGCAGACTCTCAACCACTGCGCCACCAGGGAAGCCCCTGAAACCATTATATTTTTGAGTCTCTTGTGCTAGCTACTTAGCCTATATCCTAACAAACAGAATAAAGGAGGATATTCCCACAAGAAGGAAATATTGATGGCTAATTCATATGTGAAAAGACATTCCTTCTCTGTCATAGTCAAAGGAAGGCAAATTAAAGCAACCATGAAATAATATTTTAGACACTGTATCAGCAAAAACTAAAAGACTGATAAAATTGATAAAATCTAGTTTTAAACAAGTATGTGAGGAAACCAGCACTTTTATGTTGAAAATGTAAAATGGTACCATCTTTGGTGAAAATAACAGAACGGGAGAGTACAAAGATACATGAATACAAATGATCATCCCAATGTTGTACATAAAGCAAAAAACTGGAACCAAGGTGGGATGAGGTAAATAAATTATGCACCTCCATACAGTGGACTGCTATGAAGCATTAAAACTGATGATTTGACTGACAAATCATCTTTAGTCATGATAGCAGACCACTTAACACAGAAGATAAAAAACTAGCTTTGGGCTTCCCTGGTGGCACAGTGGTTAAGAATCTGCCTGTCAACGCAGGGGACACGGGTTCGAGCCCTGGTCCAGAAAGATACCACATGCCGCGGAGCAACTAAGCCCATGTGCCACAACTACTGAGCCTGTGCTCTAGAGCCCTTGAGCCACAACTACTGAAGCCCGTGCCCCTGGAGCCTGTGCTCCGCAACAAGAGAGGCCACTGCAATGAGAAGCCCGTGCACCGCAGCGAGGAGTGGCCCCCGCTCGCTGCAACTAGAGGGGGCCAGTGCACAGCAACGAAGACCCAATGTAGCCAAAAATAAATAAATAAAAAAATTTAAAAAACCCCAAAACTAGCTTGTGCTCTAGGAAAGCATATATCAAAAAAGAAAATGACACACTGTAGTTTGATAAAGAAAACAAAATTTATAATCTTTGAACTCTATCATGAAAATAATTTTGCAGCACAGTAGATTAATATTATAATTTTATTGTTATGTTATAGCTTAAAGTGCTTTGTAAAACTGAATCAGATTTTGATAGAGGGTAAAACCTTTTTTTTAAAATTAATTTATTTTTGGCTGTGTTGGGTCTTCTTTGCTGTGTGCGGGCTTTCTCTAGTTGCAGAGAGTGGGGGCTACTCTTCGTTGTGGTGCGCGGGCTTCTCATTGCAGTGGCTTCTGTTGTTGCAGAGCACAGGCTCTAGTTGTGCGGCCTTCAGCAGTTGTGACACATGGGCTCAGTAGTTATGGCTCACAGGCTCTAGAGCTCAGGCTCAGTAGTTGTGGCGCACGGGCTTTGTTGCTCTGCGGCATGTGGGATCTTCCTGGACCAGGGCTTGAACCCGTGTCCCCTGCATTAGCAGGCGGATTCTTAACCACTGCGCCACCAGGGAAGTCCCAGAGGGTAAAACTGTCTTTAAAAGTAAACTTTAATGTTACTGCTTCGAGTTCTCAGTCTACCACATGATGCTTTGCAGCTTGGCTCTTCTCAAACTCTTCTATTGAAATAACTTTTAATACCACAGAAACTGAGTATTTACTCCCCAAAGATGCTGAAGAAGCCAAAGACCCCACATTTTTAGAAGTCTTGTGTTTTATCTTAAAAGTTCACATACATTTGGCACTCTACCATTTACATGACTTTTCGTTTTACTGTAACACAATTATGTTTTAAAGTACTTTCAAATTTAATTGGCTAACATGTTCCCCCAAATCTTTTTTGCAAAATTAGTTTTGCAGAAAACATGCCACATTTATCTTGTGGGCTTTTCTAGCTGCAATGTACATACATAATAAAAAGAACAAAAGCTTTGGATTAAATCCTAGCTTTGCCAACTACCTGTCATATGAAGCTGGGCAAGTCACAACCTAACTAAGGCTCCATTTACTCTTCTGTATAATGCAGGTGATGATGTCTAGGTGTGGGTCTTCATGTAAAAGGGTAGAGCAGTATTTAACAAAGTTGTATGCACATTTGTTAAATTTTATGCTTTACAATGTAATGAACATTTACATTTCACCTTGTTTTCAGTTATGACTTGACCATGATGCATTTTAACTATCAATTATTATTCTACCAGCTTCCACTTTATTTAGCAATTGAATTAATACCTGTAATTGTGCTTTCCTTAGCTGCTGGCTGGTAATTTGAGCTTTTTGTTGCATCATATTTTCAATTCGTTGGTTGACTTGCTTTTCTTTCTTGAGCTCATTTCCATAAAATCTGGACCCCTACATAGGAAAACAAAATAAAGTATAAGAAGAATGTTTGAAGGAAGCATCACTGCGAACCTGATGGCTAAGAGCACAGACTCTAGAAACAGAATGACTGAATTCAAAACTTACCTCCCATTACTTACTAGCTGGGTTACCCTAAAATTAATCTTATTATGTTTTAGGTTTCCTTATCTGTAAAATGAATTTATAGTTACCTAAATCATAGGAATCTTGTGAGGCAGGATGTAGCACAGTACAAACTCTAGAGATGAGTACAGATCTGCACTCAGAAATAACAATGTGTTCTAGGTGGGATCCTCCGGGCATATCCAAGGTCTTAGTCAGCTGGGTCATCAGTTATCTCCTTCACTTTCACTTAAAAATTATTGTAAAAAATTAACTAACAGAAACCTCAATTAAATAGAGTCAGAGATCAGAAGGGGGAGCTCTCATGCCCTTTGATGATAGTAGAAAGCAAGACAAAGAAGACTCCTCTTCTTTTCTGGCAAGAACTCAGCCAATAAAAAGTCATGGACTCTGTTTACTATACCCTTGCCAACTTCCTTTTCCCTTATTGGAAAGAGTTTTCCTCTTCAGTTTTGCTGGGGACTTGCATTTGGCTTGTCATGGTTGCAGACCTTGAACTGCAATTTTCCGCTGATCTTGAATAAACACATTTTTTTTAGTGGAGAAATAACTGGCAGTCTAGTTGTTTTAGGTAAACAGTACTTTAACAAATTTAATGTTAGCCATTAAATAAAATGTAGAAAATAACTTTTAGAAAATCATCTGTCATTCCATCACTGAACATACTATCTATTTATAAGGTTGATGGACATTTAATTATTTTCACTTTTTGGCTACTACGAAAAACGCTGCAATGAACAATTGTGTACACATTTTGTGTCGACACATGTTTTCATCTTCCTTGGATATGTACCTAGGAGTGGAATCTCTGCGTTATATGGTAACTCCATGCTAAACCTTCTGAGGAACTGCCAGACTGTTTTCCAAAGTGGCAGAACCATTTTACAAACCTACCAGCAACGTATGAGGGTACCAATTTCTCTATATCCTTGCAACATCTGTTACTGTCTATCTTATTTTTTAAATTAATTAATTAACTTATTTATGGCTGCATTGGGTCTTCATGTGCGGGCTTTCTCTAGTCACGACGAGCAGGAGCTACTCTTTGTTGCGGTGTGCAGGCTTCTCATCGTGGTGGCTTCTCTTGTTGCGGAGTGTGGGCTTCAGTAGTTGTGGCATGTGGTCTCAGTAGTTGTGGCGCACGGGCTTAGTTGCTCCATGGCATGTGGGATCTTCCCAGACCAGGGGTGGAACCTGTGTCCCCTATATTTAGGCGGACTCTTAACCACTGTGTCACCAGGGAAGTCCTGTCTTATTTATTACAGCCATTCTAGGCTATAATACTATGAATGGCATCTCATTGTGGTTTTAATTTGCCTTTTTCTAATGACTAATGTTGAACATCTTCTCATGTGCTTATGAGCCATTCTTATATCTTCCTTAGTGAAATGTCTATCTTTTGCACATTTTTTGATTGGGTTGTCTTCTTATTTTGCAAATATTTTACCCTAGTATGTTGCTTATCTTTGTATTTTTTAATGGTATCTTCTGAAGTACAAACATTTTGAAATTTGATGAGGCCCTATTTGTCAACTTTTTCTTTTACTGGCTGTGCTTTCAGTGTTGTATCCAAGAAATGTTTGCCTAACCAAAGATCTCAAAGATTTTCTTCTATCTTCTAAAAGGTTTATTGCTTTAGTTCTTACATTTAAATCAATTGTGAGTTAATTTTCAGTGTATGGTGTGAGTTAAGGGTCTAATAAGTTCATCTTTTTTGCATGTGGATATCCAGTTGTCCCAGTATCATGTGCTGAACAGACTATCCTTTTGCCTTGGTACAAATATCAATAAACTATAAACATTTATTTCTAGACTCTCAATTCTGCTCCATTGTTCTATATGTCTAGCCTCATGGCAGTAGCACATTGTCTTGATAACTGTAGCTTTATAGTAAGTTTTGAAATAGGAAAGTCAGACCCCCATGCTTGTTCCTTTTTACAACTGTTTTGACTATTTTAGGTGTTTCTCATTTCCATATAAATTTTAAAATCTGTTTGTCAATTTCTGCAGGAAAAAAAAAAGCCACTGGAATTTTGATGAGGGAAGTACACTGAATCTACAGATCAGTTTGGGGAGAATTGCCTTCTTAACCATATGGAATCTTCTCATCCTTGAATAGGCATATGTCTCCATTTTTTAGGTCATTACCTTCCCTCACCAAGTTTTTGTAATTTTCAGGGTACAATTGTTGCACTCCTGAAATTCCTTAAGACTTTCTATGTATTAGATCATGTCATCTGTGAACAGATAGTTTTAGTTCTTTGTTTCCAATCTTGATGCTTTTTATTTCTTTTAGTTGCCTGACAGCACTGGCTAAAATGTTCAGAACTAGGTTGAAAAGAACAGGTGAGATTGGACATCCTTGCCTTGTTCCTGATTTTCGGGCAAAAGTGTTTAGTCTTTCACCATAAAGTATAATGACAACTATAGGATTATTTTTTTTGATTTTTTTGTTTTTTAATTTTTATTGGGGTGTATATGTTTTTATAGATGTCCTTTTTAGGTTGCAGAAGTTCCTTTCTATTTCAAATTTATTAAGAGTTTTTAGCATGAATGGGTATAGGATTTTGTCAGGTATGATTTTTCTGCATCTATTGACATGACCATGTGTTTCTTGTCCTTAATTCTATTAACATGGTATAGTACATTAATTGATTTTTGGAGGCTAAACCAACCTTGCATTCTTAGGATAAATCCCATTTGGTCACGCTACATAATCTTAATATTTTGTTGGATCCAGTTTGCTAATATTTTGTTGAGGACTTCTACATTTATAAAGATCTATAATCTTCTGCTTGTCTGACTTTAGTATTAAGGGGATACAGGCCTCGTAGAAAGAGTTGGGAAGTGTTCCATCCTTCTTTATTTTTTGGAAGAACTTGTGGAGTATTGGTATTATTTCCCCTTTAAATGTCAAATAAAATTCACCAGTGGATACCCAGGAAAAAACCGTAATTCAAAAAGATACATGCACCCCAATGTTCATTGCAGCACTATTTACAATAGCCAGGTCATGGAAGCCACCTAAATGCCCACTGACAGATGAATGGATAAAGAAGATGTGGTACATATATACAACGGAATATTACTCAGCCATAAAAAGGAACAAAATTGGGTCATTTGTTGAGACGTGGATGGATCTAGAGACTGTCATGCAGAGTGAGGTAAGTCAGAAAGGGAAAAACATATATTGTATATTAATGCATGTATGTGGAACCTAGAAAAATGGTACAGATGAACTGGTATGCAGGACAGAAATTGAGACACAGATGTAGAGAACAAACGTTATGGACACCAAGCGGGGAAAGTGGCAGGGTGGTGGTGGTGGCGTGATGAATTGGGCGATTGGGATTGACAGGTATACACTGATGTGTACAAAATGGATGACTAATAAGAACCTGCTGTATAAAAAAAAAAAAAAATCACCAGTGAAGACATCTTGACCTGATCTCTTTTTTTTCTTTGGCGGGGGGGAAGATTTTTAATTACTAATTTAATTTCTTTCCTTTTTATAGGTCTATTTGGATTTTATGTATCTTCTTAAGTCAGTTTTGGAAAATTGTGAATGTCTAGAAATTTGTCCAATTTATTGGGATTTGTTTTAAAATACTCTAATTTCCACCTCCAAAATTCAGTAGGGAGAGGTAAGTGAGAAAGATGAAACAATATTTGTAAAAACGTTGATAACTGTTGATGCTGGGTGATGATTACCTGGGATTCACTATACTATTCTAATTTTGGGTATGTTTAAAATTTTCTGATTAAAGTTTTTAAAAAGTAAATTGCTATGGAGCGGCAAGAATTAGAAAATTTCAATTTAAGAAAGATATTTCAGATAAACTCACCCCTCTTCCCTACTAGAGGAATATATATTATATAAAGTATACAAATATATTAATATATAAAATACATAAGTATCTATTCTATGATTGCTACATATTAATATCATACAAATTTATATGGAAGAGCAAAGATTCAAGAATGGCTAAGATACTCTTGTAAAAGAACAAAGGCCAAAAAAAGAGAACTTGTTCCAACAGATATCAAGACTTTAAAGTATTGTATTTAAGATCATGTTGTACAGTGCAAGATCAGACAAATAATCTATTAGAACAGGAGAAAGCACTGCAGATCAGTAGGAAAGGATGGACTATTTAGTAAATGGTACTGAGACATGGGGAAGAAAGAGGGAATATCTGATAGGGTCATCTAAGATAACTTAAATATTCTATTTCTTAACTTGAAAACTAGGATCATAGGTTTTACTCTTTGTCTTTTAAAAAATTGCTATGATGAAAATTTCAAAGAAGTCTGAAACAGAAAAATATAGAGGTTGCTATAATAAATATATAAAACTATCACTGAGATTTAACAACTGTTAACATTTTGCTTAATTTCCTTCAATGATTTTTTTAAGTGAACTGTTTTAAAGTAAATTACAGATATAATGACATTTAGCTATTCTATGGAGTATTTTAGCATGCATCTTTAAAAATAAGGCCATTTTCCATAATAATATGTAATCATAATAACATTTCATAACTAATAAAATTAACAATAATTCCTTAATATTATCTAGTATCCTCCCTATATTCAAATTCCTCTAAATGTTCCAAATGCATTTGTTCCAACCAGGATCCAATCCATATGTTATACTTCCTTATTTCATCTCTTAATTATCTTTTATTGATACTTTAAAAATTGTATCTACATTTTATATGCTTAAAAAATTATTTTTCCCTCAACTCTTTTAGAATTTCCAAATATTCAAGAGTTGAAAGAATAGTACAAGGAACACCTATATGTCCTCACCTAGATTGACCAATTGTTGATATCCTGCTACATTCGGTTTCTCTCCCAACTCTTATGTGTGCTTGTGTGCGCACACACACACATACACACACACTCACTCTCTCTTTCTCTCTCCACCCTCTTTTTTTGGCTAAATCATTTGAGAGTAAGTTGGTGCAGTTATCAGCATGCATTTGCTAAGAATAAGGATATTCTCTTAAATTTTACACCTTTCTGCATGGATATTTCATAATACATAAATGAAACCCCCCAAATGGTAGAAAAAAAACCATTAAAGAACTCTTTTATGATCTTGGAGAAAGTCATATGTAGTTAACTAATTCAAGTACGTGAAAAGAAGCAAACGAAAAACTACTGCACAGGACTAAACTACCATGAGCAAAGTCAAAAGGTAAACAATAATCCAATGGAAAATTGTGCAAAGGGTAAGAAGAGACAGTGTGTAAAAAATACACATATAAGTGGCTTTTAAACATATGAAAAAGATGTACAATCTCACTTTTCATAAGAGAAATATAAATTAATGTGACCCTATGTTACCATAGACTGGCAAATCCAGAAGTATAGTAACACACTACATTGGTATGGTTGCAGCATGGTAAAACATACTCTCACATATTGGCAGTGGAAATGTAAATTGATACAACTACTATGGAGGGCAATTGCACAATTAATTAAAAACTGCACATGCATATATTCTTTCATGCTATATGTATTTGGTGGAATAATTCCACTTCTGGGACTCTCTCCTATAGTTATATTTGCACATATGTAAAGTTATGAAATACAAGCTTATTCACTATAGTATTGTTTGTAAAAATGGAAGACTAGAAATGACTTATTATATGTCCATCCATAAAGATTCTGACTAGTTCAATAAAGTATAGGATATCCACATATGCAGGCATAAAAAAGAATGAAGATCTCTAGTTTCTCATACAGAAAGACTTCAAAGATATATTAACTGAAATAAAAACAAATAAACCACAATTGTACTATTCTCCTATTGGGGTGAAAAAAAATGGGTGAAAAAAGAAGATATATGTTATTTTGCTTTAACATGCATACTATGTGCATGTGAAGTAGAAAACTGGATGGCAAAAGCAACAGAAGAGAAGGGAACTTATTCTATATGCATTGTAGCTTAATAATTTTATATATTAAAATATTTAAAATTATAATTAAAAGGATATTTAAAATACTAATTTTCTTTTAAACAGAAAGTTAAAAAGTTACTAAATTAAAGATATTTAAAGAAAAAAGAAACATACCTTTGTGGCTTCCATTATAATTTTGTTAATTTTCTCTTTATCTAATCCTTCCATTCCGGCTTTATTATCATTAAGTCCCACCCTTAGCAGAAGATCATCTTTGTAATTGTCATTCTTCTCCTTTGTGCTGTCATTCTTCTCCTCTGTGCTATCCATGGTGTAAACTTAAAGTAAAAAAAAAAGTTAAGGTTAAAATGGCTTTTTTGGGAGAGGGGTGGACATTTAAAAGTTAAAATGATATAGAAATCAGCAAAATAAAAATGACAGTTAAGATTTTTTGGCTATGGAGAAATAATTATTACTCAGATTTTAAAATTATTATTCCAAGATTACCATACTCTTGGAGGGAAGAAAGGAATCAACATTTCCTGCCAACCTATGCTAGCCACTATGCTTGGTGCTTTACACTTGAATTTTACACAGCAGCCCTGAAAGGTAGATATTATTATTATTATTATTATTTTTTGCAGTACGCAGGCCTCTCACTGTTGTGGCCTCTCCCGTTGCGGAGCACAGGCTCCGGAAGCGCAGGCCCAGCGGCCATGGCTCATGGGCCCAGCTGCTCCTCAGTATGTGGGATCCTCCCGGACCGGGGCACAAACCCGGGTCCCCTGCATCAGCAGGCGGACTCTCAGCCACTGCGCCACCAGGGAAGCCCAAAGCTAGATATTATTATTCCCAATATAAAGAGAAAAGAAACCTAAGTTTTAGAACATGCCTAGCAACACAAATTTGATAATAAGTGACAACATCTGTGTCCGACAGTTCATGTTTTTCCCAAGTTAATACACTGTATAAGAAATAAATACAAAATAACAGTTTCCATGCCTAACATTAAGATCAAAAACATTTATTACCTACTGTTTGCAGAATTCTACTCTTAAATCAGTGAAAAAATATAGGAAGAAATATCTATCTACTTCCAGGAAATCATTACATTTTACAATGTTATGTCACTTCTAAGATTAATTTCAAATAATAATTCTTTAGTGTCTTTATATAATTCTTTATAATTTACCTTCACATACATTCACTTTTAAAAACAATTATTACAACCATGCAAAGTAGACTTGCTCATTCTCATGTTAGGGAGAAAGGAATTTGAATTTCAGGAAGGTTAAGTGAATTGCCCATCACAATGGGTAATTATGATAATAATTGATAATAAGCAATTGTGATAATTATCTGATAATATGCAAAAGAACTAGGATTTCAATCCAAGTCTTCTTACTCCAAGTCTAAAGCAGCTACCATGACATCACAGCTACCTCCAATTTGGGGCTCACTTATACTACAAATAAATGGCCAGGTGAATATCTGCCATGAATCTACAACAAATTATGGCAGTGATTTCTCATTTGCATGATTTACAGAGGGTTCACTTATTCTACTCTGCCTTGAGGACCTTCCCTCCCCACCGCTCCCGTCCTCTACCCTTCCCTTCTTTTCTTTTCTTTCTATTTAACATCCATCACCATATATAGTTGTTTTTTTTTTCGTGTGATGAAAACTTTTAAGATCTACACTCTTAGCAACTTTCAAGTATACAATACAGTATTAACTATATTCACCATGCTGTACATCTCCATGACTTATTTTATAATTGAAAGTTTATACCTTTTGATTCCCTTTACCTATTTCCCCCATCCCCCTATCCCTCACCCCTCCCATCCACACCCCATCCCTGCCACTGGCAACCACCAATCTGTTCTCTGTGAGTTGTTTTTTGTTTTTGTTTTTAGATTCCACATATAAGTGAGTCATACAGTATTTGAATTTCTCTGACTTATTTCACTTAGCATTAATGACCTCAAGAGGACCTTTTCTTGATAGCTGCTTCCATTTTTGACACCAGCAAAGAATAAAATAAATTATGGAAGGAAATTTGAATACTGTGATTATTAGTGACAGTCCCATTAGAACAAAAAAAGTGAATAACACAGTAGTTCTCAAACTTTGTGACACATTAGAGGGATGTCTGGAGGGATCTTAAAACGCCGGATGGCCAGGTTGTATCCCATACCAAATAAATCAGAAATTCTGGGAGTAGGAGCCAGATACCAGTATTTTTAAGAGATGCCCAAATAATTCCAGTGTGCCCTAAAGTATTGGAACCACTAGTGATGTTGTTTCTAGGTACCTAAGGGAATATAGGTTGATTTTCTGTTCTTATCATTTGAATTCATTTCTCTTCAGCTTTCACATTCAGCCTAATATTATCCTGTATTTTGCCTTATGCTTTAGTAATCCAATAATTTATCATTTTCTAGTAAAACAGGTGAATGTAATTCATTCATAATTTCCCCAAACCAACACTACTGAAGAGGGAAGAGGCTAAATACAGACATCCTACATTTAAGCTGCCTTGTCCTTTAAATGTTAAAATGTACGAAAGGAAAAGAAACAATTATTGAATGCCTACTACTTCACATACAGTATATGACTTAGCCCCAAAACTCTGAGAATTGGTTTTGGTCCTTAATTGGCGAGAAGAACTGGGCTACCAGCAATACTGGCGCCAGGCAAAGTTGTGAGATAGGTAAAAGTTAGTTTTCATTACCTTGCTGCCTTTTTTTTTTTTTGGTCGCACTGAGTGGCTTGTGGGGATATTAGTTCCCCAACCAGCGATCAAACCTGGGTCCTTGGCAGTGAGAGCCCGGAGCCCTAACCACTGAACCGCCAGGAAATTCCCACCTTGCTGCCTTGTTGATGCCCCATCACCAGGTAACATACATCCAGTTTCACGGGCACAGACTTACTATCATCTACATGCTAATGACTTGCAAGTTTACAGCTCTAGTCCAAATGCCTGCCTGACATCTCAAATTTAGCAAGTCTGAAATTGACCTTCTCATCTGCCTCCATCCCCAAAACCAGCTCTAATTTCAGCTTTCCTCATCTCAGCTGAGGGCAACTCTAATCCCCTCCAATTGCTCATGCAAAAAACCTTGTAGTGATTCTTGACTCTCCTCTTTATCACACCCCACATCCAAACTGTCAGGAAATCCTGTGGGCTCTACTTTCAAAATGCACCCTGAATGTAACCTCCTCTCACTATTTTCACTGCTTTCACACTAGTCTGAACCACCATTATTTCTTGCCTGGATTATTGCAACAGCAATAATCTTAAATAGTCTCTGTTCCTACCCTTGCCCTCCTATAGTCAATTATCAACACAGTAGCCTAACTGATTCTTCTAAATCATGAGTTAGGTCATATCACTCCTCTAATAAAAACTGTACAATGGCACCTCATCTCACTCCAGTATAAAACCCCAAATCTTTACTGAATCTGTATCCCTATTACCTGTCTATCCCTATTACCTGTACCCTATTACCTGTCTACCCTCATACCTAATACTCTCCCCCTAGCTCACTGCTTTCCAACTTTGCTGTTCCTCAAATCAGCGAGGCACACTCTGACCTGGAGGCCTTTTGCACTGGCTGTTCCTTCCTCCTCGAGGGTTCTCTGGCCAGATATCCTCTTGTCTAAACCCCCTTATCTCCTTCAAGTCTTGGCTTAAATGTCACCTTCTTAATAAGGGCATATCCTGACTTCCCTATTTAAAATTGTAGCCCGATTATCCCTCCTACACCCTCTTTCCAATGCCCCATTGCTTTTCATAGTTTACTTACTTATTATGTTTATTGTCTACCTCTCCTGTGAAAATGTAAGTTCCATGAGGGCAGGGAACTTTTTCCCCCACTGATGTATACCAAATGCCTCAAACAGTGCTTGGCACAGAGTAGGTGGTCAATAAACATTTGTTAAATGATCAAACTCAGTTTATATCATTTTCTCATTCTTTTATTCACATAGTAAGTTCACATAATCACATTAAAAGATTGGGAGAAAAACTGCTTTTCTGAAGTTAATTTAAAAATACTTTGTTTTCCCTTACTTCAATATTACATATGTAAGGACAAGTATATGAGCTTAACCACTTTTGATTTTATAAGCCTTATTTTCCTATGATATTTCATGGTTAAATTGGATCATTAAAGCTTTCAGGACTTCTCTTATAAGAATATTTTGAATTTACATATTAGAATGCTTGCTAGGCTCCATTAATATTAAAAAATTCTAGCTGGTATTTCTACTTTGGGAAATTAAGTTACTTTGTTAAATTTAATTTGTTTGATTAATATTTTTCAATTATATCTAAATCTAACAAAAATCAATGGACAAAGGTAATAAACAACATACTAAGTTTTAGTATACTTGGATCTCTATGAGTTCCTTTTGGTACTATCATTTGTGTTACTATGGTGAGTCTGCTTTTGTTGTTATTGGTTAGTATTTCTGTTATTTTCAAATTTCTAAAATTTCTCATTAGCACTGGTTATCTGTATTCTTCCCATTAGCGCTGAGTTTCTTTATCTAGAAGTCCACAAATTGAAAGGGGGAGCTTCTAGCAGAGATGATCACATAATATAACAAAGTATGATAAATTCCATATTTTTCTGGGAAGTGAGATTTAGTACTACTTCAAATGGCTTTGTACGGACAGCATATAATGGAAGTGCCTAGTATGATGTCTGGTACATGATAAACTCACAATCAATACTTATTATTTATTATTGTTATTAAAGTTAAGCCAAATTTCCAGAGCTGTGAAAATCACTAGTCCTACTTTTCTTACTTCGCTCTTTAAGATAAAGAGACTCTAAAAGGGAACAGGGTACACTGTGAGCAGCCTTGAGAAAAAGCTAATGTTCACAGATCATATAGATGAATTTTGTTTTGCTTCCAAAGAAGTATTTGTCCTACGATTACTATGCACTCACATATAGTCACATATATAGTCCCAAGGTCTATGAATGGATATAACTGTGACTTACAAACAAAAAAATTTTTTGAGAAAGAGAATAGTCAAACATTTTTATAGTTCAATATTACAGAATACAGTCTGTTAACTTCAATTCAGAAGCTGCACAAACAGTAATGCACACCTCAAAGGAAAGAACTTTGGGTTCCTGTGGTTTAGCATATTGGTTTAAAAGCACATTTTCTCTGAAAATATTCAAATTCTTCCAGTCTGATTCTACCACTGACTATTCTGGTTACCAGTTTAAAAATGTAAGGGCAACCTCTGTTTTGGTGATAGTAAGAAAGGAAAATTAGAATTTTTCAGAAGGAATTCTAAGAAAGAAGTTTTCTGTGGTAGGGTTCCTCCTCCGTATAAAAACCACACAAAACTATGTAAACAGTATCAAAAGTGCTTAGCATATTGTCCAAAGTCACCTGGAATTAATCTACCAGGAAACAGGTAAAATATACTAAGGGTAACAGAGAGAGAGAAGGAGAGGATCAAGCAGGAGGGGAAGGAAGAGGGGAAAGAGGAGGAGGGAAAACTGAACTATAGTAGGCTCCCAGACAGAGCTTGCTTCCTACTTCTAACATACTGTAAATAACCAAACTCAATAACCACCACCACCCCCGAAAACCTTTATATGTCTTAAGAACAAATATTATTTTTAAATCCCTCAAATGTTCAAATATTTAATATCTGAACAGATTAAGCACCCACTATAAAACTTCAGACTGTGGTTAAATGTTCTTTTTACAATCTACACTTAAATACAGTGAATTAAATGTATCAAATTAAGAATATTACTCTAATTTTAATGTAGTAATTTCCAAATTAATGCCTGACTTAAAGTTTCTTTATCATTTTCATTTCTTTTTTATTATTATTATTATTTTTTTCTTGCGGTACGCGGGCTTCTCACTGTTGTGGCCTCTCCCGTTGCGGAGCACAGGCTCTGGACGCGCAGGCTCAGTGGCCATGGCTCACGGGCCCAGCCGCTCCGCGGCATGTGGGATCCTCCCGGATCGGGGCACGAACCTGCGTCCCCTGCATCGGCAGGTGAACTCTCAACCACTGCACCACCAGGGAAGACCTCATTTTCATTTCTTATAAAAAAGTTTTTTAAATTTTCAAGAAAATTAAAAAATCACAACCTCAAGACTTTAACAGATTAATTTGTTAACATGTTCCTCTCCAATTATTTTACACACACATATATGAACATATATACTCAAACTGCATGCCTACAATTTTTTAAAGAAATTAACATTTAAAAAATAAATTTATTTATTTAATTTATTTTTGGCTGTGTTGGGTCTTCATTGCTGTGCACAGGCTTTCTCTAGTTGCGGCGAGCGGCGGCTACTCTTCGTTGCGTCACACGGGCTTCTCATTGCAGTAGCTTCTCTTGTTGTGGAGCATGGGCTCTAGAAGCACAGACTTCAGTAGCCGTGGCACATGGGCTCAGTAATTGTGGCTCGCGGGCTCTAGAGACCAGGCTCAGTAGTTGTGGCACATGGGATTAGTTGCTCCACGTGGGATCTTCCTGGACCAGGGCTTGAACCTGTATCCCCTGCATTGGCAGGCGGATTCTTAGCCACTGTGCCACCAGGGAAGTCTCTACAATTTCTATATGATGGGAATTAAAGTACAGAGGCACCTCTGTATTTTTAGCTTTAGTTTTTTATATCTTTTCAAAATAAGATGTACAAAAATTTCAAAATTATTTGAGATAGGATTATCTGCAATATTTAAAAATTTATGTGTATCACTGAAATAACAGAAATTATGTAACCCCACAGATCTTAAACCAAGGGGATGTATGTTAAAAGAAAACTTAAGTTGGGAGTTCTCTGGCGGTCCAGTGGTTAGGACTTGGCGCTTTCACTACTGTCCCCTGGGTTCAATCCCTGGTTCAGGAACTAAGATCCCATAAGCCACATGGCTTGGCCAAAAAAACCCTCAACCTTTCACCAAGGATTTAAGGTCTATTCTTTAAGAGAGAACCATGCATATATTCTCTTCAATTGTCTTTTTCCTTCCTGAGTTGCCTATTAATTTAATTTATTTCAAAGATGAATGAGACAGAAGGCAGTCAAAAACCCTACACTCTACATAATCCTACAGATGTATAACATTCGCACTTAGAGAATAATAAATTGAAATTATCTGCTTCTTAGTACAGAATGAACTATATCCTGATACAAAACACATTAACTAAACATCAGTTCAGGGACTTCCTTGGCAGTCCAGTGGTTAAGGTTCCACACTTCCAATGCAGAGGGCACAGGTTTGACCCCTGGTTGGGATACTAAGAGCCCACATGCTGTGTGGTGTGGCCAAAAAAAAAAAAAAAAAAAATCAGTTCAAAGGTAAATTCCCAAAGCTCAGTTTATACATTCCTATTCTGATGATGAGTTGCATATTTTGTAAAAAGTCTTCCAGGTTCTTTAACAAGGAAAACTTTGTTTATACTCACACAAAGGAGGTAGGCCAAGAGGTTCTTTCGTTGGGTATTAGATCAAGTCAGCAAAAATATTTACTTTTGTAGACGTGATACCAAACAGATTAATTGTTTTAGTTGAGGTATATAGTAAAGCATACAAACCTTCAGGGATAGTTGAATACATATGGTCTTAGAAAAGGAGGAAAAGGTTCTCTTGTGGTACCATTTGGGTACTGTAATAATTTTAAAAATTCTACAATCTCAAATGCTACCATTTTAATATAGAATTGCATAAGAAGCCAGGATAATAAGGGAAGGTTACACCACTAGTAGGAAATTTCAACTATTATATTATCACTATACTATCTCCTATATTATTGGAAGGAAAATATTTAATAAAGTCAGAAAGAGTTGTACAGGATATTATTTTATTTTCCTATCCTGGGAAAATGATCACTTCAATTACCCCCTCTGCCAAATGGCTCCAATTTTTTCTGAGCCCTAATCTTGATCCACTGCTGATTTCTTAAATTTCTCATAGCTCTAACAGTCTACGGCAGGAGTTTAAAATATTTTTAGCAACGTAACCCTTTCACATGAAATCACAAACTTTTCCTTAAATCTTTGTTCTACAAATGCTGTACAGCTTTCTTATAATTTCTTCATATATATTCTATCACTAAAGTAAAAGAATAGGTAGCCTAAAGAAAAGGAAAAGTTAATAATAACATTCATTTCTTTGGTTCTCCTGATTCCTTAGAAATACCTGTGTGAACACTGATATATACTGAAATTGTTACCAACTCCAAGACTGAACTAACAGTTTTCAGCTGACAATTGTTTACTATTGATGAATTTTAAAAGATGGTTTCCATAAGAAGTCAGGCTCTAAAAATCATTATTATTATGTTTTCTTCCTGGTCTCATACATGCCGGAAAACCAGAAACAAAAACTTAAATTAAACATCCAGAAAATCTGCCAATCATAGGAAAAAAAAATTAGTAAGAAGTTGTGATTTTGTAGTAGTTAACCCAAAATGATTTAAAATATATCCACATGCCTCCCCCCCACCCTAATAAATAAAAAACTCCATAAGTATCTGACTTTTGTTCAGATTATACTCTGTTAAAAGAACTTTGGTTTTAAAAATTAACAACCTATTTGTAAACTATTACTAACATAGTTATGAAAATACATTTAAATAGACATGACATAGAAGAGCATCTGATAACAATGGATCTGGAATTTATATTAAATTAGCAAAAATAATTATTCTTGATGAGATGATCTCTTTCAGGGTTATATGCTATAAATGGGGGGGTAATAATGATTTGGTTTTAGTGATACTAAATTTGCTCTGAAGCATCAAATAACATTAAAGGAAGGTTTGTGAAAGGAGCATAAATTTAAAAACCCTTGCAAAACACTGAGCTAGAATAATTTATTAAACTATCATCTCTTATACAATAAGTCATTTATGTTAACTAATGTTATTAACCCATATAAGCAAAAGTAGTCCAGACTTACTCATACCTATTTTTTTTATAACTAGATCTAAATATGCTAACTGCTTATTTTAATATTCAGAAGACTTAATAAAAAGAGTTCAGTTCTAAGAGGAATTTTGACACAGTGCAAAAAGTATGTGCTTTGGGGGCTTCCCTGGTGGCACAGTGGTTAAGAATCTGCCTGCCAGTGCAGGGCACATGGGTTCGAGCCCTGGTCTGGGAAGATCCCACATGCTGTGGAGCAACTAAGCCCGTATGCCACAACTACTGAGCCTGTGCTCTAGAGCCCGTGAGCTACAACTACTGAGCCCACGTGCAACAACTATTGCTGAAGCCCGCATGCCTAGAGCCCATGCTCTGCAACAAGAGAAGCCACTGCAATGAGAAGCCTGCGCACTGCAATGAGTAGCCCCCACTGGCCGCAACTAAAGAAAGCCCGAGCGCAGCAACAAAGACCCAACACAGCCAAATATGAATAAATAAATAAATTTATTTAAAAAAAAAGAGTATGTGCTTTGAAGCCAGAAAGACCTGAACTGAAACTTAAACTGTGAAACTTAACTAAATTGTGTCTTCTTAGGCAATTTATGTGATTTCAAGGTGTATGAATCTTGGTATTCTGCTCTGCAAAACTTACTTTTCAGGGTTTCTGAGGATTAAATGTGTGATATATAAGAGCCCACAGTGCAGTAAACATATAGTATGCATGCAACAAATGTGGAGTCTCTCCTCTCACTTTCATTCTTACTTATTTCTCTAAAATGTGATGAAGCCTACAGGCCTGGCTGTAAATATGAGCCTGTAATCGATTGAGAAATGATAGAAAAATAAGAAAAATCTTCATTACTCAATAAATGACAGTGAAAAAAAATCACACACACACTCTCCCTCATCTCCATACACAAAAAATGCCACCTAACTTTAGGGAAGTTGGAAAGAACAAATGGCACCCACCCTTTGGATCCTGTGGAACTCAGTGAACCAAAAGGGAATATTCTTCATGGCATTTAAGGCTATACCACTGACATGATCCTAAAATTCAAGTCAAGATGCCAAGCAATTATATTTTAGTTTACCTTAAGTGTATGAATATAATATTAAGGTAATCAAGTCTAGACATATTTGAAATTTCAATATTAATACCTAATGTTGAATTCAATCTCATAATGATTAACTTGTATGAATGTACTGTCATGTTTGGCATGGCTGATTTAAAAATCACATATATTACTGTCTAGAATATGTACAGAAATACTTTATATTAATGAAGGTTGACAAATAAATGCATTTTTAATATTAAAAAAATCACATTAATATACTTGTAAGAATAAATCAAGTTTTCAGAGTAAGGTTTTTAATTAAATTCCAGAATATTCCCAAGACAATCTCTGGAACTCTAGTTTAGAACATGTATATTCTAAAAATGTAAATATCTGCTAAATGCTCACATTAACAAATAATTTTCATCCCTTAATCTAAAAATGCACTTGTATTATATAACCTTCACAGGTAAGCAAGATGTCTCTGCCTCTGTAGGACACCGTAATTTTCTTTAAAAAAGGAAAATGAATCGCTTGCTTTGGCTTCCTTATGGAATTTTTCTTTTTGATTTCCAATCTAATAATCATTGGAAATGTTTCTACCTTCCTTACCAGCCTGAAAGGTTGGGAGTCAAGCAGACTCTGAAAACAGCATCCATTTATTTCAACAGAGATTAGAAGCACATAACTTGTTACCTCCTTTACTCAAAGGTTTAGAGCTAAGACTAATAGCAACCTTGTTTTGGGACTTAAAATCTGGCTTCTTGCTATGTGATTATAATTATAAACTGTTAAAATAAAGTATTGGTTTTTACTAAAGGGAGAACTTCAATTTATCAGATTTCAGAATTTTAAACCATAATGACATTAGCATATTTGTAAAACCTACTAAGTTAATATTTTTGCCAAAAAGCCCCTGCCCAATGCCAGTAAATTATGGTTAACTAACCCTGCTATTAAATCTGCACATGATATAAAATTATGAAAATTGGTCAAGTGTTGACAGTAGCTTGAGGCATGTGAAGCACTCATTTCTTTACTGCCAAGTACAACAAGAAACAAAATTTCATTTATAAATGAAATACCCATTTCCTAATACTACTAAAATAATTATCTTTAATAATACTTCACAGATGCTAGGAAAAACAAGAAAAAGGCACAACAAAAAAATACTATGTGCAATTCAATGACCCACTTCTTAAAGACAGAATACAGCAGAAGTGATAAGATGTCACGCCCAAGAATGGGTTATAAAACAATGTGACGTCTATCTCGAATATTCTCATTCTCACTTGGATTACTCACTCTGGGGAAGTCAGCTGCCATGTGAAGCAGCCCTGCGAGGAGCTCCATGTGTGTGAGCTTAGAAGTAGATCCTCCTCCAATCAAGTCTTCAGATAAGACTTCAGCCCTGCCTAAGAGCTTGACTGCAACCTTATGAGCCACAGGCACTCAGTTAAGCCCCACCAGGATTCTTGATGCATGGAAACGGTGAGATAGTTAACATATATACTTTTAAATATATATATATATTTACAGCTTACTATCAAATTTTGTAATTATCTCAGCATGGAATACCACCAGTCTACAGACCACATTTTGAGTAGCAGTGCTTTAAAACAGCTGTTTTCCTTCTTCCTTCCTTCCTTCTACCCTTCCCTCCTTCCTTACTTCCTTTCCTTCTTTCCTTCTTTCTTTCTTCCTTTCTTTCCTTCCTCCTTTTGCTGCCCCACGCAGCTTGTAGCATCTTAGTTCCCAGAGTCCTAACCACTGGACCACCAAGGAACTCCCCATTTTCATTTGAATAAAGGTGTAAACTGAAAACATACTAATAAACTGATCAACTAAGTAACTTTTATGCCAAATAACTTTTTGTCCTAGAATCTGTGCAAAAAAATTTAGGCAGTATTTTTTATACTTAGTACAACTAGAATATAAACTTCCAAGAGGGCAAAAACTGGTACAGTGCTAGGTCACTGAGCCTGTTATTTAATACATGTATGCTGAATGAGTGGCTGATGGGCAGATTAATATACAGGAAGCAATAAAATTAATGGTAACACCTCAGTTAAGTCTTTTTAAATGCAATCAAAAGTTAGTATTTGGATCTTACAGTGTTTTACATGCATTATCCTATTCAATTTTCTGGAGAGATGAGGAAACATAAGTGCAGATTTAGTAAATGTCTTAGATAAGGTCATAGAGATTTGCAACTATTTCAGATCTGGCTTCAAAGCCATCACACTTAACCACTACACTATAAATACAATGAAGATGAAATAGAAAATTAGTAAAATTAAAAAAAAAAAGAAGAGTACTTGTTTTGTAGACTGATATGGAAGTAACATCAAAGTGGTGTGAATGATAATAGATAAAATATCATACATTCACTGTAACAGAAAGCACAAGTTAGGGTCTAAATTTATTTTTAAATGACATCATGGTCTTGAAAACTCTCTAAAAGCCTAGGAAGTCTTCAGATGAAGAATATGAAATAATAACAAGAAAACTAAAATAAAATTATGAAAATATGATGTTCATTCAGACTTTTCTAAAAACCAGGAACTTTTGAAAGAGTATCCTGAAATGTGAGAAACACTATACAAAGAAAAATGCATTTGGGGATCAAATGCAGATCTTCCTAGTGATCCAAAGGGCAATTTCTTCAATAATCATAGCAACTAAAATAAACAGTTCGTTTTTACCAGGCACTGTCTTACCTAATAACTTAAATAAAAATCAATTATCAAAATAAAAGGCCCTAGGGACTTCCCTGGTGGCACAGTGGATAAGACTCTGCACTCCCCAATGCAGGGGGCCCTGGTTCGATCCCTGGTCAGGGAACTAGATCCCACTTGCATGGCACAACTAAGAGTTCACATGTCACAACTAAGGAGGCCTGGAGCTGCAACTAAGGAGCCCGCCTGCTGCAACTAAGAACCATTGCAAACAAATAAATAAACATTTTTTAAAAAAAATAAAGTTAATTGTACTTTAATGAAACTGAAAACAAAATGGGTACTGACTGTATCTTGAGACCAGAACCTTGTCCCCCCACAAAAATAAATAAATAAATAAAAGGTCCTATATTTCTCCCTAAAGTGACACATGAAATAAAGGGAAAGCATTATTCATAAAAAGAAAGACTTCCTCTGAAAATGAGAGCTTCTTAGGTATGGTCTTGGTACAAGTCAAAGTAGCAGCAAAAATGATTTCTCTTTTACAGTACTGTCAACCAAACTCTCTAAAGTTGGGGGAAAAAATAAAACAGATGAAAATAGAAAATATGAATAAACGATAACATTTTCTAACAACTTACCATATGCTAGGCAGGTACTAACTGCTTGAGAAGCATTCTCTAATTTATTCTTCATGATTATTCACTAATTTAGATATTATCCCAACAGAGCAAATATTAGTAAAATATATAAGGAAATTGAGGCTTAGAGAATTTATGTAATTCACCCATGATCACAGGAGGTGTCCAGGCTGGAATTCAAATCCAGATTCTGTCTCCAGAGCCCACATTTTAAATCTGTACACTAAATATATAAATACTGCCTAAGATGCCAGTAGGTTTATTTTACCTTCATTCTTTTTTTTTGGGGGGGGCTGTGTTGGGTCTTCGTTGCTGCATGTGGGCTTTCTCTAGTTGTGGTGAGCGGGGGCCACTCTTCATTGCGGTGCGCAGGCTCCTCATTGCAGTGGCTTCTCTTGCTGTGGAGCATGGGCTCTAGGTGCGCAGGCTTCAGTAGTTGTGGTATATGGGCTCTAGGACATGCGGACTTCAGTAGTCGCAGCACGTGGGCTTAGTTGCTCCGCAGCACGTGGGATTTTCACAGACCAGGGACTAACCCTGTGTCCTCTGCATTGGCAAGTGGATTCTCAACCACTGCGCCGCGAGGGAAGTCCCTTACCTTCATTCTTGAAAGATATTTTTATCAGACACAGAATTGAGTTGACAGTTTTTTCTTTCAGTACTTTTCAGATGTCTCTTCACTGTTTTCTAGTCTCCATTGTATCTGTTAAGACCACAATCATTCAAACTGTTGTTCCTTATATTTGATGTGTCATTTCTTTCTGACTGCTTTCAAGTTTTTCCTCTTAATCTCTGGTTTCAACAGTTTGGTCATGACGTGCCTAGACACACAACTTCCTTCAAAGGACAGATCTAGACCAGGTTCCTATATTCTCCGTGAACAGTTCCTTCTACTCCTGCTTCCTCTTCATCTGCCCTTTTAAAGATCTGAAGGTTTTCTCTGTCTCTGATATGCAGCAGGGCTGCCTTCCTCATCCCCTCCTACCCTCATATTGCATATATTTAATTTTTTTCTCTTTTTCTAAAATTTCCCCTAATGAGAAAGAGAAAAAATGCTTTCCAAGGCTTCAAAAATTCCCAACATTTCTTTTCCAAGACTATGACCTACAAAATTTATTTGAATTATATACCCGAAATATCAAGCATTATACTAATCTTACTCACAATATAGTTTGGGTTCTCATTCCATAAAAAACTAGCAATAATCCCTAGAAAGAAGCAAAGGGCTTTGTGGAGAAGGGCTTTGCCTCTGGAATTTACCAGCGTTTCTTTACTTCGTACATCTTTTAATATGTCTGCTTGAGGCTAAAGTAAATAATAACCCATGTTGGTCATTGATTCCCTTGAATTCCGGTTGATTTTTGATAATCCTCTTAGATCATGATGTATAAAGTATGGTTCCACTGTGAAATGCTTGCTACAATGGGATATACCTGATAGCCATGCATTTTTTATGTGAAAAAACCGAAAAATTCTGTTAATATTTTAGATATTTCTAACAAAAATGACCTATTGAGGTGTCCCTAAGGTCAGATATTTATTATATACTTTATACTTTTTTTTAATTACTCTAACTAGTTCAGATTTGGTTATGAAATAAGATTAGAAATGTGGTCATATTAACTCTTGGTATACCACAAAGATCTATTAGACTCAATTGTAGTTTTCGAGTTTTTTTCTTTGAGCAAGTTTATTGTAAGCATTGATATTTCAAATCTTATTCCTTCTTAGGAATCTTCCAAAGAACAAAAAAATTTATTCTTTTTTTATGAGAATAAAATTCACCTTATCTTGCAATTTCTGTATGGATCTATTTGAATCCTTTGTAAACTGAAGATACATTATGGTGATCTCTATAAACTGAAGATATTTTATGGTATCTTAGGGGTTTTATTCTTCCTATATCTTGTTATTTTATCATCCTAGGAATTATTTAATCATTACTAATCAATTATTTTTTCAAATAATAAGAAAATGGAATGGAACCATCTAGAAAGATGATCTAGTAGTAAAATAAATCATCACTATTACATTGTTCTTCAGTTTTCTTATTGTGTTGCCCATAGTATCATATCTTTGAAAGAAAGTAAAGATCCACGGCATGTGGGATCCTCCTGGACTGGGGCACGAACCCGCGTCCCCTGCATCGGTAGGCGGACTCCCAAGCACTGCGCTACCAGGGAAGCCCCAAGACACTATTTTTGCAGGGTTTTTTTTTGTTTGTTTGTTTTGGGGGGCTTGTTTTTTTGTAGTTTTCATTAAACATAGTTGAGAGTTCTAAATTTTTCATTTTCTGCCCATACTGGCAAAAAGAGGAAATTTGACAGAAGAGTTTCACAATTATCAGACAAATCAGAAGATAAATGTAAAGAGATTAATAGCATTCTAAACTATAATGATGGTGAAATTAATTTTATAAGCAAAATCTCAGACTGAAATTTCAGATGATTCAAATAGATATATTTTCTGAAACTCAAAAATCAATGAGTAAACAATTCACTTTTAAGAATAAAAAGCAAATATGGCATTCCCACCCAGCTTGTCATTCAACAGGAAGGACTTCATCACAGCATATTTTGCAACAAGAATTTGGAATATCCCATTTTGCTAACAGGATGTATGACACTGTTCTTTCAGCCTTTACGATGTTTGTGCACTGTTACTTAATATAGTTTGTAAGTGCACAAATGCTTAATGCAGATATTATACAAAAGGGATAGGAAAGAAATAGATGGTGAAGAAGTGAAAACTTTATTGGCCTTCATTCTAACTAGTGTTTATAAATATAAAAATGAAAATGTTTTACAATTATGAAGGAAAGAAAATGTTTTTTTTCTTTGACAAGATTATGAGAGGTCAAAGTTTTTAATGTCATTGTATTTGGATGATCTAAGTGCAAGATAAAGAGCCAGAAGTAATGATAAGCTAGAATCTATTAAAGATGCATGTGAAATCTGGGATATTTATTTATTTATTTATTTATTTATGGCTGCGTTGGGTCTTCGTTGCTGCGCGCGGGCTTCCTCTAGTTGCAGGGAGTGGGGGCTACTCTTCATTGTGGTGCGCGGGCTTCTCATTGCGGTGGCTTCTCTGGTTGCGGAGCATGGCTCTAGGCGTGCGGGCTTCAGTAGTCGTGGCACACAGGCTCAGTAGTTGTGGCTCGTGGGCTCCAGAGCACAGCCTTCAGTAGTTGTGGCGCATGGGCTTAGCTGCTCTGCAGCATGTGGGATCTTCCCAGACCAGGGCTCGAACCTGTCTCCCATGCATTGGCAGGCAGACTCTTAACCACTGCGCCACCAGGCACAGTGGCATGTGGGATCTTCCCGGACCAGGGCTCGAACCTGTCTCCCCTGCATTGGCAGGCGGACTCTTAACCACTGCGCCACCAGGGAAGCCCTGGGATCTTTATTTTTTAAATGGGTAGTTCCAGGATCATGCATAAAAGTCGATGAGCAGCTAGAGTTACTTTCAAAGGACATTACCTATTTCAGGAAAATATGAAATAAAAACCTATGTTTACTAAGTTTTGATTTTTATTACAATTTCTAATAACAATGTTGTTCACTATCCCTTTATTGTTACTTTTCAAGATTATTCATAAATTACTCCAAAACATAAAAAATAAAATGATAATAAATGCAAATTACTACTTTTCATGATACAAAAGAGTTAAATCAATACATAACTCCTTTATCAACATTGGACAAAACGATGATTGCAACAGGCTCTAGAGATCACTTAAATTATTTATGGGTAGGGACTTCCCTGGTAGTGCAGTGGTTAAGAATTCGCCTGACAATGCAGGGGACGTGGGTTGGAGCCCTGGTCCGGGAAGATCTCACGGGAAGATCCCACATGCTGCAGAGCAACTAAGCCCACGAGTCACAACTACTGAAGCCCGTGAGCCGTGCTCCGCAACAAGAGAAGCCACCGCAGTGAGAAGCCCACGCACCGCAATGAAGAGTAGCCTCCACTCGCCACAACTAGAGAAAGCCTGTGTGCAGCAATGAAGACCCAAGGCAGCCAAAAATTTAATTAATTTAAAAAATTATTTATGGGTAATTAGAACATAGTCTTGCTAGCAAACACACTCCTTTAGTTATCAGTCATAGAAAAAAATTGTAGACTGGCTACATAATATGTTATTGCAGCTTGAAAATGTGTGTGGATGAATTTTCTTTTAAGAAAATTGTCAAACTAAAGAAAAAGTATGCAACATACCTAGAAAGTAACAGGTGCTTAAATGTTTAATAATACTAATCATAGTTGTTGTTTGTCTAAATAAAGTTGGCCCTCCGGTATCTGCAGTTTCCACCTCCGGGGATTCAACCAACCAATGCATCTGCAGTTGGCTGAATCCGCAGATGTGGAACGCAGATATGGCAGGCCAACTATACTATGCTGCTATTATACGAGGGACTTGAGCACCCTTGGGGTCTTGGAAACAAACCCAACCCCCAGAGGATACTGAGAAAACTGTATATATATTAAAAGTACATAGTATAGGGCTTCCCTGGTGGCGCAGTGGTTGAGAGTTCGCCTGCCGATGCAGGGGACACAGGTTCGTGCCCTGGTCCGGGAAGATCCCACATGCCATGGAGTGGCTGGGCCCGTGAGCCATGCCGCTGTGCCTGCGCGTCCGGAGCCTGTGCTCCGCAACGGGAGAGGCCACAACAGTGAGAAGCCCGCGTACCGCAAAAAAAAAGTACATAGTATAAGTCTCTGAAGTTCAAAAGTCCAGGCTAGACTATTTACTAGCTAGGACCTTGGACAACTTATTTAACTTCTTTAAACTTTAGTTTCTTTACATGTAAAATAAGGATAATGTCTATCTTGCAGAATTTTTGTGAAAAAATGAATACTAAATGTAATAAACCTAAAACAATGTCTGACATTGAGTAGGTCCTTAACAAATGATACTTCTTTCTTAAAAAAACTATGATAGAATTTGGTTCTTTAGTTTCTCATGAATTTTAACAGTGCTTAGTGATTTTTCTCCTGGGCCTTGTTAACTGCAATTCCTACAACTTCCCTTCAATCATCAACCAACTAAACTTATTCGATTAATCCATATATACTGAACACTCACTATGTGACAGGTAATTTTAAAGCTTTACTTGCTCTTAAATAATAATGTAACTGTTAAAAACATATCAATAGTTTTATTACTTATTTTTGTCTATATTTTGAAACAGTCTAGCATTATTGTCTACATTCTTAGACATACATTTCTGTATGCTAGAAAATAATGAATCTATGAAAGATGTCGTATATATCTCATTTTTACAGCACCTTAATCAGGATCATCATATAGCAAGTTCTTTAATAAATACTTTAAATGAAGATAACTGTATATTAATAAACTATATCACCATAACAGCATGCATATTCCATAGTAATATTTTTCATCTTACTTGACTAAGAAGAAGAGGACCTGAAATTACAGTAAAAGTGAAACAATGAAAGGGGTGGGGAGAAAAACAGGAAGCAAACACATTTACAAAATAACTATCATGAAGATTCTACCAATACTTAAGAATACCACAATGCTCTATATAGTATGGCTTTAACATATCAACAAAATAATTTTTCAATGTAATTTCTCAATGTAATGAAAAGAGGTTAAAAGTTAGAGACTCAAAACCTTGGGGAGAAAAACAGAAAGGAAATGTATACATGCAGAGAGTGGACACTAATATCCCTGTTCACCTATTACATATGTACACTATGTACTTTTTAGACTAAAGTATTTTTTACTGTTATAGTGAAACCTATTAAATGACAACTACCCCTGACAAGTTTTTAACCCACGAAACCAAATAGATACAAATAAAAGATAATGAAATACAATTTCAATTTTATTCAACAGTAAGAAAGAATAATTCTGCTTAGAACAGGCCTGACTTGGCTTTCCTCTGAACAACAGGAAACAGGACAGAAGGATAGCCTACATGCTCTTCGAAATTCTGTTTCTGAAATCAGTCTTAATGCTGAATGTTAGAACTGTCCATGAGATGTGACTTATTCCTAAGTAGCTGTATGCAGTGTATTAAGGTATCAGTGAGAACCTCCCCCTCCCCCCTCAAATAAAGTTGTCCTTGGAGAGGTAAATGGTAAAAATCAACACACAAGGAAGTCTAAGATATATATGCAAACTCACCTTAAGGATCAGAGTAACAGGCAAGTCCTAGCAGTATGAACATAATATAATAATAATAATTGATGTCAATAAAACAAAGTCTTCCAATCCAAATGGAGTTAGAAACAGAGCAAAGAAAAAGAAAGTAAGCAAGGTAAATATTGGCAATGCCTAGTTAAATATCCATCATCACAACAGGGATAACCTAACTTAGTGCTACTAATCATTTAGAATCATAATTGAGGAAAAAAATATGAGACTGGGATATAGTAAAAGGACATCAAGCCTATATTTGAAACCAAGATATGAGGAGCAGTCACAGGGCTGGGGAAAATGGTGAGAATTTTCAGGGCTCTTGAGCTAGTGAGGTGGGAAAAAGGATCGAAGTAAGAATTAAGAATGGGCATAACATAATTTTCACTATTCCTATAAGTCAATTACAACAGGATGGAAAGCATGTTATGAAGGTTCTATTACAGCTTTTACTTCTTCCAGCTTCTCACTATTTCTCACCTACTCCCTCCTCTGCTTTTCCCATCACTACTGCCAATGACTGCTACAGTAGAGGAAGAACAGAAAAGGAAGAAAAATAGTGACAGACAATAGTAATGCACAACACATATAAACAACAGTAATGCAGGGGAAGGGGAGGAATGAGGAAAAAAAAATAGTACCAGCATATATAAGAAGGAGAGAAATTCTGCAGCTGTCTGGCTGTGGGGACCATTCATACATAAAGAATGCACATAAACTGGTCAGATTAACTACAAGGCTCCTTTTACTCAACTAGATTTTATGATCGGCTTTCGGTATTTTTCTCAGCAACCAGAAAATTTGTTCAACTATTTAAAAAACTTGACAGATCCTTAATTAAGTTAATTCCTAGATGGTACACTTGGGTTACTTACACTGGATATGAATATACCTGTAAAGATCTAAGTCTAAGAGAAAATCACTAATTTGGGAGATAGGCAGGCCAGATGTTGACTATTGACAGGTAAAATGCAATCATTTTTTTGCACCAACTCAAAAGTTTAAGATACATTGGGGAGCAATGCCCTCAATATTCCTACATTCACTTTACAGGTTTGTATACGACCTCCTTATTTGAATACACTCACAAAGATATCACAAAAGAATTCTGTATAATGTCATAAAAGATGAATACATGCAAGTTTCTTGTAGCCCCTAATATTTCTGAAACTGGTGCTTACATCATCAGAAATGGACACAGACGCATTCACATTTTACATAAATGAATATCCACTTTGATATACTTATGTAAATATCATTTTACAAATGCATATAACACCACAACAATTGGGATATACATAGTAATAAAAAGACTGGTTATACTAATGCCATTTATTAACTTAGCATTTATTTAATACACAACCAAAGCCATATGGTTATTAAGGATGAAGCCCTAGGATTCACCCAGGGAGTGTCTGCTTGCTCACTCTGAACTCAGGGAGAATCACCATAGTGGCAGAAACTACACGATTCTTTAATAGGCCTGACAGGAACACTAAGCCTAACAGGCTAATATGATTGATTAATAGTCAAAACAGGAAAAGGAAAAAAAAAAGCATTCAAAAGGGCAAGTAGTACAGGCTAAACTGGAAAAAGGCTTGCAGAGGAGCTCTTAAATCTTTTAAACTTCTGAACTTCATTTAGGGGACATGCTGAATGTCACACACAGAGTTATAAGCCATAAAAAGATCTACCAATTTATAATATTTCTAATGTGACAAGACTCATTAAACAGTTTACATGATAACTTGGTGGAAAGAGATCAGCAAACGAGGACAATCCTTTTTTCCTTTGAAATTCCAAATAACCATTGTCTTCACTAAAAAGATCTGGAGCAGGTGGCCTACAGAGATCCAGTAGAAGTAGGATTAGATAACACGATTAGAGAACAGGATTTATCACTGTCAGGTGGTAGGAGTAAAAGTTACCTGCTTTTAACTTACAAAATACTATAGTTACATGTATACCTTTCTTATCTTGTTTTTTGTTCTAATCTCCTTGAATGCAGACCCCCACAACCCTCGCTCTTTTTTTTATCTGTCACGATTTTAAAACTACCCACAGGGCTTCCCTGGTGGCGCAGTGGTTAAGAATCCACCTGCCAATGCAGGGGACACGCGTTAGAGCCCTGGTCCAGGAAGATCCCACATGCCGCGGAGCAACTAAGCCCGTGCGCCACAGCTACTGAGCCTGCGCTCTAGATCCCGTGAGCCACAACCACTGAAGCCCACGCACCTAGAGCGCGTGCTCTGCAACAAGAGAAGCCACCGCAATGAGAAGCCTGTGCACCGCAATGAAGAGTAGCCCCTGCTCGACGCAACTAGAGAAAGCCCACGTGCAGCAACAAAGACCCAACGCAGCCAAAAATAAATAAATTTATAACAACAACAAAAACTACCCACAGTAGTCAGCATTAATATCCTGCATATTAGATGCTTGTTGAATTAAATTATTAACTGAAAGATAAGGTAAAATATATTAATTATATTGACTGCCTTCTATGTGCTGAGCACTACTCTGGGGACTAAAATTAGAAAAAAAGTGGATAAAAAATTTTAAACTCACGTTTTAGTGGAACAAAATAATATATGCAGTCTAATACTGCACATATTAACCATTTATCATGTGCTAGTATGTGCTTATGCCTTTGAAAAGAATTAATATCTGTGTGGTGCTTGACAATGAGATTTTCACATACGTTAAATAATTCTTTCTCCTCAGAATGCCCCTTTTCTTACCACTACAGTTAGAATATAATGCAAATTATATATACTAGATATGCCTATTGTTTCCAGTTGGCCTCCCACTCCCAACAAACCACAGAAGAAGTAGACTTACATTCCACACTTTTGGGAAAAGCTGAGTAGAGCACTGGCTGGCCAACTACCTATTTCTTTTAAGAATCTGAACTAAGAGACATTGAGAGAGCCCTGAAACTGACAGGTAGTTAAAACAAGTTGGACAACATGCAAGATGAAATTTGAAGAGACAAATAAACTGAGATTGAGAACACAAGAACATAGAGATGAAAGATATCATGAAGCCCCAGAGATGAATAGAAAAACACCAAATCCTTATTTTCCAAGTATTGAAATACGTGTACGCGGCCCAGCTGAGGATTCAGAGATCTCTACAATAACATTCTCTTATTTGAGCTACCCCAAACATATTTCTGATTCCTTTAGTCAAAGAGCCTTGATAAGATCAATAATAGTATAATATCCAACTGGTCAACCAAAATAAACACTGATAGAAGTATTGCAATGTGGTTCATTCTGAAATTGTAACCTCCTACCATTATCTCCTTCCAATAGCTTGCTCAAATGCTATCCTACCACCATCCTTTGTCTTCAAGTATTGGGGCAGGGCAGGGTGGTGGGAGGGCGGGGAGGAAGGACTCAGACACACTACTGGGCAGCGTAAACTAATGCAAACTTTTTCGAGGACAATTTGATAGTCTCCCACTGTAAAATATTCTCTGTTTGAGCAGCCCACTATTGGGAATTTACCCCCAAAAAAGAGCTATACAAGTGCACAAAAATAAAGTTAAACTAGTGTTTCTTTATAGTGTTTTTGTAATAGCAAAACATGAAAAATGTTGATTGCCCATCAAAAAAGGAATTCTATGCAGTCATTAAAACAAACAAAACGGGGCTTCCCTGGTGGCGCAGTGGTTGAGAGTCCGCCTGCCGATGCAGGGGACACGGGTTCGTGCCCCGGGTCCGGGAAGATCCCACATGCCGCGGAGAGGCTGGGCCCGTGAGCCATGGCCGCTGAGCCTGCGCGTCTGGAGCCTGTGCTCCGCGACGGGAGAGGCCACAACAGTGAGAGGCCCGCGTACCGCAACAACAATGACAAAAAAAAAAACGCTACGAAATAGATGTTCACAATACACTGTTAAATTAAAAATGCAATTTGTACAATGGTAGAGTATCCCCCCCATCACACACACACACAGACCTTCCTTGACTTATGATGGGGTTATGTCCCAATAAACCCATCATAAGCTGAAAATACCTTTAGGTAGGAAAAGTATTTAATACATCTACTGAACATCATAGCTTAGCCTAGCCCACCTTAAATGTACTCAGAACACTTAAAATAGCCTACAGTTGGGCAAAATTATCCAATACAAACCCTATTTTATAATAAAATGTTAAATAGCTCACGCAATTTACTGAGTACTGTACTGAAAGCGAAAAGCAGAACATGTAATTTACTGAGTACTATACTGAAAGCGAAAAGTGTATGGGTACAGAATGGTTGTTAAGCCCTCATGATCATGTGGCTTGCTTCCACTGCCCAGCATCACAAGAGAGTATCATGTCACATGTTGCTAGCCTGAGAAAAGATCAAATTTCAAAATTCAAAGTATGGTTTCTACTGAATGTGTGTTGCTTTTGCACCATCATAAAGTCGAAAAATACTAAATTGAATCATTTTAAGTAGGGGACTGTCTCTATAGGTTTATATTCTAAAAATTACAAATAGTGCTCTTAGGGGGGAAAAAAGAAGGGGGAATGCTTAAAAAACCAAGTACAGTCCTCCCTCAGTATCCACAAGGGATTGGTTATTGGACCCCCTGCAGATACCAAAATCCAGGAATACTCAGGACCTCTATGTAAAATAGTGCAGTATTTGCCTATAACTTATGCATAGCCTCCTGTATACTTTAAATCATCTCTAGGCTACTTATAACACCTAATACAATGTAAATGCTGTGTAAATAGTTGCTGGTGGGCAGGAAATTCAACTTTTGCTTTTTGGAGCTTTCTACAATTTTTTTTTTTCTGGATATTTTTGACCTAAGGTTGGTTGAATCCGAGTATGCGGAACCCATAGATAGGGAAGGCCGACTGTACCATATTTCACTGCTTCAAGAACACATACTTTTTTCATTTAAAAAATCGGGATGCTTCACATAATCCTTGTCAGTGAGACAGCAGTTGTGACATAACTGTCATTACGTATGTATCAAAATGTGAAGGACAGGGGTCAGCAGCTTGGGGAAAATAACTCTGAAGACAATGATGGGGCCTTTTTAAGAAATCCTGTAATCATCAATTCTCTTGATGGTAAAGAGGAAAATATATGGGAAAACAGGGACATTAACAACTCTAAGTTGAAAATTAATTTAGAACACTGTGTAAAGAGATTAATCTTTAATTTATATCATTTATAATTACCATTTCTTCTCACAAAAGTGATACATATACACATGCACAAACATACTCACGTGATATATTTTTTTCATACAAAATGGTACAAAGAGAAAAATTCAAGTGGTCCATAATTTCACCACCCAGATTATTATTCAAGACATTAAAATAGGTCAAAAAAAATCAGTTGTTTTATTCATATGCTGTATTTTGTTCACTTGTACTTTAGTTTTTAGACTGTTGCTACTCATAGATCATTACCTCTATTTCATAGATTAGTATCTCTAAGTTTTCAAAATCAAGTTTCTTATGTAAATCCCCAGTTTTTAACTAGTTATGTTTCAGTTGGGAACAGTATTATAAAGATTACAAAGAACATTTAAATTCCCAGGTTAGCTAAAAAGGACTATTTAACTCCAAATGCATCTTTACCATAATAAATACTGTGAGAATACAGAACCTATAAGCTCTGTTATGGACTAAATTGTGTTCCCCTCAAATTCATATTTTGAGGACCTAACTCCCAATGGGACTGTATATGGAGACAGGGCCTATAAGGAGATATTTAAGGTTAAGTGAGGCCATAATGGTAGGGCCCTAATCCAATAGGGCTGGTGTTCTTATTAGAAGAGGAAGAGGGACCACAGCCACCCAGACTGTGGTATTTTGTTATGGCAGGCTAAGATACTAACGAAGGCTTTTTATAGCATCATTTAAAAACATTAGACAATGTCTTCAATTTCAACTTGGGACATCCTCTCCTACTACAGTTCTAGCATCAAGAAGAAATATTCCCGGGAATTCCCTGGTGGTCCAGTGGTTAGGACTCCACGCTTTCACTGCTAAGGACCCAGATTCCATCTCTGGTCAGGGAACTAGGATCCGACAATCCGTGCATCGCAGCCGGGGTGGGAGTGGGGGGAGGCACGACTGGATATTCCCTTCCATGCCTCTACCTGTTGATCAGTAAAATTGCAAGATTCTCACTTCCAGCACCTCTGGGTTTTTGGCTTCTGTGTCATTGCAGTGAGAGAGTGAGGTATGGATGAAGGCTTTGGGATTGGTGTTTTGTGGAGAAAAAAGGTGGGAGAATGAGGTGAAGTGGAAGATGGGGAGAAAGAAGAGGAACTGAAGAACTCTAGTGGGATGAGAATGAACGCTGCAATCAGGATAGTTGGGCTCAAACAGCAACTATGCTCTTTACTGCTGTATGACCTTTGGAAAGTTACTTAACTTCTCTGGGTTCAGTTTCTTCATGTGAAATATTAGAAATAGAAATAATAATAGAAATAGGATAGCAATAATAAATTCTTCATTGGGGTTAAATAAGACAGCATAGATGTAAGCAGTGGATAAATGAAATGCGCAAAATCATTAGTTGAATTAAGAGCATAGTTGCTCTGATATACTCACCTACAGGATATGCTATTTATTTACACAATTCTTCCCACTTTTAGAGGTATTCCGAAGCAAAGAAAAAAATATGATCTTTAAAATCAGATCTGTGTTCAAATCCTAAGTCCAACACTTAGTACCTATTTGACACTGGATAAGTTACTTAGCAGCACTGAGCTTCAGTTTCATTATCCTTAAAATGAGCCCAACAATGCTCACCTTATGTGGTTTATAGGGAATAAGTTAGATCAGATATGTAAAGTGCCTGACGGAGGCTAAGAGTTAATACTGTAAAGATGTCATTTTCTTCATAAAATAAGTGCATTCTTAATCCAAATTCCAACAGAGTGTTTCATGTAATTTGACAAGGTGTTCTAAAATTCATCTGGAAGAGAAGATATACAAAAATATCCAAATGAAAAAGAACATCAGGAGAGTTTTGGTATTATATACGAAAACAGTATAAAGTTAAATAATTAAAACAGTATGGTATTAACACAGGTATAGACAAGTAGATCAATGAAAAAGAATGGAGTCCAGAAACAGACCTAGATATATGTACATTTTGTGTATCATATAAATATAAGAGGGCTTCCCGGGTGGCGCAGTGGTTGAGGGTCCGCCTGCCGATGCAGGAGACATGGGTTCGTGCCCCGGTCCGGGAGGATCCCACATGCCGCGGAGTGGCTGGGCCCATGAGCCATGGCCGCTGAGCCTGCGCGTCCGGAGCCTGTGCTCCGCAACGGGAGAGGCCACAACAGTGAGAGGCCCGCGTACCGCAAAAAAAAAAAAAAAAAAATTAAATATAAGCATAAGAATAGGCTATTAAATAAAATGTTGGGCCAAGTGGCTGTCCTTAAAAAACAATTCCTACCTTATTCCATACGCAAAAATAAATCCCAGGTGGATTCAAGTTTTAAGAGTTAAAAAAAACTACTAAAAGAGAAAATATGGAATATTTACAGGAAGGTTGGGGAAGGTTCTAAGTTAGCGAGAAAACTGAGAAGCTGTCACTCTCACCATAAAGAGAAAGCTCATGTATTTTACTACTGTATTGCAATTTCTTCCCATTAGAAAAAATGAAGTGAATCCCAACCTCTAATGTGGTATTCTGAACAATATACAAAAATCCTTCTGTACTTAAAAACATTTTTAAATAGTCTTGTAAGTATAGAGAGACAATGTGGCAATAGCTTTTATTTATTTATTTAGGCCATGCCATGGGGCATGCAGGATCTTAGTTCCCCCCCACCCCAGGGATCGAAACCATGCCCCCTTCAGTGGAAGCGCGGAGTCTTAACCGCTGGACTGCCAGGGAAGTCCCACAAAAAATTTTTTTAAAAGACAATTTCTCTCATATTAATTTTAAATACAATGAAACAATTTCCTACTGATTAAGTGGATACTGTAGTCATATTAGTGTTGGTGGTTACAGCCACACAACTTAGAAATGCATAAGGGATTTCCCTGGTGGTCCAGTGGTTAAGAATCCACCTTCCAATGCAGGGGATGTGGGTTCGATCCCTGGTCAGGGAACTAAGATCCCACATGCCACAGGGCAACTAACCCCTTGTGCCGCAACTATTGAGTCTGTGCGCCACAATGAAGAGCCGGTGTGGCGCAACTAAGACCCGATGCAGCCAAAAAATTAAATAAATAAAAAATATTAAAAAAAAAAAGAAATGCATAAAATACAATAGAAAGTTCCATTTAAAAATAAATATAGGGACTTCCCTGGTGGCTCAGCGGTTAAGAATCCGCCTGCCAGTGCAGTGGACACGGGTTTGATCCCTGGTCGGGGAAGATCCCACATGCCGCGGAGCAGCTAACCCTGTGCCCCACAACTACTGAAGCCCGCACGCTCGAGGGCCCGTGTGCCGCAATTACTGAGCTTGCGTGCTGCAACTACTGAAGCCTGCATGCCTAGAGCCCATGTTCCGCAACAAGAGAAGCCACCACAATAAGCCCGCGCACCATAATGAAGAGTAGCCCCCGCTCACTGCAACTAGAGAAAGCCTGCTCACAGAAACGAAGACCCAACGCAGCCAAAACACTTTTTAAAATAAAACAAAAATAAATATATACTATGCTTCCATGATTCTAAATTGCATTATGAAGTGGAGTTCTCAACAATTCACAATCATTTCCTTGAGATTAATGACATTTTAAAACCTAGAGCTCAAAAGAATCAGAAAAAGGACGTCAACTATATTAGGTAATCGGAAGGCAAAGCAAAATTTAATTGCTACAATATTTGATATTCTAAAGGTATAATTTACTAATTCAATAAAGAGGAAAAATATGCTAAGTGGGTTTTTTTTAATGACAAAATTTGGATTATGTTTTAATTAACATGTTGACAAAGTATTTTCAAAAGCTTTATCTCAAGGTTTTATTCATCTGAATGGCTTTCAACTATGCATTGTCACTTGATTTCATAATGGAAAAATGATTTGTAACTGATTTACAACAGATCCAGCATTTTTAAGTGTAAATCTAGGAAAATGAAAGATTCATAGGTACTTCTCAGAGACACTTTTCAGCATTCTGTTTTTTTCCTGAAGATCCCAGTTAAGTTGACCTCTTTGGCTACCAGAGCTATTTCCGGCCACTGTGCCTTTTCCCCTAGACTCAAAATTTCACTTCTATTCTCCTGTCACCTGCAGTAAGCAGGTATTCTTTCTAAGGTTTAATAAGTAATTTTACTGTTGGCAATTATTAGGAAATTGACGAGATGGAGAAGTAGCAAACAGGATGAAAGAACTGAAGCTACAAAGTTATAGCTCTCCCCATAAAAGTTATCCTTATAATGTATGCAAAGAGACTAAACAAGATTTGTTAGATCTTCTACTGGTCTTTCCACTAATTCAATTCTAGTCTTAAAGAAAAGCCAGCCTCCTATTGCCTAATCCCTTATTACTTAATAAGATCAGTGCACTTTGGTTTTTGTTATACATGACAGTTTCTATTCCAACTCCTCCTATGTTTCAGAGGAAGGCAGGTCAGTAGAGATTGTTGTTAACTTGGGTGTCAGGAAAACACTCATTTACAACTAAGAGAAAACTCCAGGCTCTCATCTCACATTCTTATTTTACTTTAACAACTCTTCAAAGTCATTTATTCTCTGACATCTTTAAAATTACTTTCCACATAAAAACTCTGTAAATCTAACAACGAAAAGCTCTTGCTCTGGTGAGAAGGGACTAAATGCTTCCTTCTAAACAGGGAAACGTCGTGTGAAGTCTAACTTCTAAAGAGCGAGATGGAAGACCTTCTAAATTCGCAGAGGGGGTTTGACGGAAAGAAACGCCCTTGTTATTAGAGAGGTCGCAAACCCCTGGCCCCCGGTTGAAGCGGAAGCGCCCGGTACACTTCTGTCCGGGCAAGCGGCAAGATGCTCCCGGGCTTTCGGGAAGCCGCCATGGAGGGCAAGCCCGGGCATCCTCAGCATAGTTATCTCACGTCCGGGCCCGCAAGCCCGGCATAAGTTCGTCATAAACACATTAGGCTGAGATAGAAACGCGGCCGAGGGGACGGGTCACGCAACTGTCAAACGAAGCCCACCCGCCCATTGCTCGTCCCCAAGGCGGCAAAACTTACCGACACGACTCTCTCTCCAGTTGCCTCAGGACCGCGACTACAACTCCCAGGAGGCTGCGCGGCGTACGGAGCAGCGTCCTTCCCAGAATGCAGCACAGTGGCGTCCCCATCCCTCCTTCTCCTTTCTCCGCTCCTCCTACTTTTCTACACGGCGTCACCCGGGAGGGCAGGAGGTAGGTTGCGGGAGGGCACTCCGAGCCTCGGCGTGTAGCGTCAGACGTTGGGAGGAGGACGGGGCGGGGAGCTGGGGGAGAATGGGAGGACGAAGGGGAGGGGAGAGGGGAGGGGAGAGGAGGGTAAATAGTGGGCCAGGCAGGAAGATGGCGGCGGTAGCGGAGGTGTGAGTGGACCTGGGTCTCTGCAGCTAGATTTTCTTTTCCCCTCTTCCTCCCCTTTTCGTTTACCCCGAGGTTGGCATCGAGGGGGCTGAGTTCGGGTGGCAGCGCCGGGCAGAGCGCAGGGGTCACGGCGACGGCGACGACGGCGGCGGCGGCTGACGGCTGGAAGGGCAGGCTTCCTTCGCCACTCGTCCTCCTTCCCCGGTCCGCTCGGTGTCAGGCGCGGCGGCGGCGCGGCGGGCGCACTTCGTCCCGCCTCCACCTCCCTCCTGCTCCCGAGCGGGCACTCCTTCCTTCGCCATCCTCCGACGCTTCACCCCGGGGACTGGGCGCCTCCGCCGGCGCAGCTCAGGGAGCGGGGGCCGGTCTCCTGCTCGGCTGTCGCGCCTCCATGTCGGATAACCAGAGCTGGAACTCGTCGGGCTCGGAGGAGGATCCAGAGACGGAGTCCGGGCCGCCTGTGGAGCGCTGCGGGGTCCTCAGCAAGGTGAGCAACCCGCGGGGCCGAGGACCCCTTGCCCAGACTCACCTGCGGCGAGGCGAGCCGATGAGGGCATGGGGTGGGGCTGGGCGCGAGGCACAGACTCTGCCGGGGCGGGGGCTGCGGAATGTGCCGGGGTGTGGGCCCGAGTACTGCGGCACGAGTGCCCGGGCCAGGGTTGGGTGGGGGTGGGGGCAGAAGGGGACTGTCTTCCTCGCCTGCTCTGGGGCTCGGCGGCCTGGGACCGGGAAAGACCTGTCCCAACCCCGGATCCTTTTTGGGAGCGGGATGCGCACCGTGACTTGGGACCCCGAGCGGCAGCTGTTCGGGTATAGCAATTTGGGTTGGGCAACAGCGGTACCCGAAGGACTGGGCATGGGAACCGTGCACCTCAGACCTCTCAAACGAGATTAGTCTGGAGATGCCAAGCAGAATAGGGTTGAGGGATTTCTGCAGACCCTGCTTTTGAGACAGAAGCCGGAGCAACTCGGCTTGGTGCTGAAATCTGAGGTGATAAACTATGCCAGGCTAGATGTAGTGAAAGATCTCAATGAGAGGAGGAGTTTTGTACTTTTCCCCTTACTCTTTACCCCAGTTCAGAGAAGAGCTATTGAATAGTCGGGTGATAGGTACAAGAAATATTCATTGTAACTTGAAACCTGTCAGAATGGAGACAGACCTTTAGTCCAGGAAGAAGACCATTATTTAATAGTAAAATATTCTTACAGTCAGTGGGCCAGAGTAAGGAAAAGACATCTTACTTTTACTAAATTTTTTAAAACTACTTTTCCAAAATATTTGCAAAGCAGATAGTCATTTGTAGAGTTTGAAAGCTAATTAATTGAAATGGATGAAGCCCTTTTTAAGAGAGAAGGTGGGTGATCTTTTCTTTTGGTAGTACGTAGTTTGGGGTTTGTTGGGGTTTTTTTTTTTTTTTTTTAACGTTTTTGCTATGAGAAGATCCACATTGTCTTTTTTACTTCCTTCTCTCTTCCTGTTAAACTTTTAGAAATGGCTGGAGCTAGCAGTTAACTTGGAGAGGGGGAGCAAGGTCCAGTCTCTCAACAGGCTGGTCATAAGATCCTAGATCATGTGCAGCCACTGGCTATTAAGAAATCACCCTGCTTCCAGTATACATACTTTGGCTAAGCATTGGGACGTTGTTTGTGGAATTGTTTCATACTAGCTTTTATATTGTCTTTAGAAGGCTGAGAAAGGACCTAAGAAAGACATAAGTATGTCAGAACTAAGGCTTGCAAGTGTTAACTTTAATTTGCATACGGAAAAATTATGGTGTGTGTTGATACTGTGATCATTATTGGAATTTCAGTGAAAAGTTTTCAGTAAAGTGAAGCTCCCTAGGGTTTCTTTGGATTAAATGTATTGTGTAATTTAAGAATCTATATTGAACACGTTGTGCAATAAGTATACATTTCTCTTTGGAACTGTTATGAAATGGGCTCTTTGCTTCTCAGTGATTCAGGTAATTTCACCCCTTTTTTCTCATTAAATGAGAAGCAGACTTCCAAATTAGTATTGTGGAGTGTTAGGTATTTTACAAAACAAGCCGTACTTTTGAACTATTGATCATCACTTTTTGGGGGATAGGAGGATCGTAGTGATTGGTGGAGTCACCAGTGCTCTGAGTATGTACTATATATGAGTATCTGAGTATCACTTACGCAGAGCAGTGTAGTAAGTGTATACTTTATGACAAAAAAATGGAAGACTGTCTTCTTGATATCTAAGTGTATAGAAATGTAGTATTTGACCACTTCTTTGGTTCGTAAATAACTTCATTGTTGCTGCATACATAGAATCAACGTAGTTTTGGTGTTCTTGTTAACAGCTATGGAGGAAATTTCCCTGAAATTTAAAAATTTATGGTTACATATGTTTTCTTGGAAGCTTTTTAATCAATAATATTTTTTAATGAATGAATGCTTTTAAATTTAAAGTACATACGTATTTTCAGCCTTTGTATTCACCTGGTAATTTTAAACAAAATTAGAACTCAGCCTCTGTTCTTTTCCTTCTGCTTAGTAATGTAGTTAAGTCCAAATACTAATTTGTTTTGTCCCCCCACTCCTCCCCCCACCAAATGGAATGGTGGTGGAGGGGTAAACTTGTACACCAGCCCAAAGGTTTTTTTTTATATAAATATATTTTCTACAGACTTGCTTCTTAGGCACATAAGTTCCAAAAATACTGGATAGACAATAATTCTAGGTGGTTATAACAAATATCAAGATAGATTGTGGATGGGGAAAGATTCATGCCTTAGTAGGACTTGAGAGCAACTAAGCCTTGGTCAGTCTCATCCAATTCCTTCTGAATTCTCTCCATCCTTTTTATCTTATCTTTACCTTAACGTTTTTTCCACATACCTAACTGTTGGCTGAAATTCTGTCCATGTGTAGAGTCCATCTCAACTATTCTTTTCATAAAGACGTTTCTTATTTCACCAACCATCCCAGAGCTCCTTCCCTTGAATTCCTATAGCATTTTATTAGTAACTTGCTTCTGACTCTTATTCTAAATGTATTTTTTTTCCTTTTGAATTTATGCTTGCTGGACTATTGGCGGCAGGAATGTTTGCTTCTCCTGCAGTGTCTGCATATTGCCTTGTCTCTGTTAAATGGGGAAGAGCCAGGGAATGTTATGAGGGTAGAGAAAAGGCAAAAATCTGCCTTCTAGCTGTGAATAGGAGTTAACATTTTCTGCGTAAATCCTGAAGCTTATGTAATTATTGGGTCCTCGGTAAGAAAAAAATATGAAAATATGGACACATGATTTCTAGGGCCCCTTCTGTCACTTTGGAAGGTGTCTGTTCTTGTGAGCTTCCCTGAAGGTTTCTAAGCTTCATTAGCTATGCATAGCTCTGCCTCCAACTGAGAAAATACTGTGTGCTTGGCAGTGTTCTAAGTCTATTCTTGCTTAATGTTAAACAACTTTAAGAGGTAGAGTTTGAGAAACAAACAAACAGGTAAGTAACTTGGCCACAATCACAGTTAGTAGCTTTCTGACGGGCAGTAATTGGAAGCGAGGTAGGATTAAGGTATGCCAGTCTAAACGATTTGTATTACAGGCAGTTGGGAGTTGTTCATGTAAGTTTTGGAGCTGGAGGCTCAATGAGGTTAATATGTAAGATAAGTAAGCAAAATATGCCTAATAAGTAAGATTATGTAAGTTATGAAATAAAAAGCAGAAGATATCAGAGGAAACGTTATTAAGCCTTCTCAGGAATCCAGGAACCTGATAATTTGATTGGATTACTTGAAGATAAAGGAGTCAGATTTAAGGGTTTAATAGGAAGGAAAGATGAATAGGAGTTGATAATGGGCTATAAAGATTAAGAAGGAACAGTCAGGTATTGAGTATCTCCTAGGAATATAGTAGGTGTTTTCATGATTTTATTCACCCATTCAAATGACTGAGGAAAGAAACTGAAGTTCAGAAAAGTTAAATAATTTGTCAGAACTTTTCACACAGCTAGTAAAAGTAGTTGAGTCTCTCTGATGTTGTATCCACTGCTCTGTCCATACAGTACAGGAACGCTGAGCCAGGTTTGAGTCTGAAGGATTGTGGCAGTAGCAGTATAGCCAAGGAAATAGGAACAGAGGGGGATGTGCATCCTATGGGTGGAAGTAAATTTAGTTTTGTATGTAACCATCATTATTTCAAGTCGCTGTCTTAAGTGGTAGTAAATCGCAAGGAGTTAAAATGAGGAAATAGTGATTAGAGAGCCCTCAGGAAAGAATGAGTTAACTTGACAGCATGGGTCAGCTCTCAGGGAGGGGCTGTAATGATGGAGTTTAGAAGATATAAGAGCTGAACCACATCTCAAACCTGTGGAATTAGGAAATAGTAAAGAAAAGATTCCTCTGAGCCAATGCAGTATATTTTTAACAATCCATTTAGAGTTAGTTTTTGGCAGATAGTTTTTGAGTTAGCACATAGTTTTTGGAATTGTCTGTGCTTAAAACCCCGGAGCATAAAAATATGCAATATCAACAATTGCCATAGAGGTTACATTTCTGCCTTTGCAAGTTTATTGATTGTAATCTTCACTGTGCAGCAGCGAAACTTTAGCAACACAGAGACCATTTGTAGGTACTGGAAACAGATAATCCAAGTATGTTTTTGAAAACCAGTTTTATGTTTGTATTTTACTCTTGAGTTTGAAAAATAGATCTTCAGAGAAACTTAGAAAATGAATTAACTATTCTATAATATTGAGTTCTGTGGAAGTAAAAATAAAGTTGATGTAGACTTTCTAAAGATTAATAATCTATTTTTACTTTAATGTAGTCGTAAACGTCATACATTTTCATGTAGGAATAACTTACAACAAAAATAGAGTTTGGGCCATGATTGACTTCTACTTCTGTTGATTTAGAAGGCTTCATGCAGTACTTGGTGTAGGAGAATGACAGACTGTATAGCCAAACTTACTTTTCTATTGAATATGTCAATTATGACAGGGACCAAAACAATTTAAGAGTTTTGAAGGTGGTGAGGAGCGGAGGATGAAAGCACAGAAAGAGTAAAGTAGAATTTTTAACTGAAATGTGCTTCAGTTTTATTCCTCAAATATTAGAAGAAAAATGTTATATTTTATTTATAATTTTGTAGAAATTACTGAAAATTATATACAATCTGGAAAATTTTAACTTTTCCCCTTTTTTTTTTTTTTTACTGTTTATAATTAAGTTAGGACTTCTCACATTTTGGTTTTAAACTTAGATTGACTGCTGTTTCAGAAAGTTTGGATTTCTAAAAATGTAATTTTTTGTCTTTTTCTCCTCCAGTGGACAAACTACATTCATGGGTGGCAGGACCGTTGGGTAGTTTTGAAAAATAATACTCTGAGTTACTACAAATCTGAAGATGAGACAGAGTATGGCTGTAGAGGATCCATCTGTCTTAGCAAGGCTGTCATCACGGTAAGCTCCTATTCTCCTTCATTCAACAAATACTTATTGAGCATAAGTTATACACCACGAACCTATTCTAGGGGCTTGGGATATGTCTATGAACAAAACAGATTAAGATCCTTGCTCTTGTGGAGTGTGCAGTCTAATATTTTTTTCCATAAAATTATTTTAGAGTGTATTACTACATACTCTTATTTTATATAGGCATGTAGTATTTATCTAGTTGGTTACAGCAAGCCATTAAACAAGGGCTTCAGAAAAAAAGATGTTAGATGGCTCCATATCTGATAGATGGGGACAGTTACTTGGTGAGTTATTGAAAAAGTTAAAGCAGGAAAATAAAAGATACATATCTTAACATTTAAAATTTTTGACTTAAAATATATAAATCTAAATTCACTTGCCAACTTTATGATGTAGAGCTAACAGTATGTCTTTGAATATGGAGTTGAGAGAAGTTGTTCTTATGTAAAGTATTATATCCATAATGCCTGATTTGCAATTTCCAGTTTTCATTCTCTAAAGTGGAATAAAAACTTAAAGATACTTTTGAAAAACCATAAATATAGGTTCCTCTTTTTGACTTTTAATGTTTTTCCCTAATATTTTACAGATGTCTCACCTTTATTTAATTTAATACATTTTAAAAGAATGACTAACCTTTGTTGAGTCATTCATCTTAGCTTGCATTCAATGTAGTTTACGTAGAAACAGCTCTCTTTGCTCTTGTATTCCATAGATTTACATGATGTTTAAGTTATGTAAGAACTACAGCAAGTAAACTGGCATAAACAGGTTTAGGAACAACCAACTGACTTGTTAAACATGTAACTCAACTAGTGGGCCAGAAGTACCTGAATATACTAAAAATAGCATACTAGTTGAGAGTGGTCAGCATGTCGAGGCATATTTAATAAAGGGCAAAAAAAAAGGTATTGTCTAAGGCAGGTCAGTTAAATGGAGGTCAGTTAAGGAAGCTATTGTAGTTAAAATCTAAAAATGGATGTGTTAAAACAATCATAGATTTTACTGATACATTCAAAGAGAATTCATGTTACGTTAGAGTTTATATTGTTTATAAAGATAAATGATGTACTTTGGATATGTGTTGATATCTAAATATGACTTACATATGTTTATGTTACACATTTAAGTAAAACCATGTAGTATTTTTCCATCACTTTTTATACATTCTGCCCCTCTTATATATTCAGAGTTTGAAAATAAAAGCTTAGTTGGATATTGAGTTGGAAAAACTTATAGAGGGGTTGTTTGGAAATGTTCAGAATGAAACTACTACTCTCCATTCTTATGGACAACTTTAAAGAAGTAGTTTGAACATAAAGGCTCACTATTTATTTGGACTGGTATGTGGTACGTTATAATGTACTTTTGAAATTGTATCTATTGATAGTTAATATTTTGGGGTTTTATTTCTCTTGAGATAGATCACTATTCATGCTAGAGGAAAGAATCATGGATAGTAGTGTACTTTACAATTTTGAAATGTCTTCCCTTGGTTCTTCCCCTTCTTCTTTTGCATATTGTTGGATGCTTGTTAGTTACAGTGCTTGTTTGACTCTTTGAAAATAGTTTATATCTTTATTGTTTCCTAACTAGTAGTATTCCTAGAGTACCATGCTAGTTTAAATTTAGTTATCCTGTCTTGAATTATGGACTGTGGTAATAGTGCATGGCTTATTTGGGGAAAAGAAAAACTTTTAATAAATATTTACATTGCATCTGCTCAGGAAAAAACAATGTGTTAGTTCTTCGTAGATTTTTTGTTGTTGTTATTTTGGTATTTTTGTTATCTGTATTTGCTTATAGAACTTTTCATTGTGGTTCATAATCAAAGAAATGAGTAGGAAAGCAAGACAATTTGAAAACATTGAAGGGACCTAGTGGAAGTACTCACTGGGCTAAGTGGTAGTAGAGAAGGTAAAAAAAAAAAATGAATGTAGCAGCAGAATCTGAGTGGTAGTTAGTCTTTGCTATAGTTTAACCAGGTGGTATGGAGAAACACAAGTATTTATATTCCTGAACTTCTTCAACTCTGTTCCTATTCTGTCGGTTCATAAGTTCACTGTTACATATTTCAAGGAAATTACAAAATATAACTGAATCCAGTGAACTTCTCAGAATGAAGTTTACAAATAGAGTATGTATTTGAGTTAAATTTTTAAAATGTAATACTAACCTCTGTTAAATAGGTATCTTTTGCTTTTCTTAAATATGGGCTATTATATGTATCAATTCATCTCTGAAGGCAAAGAATAAATATGGTTGAATTTGTGCATGTGACATCCTTATGAAATTGATAGTATTCATATATGAGGAAATCTGGACTTGAAAAGTTATGACTTTACTGTAACCATTCATTAACATATATATTATTTGTTGGTGAACCTAATGTTTGAGCCCACCTTTTCTGATAGAACCTAATTCATTGTTAAATTCACTATTATTTTAGCTTAACAAGTCATTCCTTATTCAAATCATGTTCTTTAGTAATGTGATAATAAATTGAGTGAAATACTTTTAAGGAACAAAGTATTTCCTGGGAGAATTTGTTACCTGGAAATAATTCTTAACGTGAAGGGATTGGGAATAAGTTAATGAGAGGAAAAATAGTACTCTGTCACTTTTTGGGAAGTCACCTATTTGTATGTTTAATAAATGTTTGTAGAAAGTTGAATTTCTCAATTATTATAGTTTAATAGTTATTTGCTTAAGACCCAGTCCCTGCTACAAAACTTGCCATGTAGTAGATGTTCAATATATGTTAGTTGATCAACCAAAAGCAATGTTTATGGAGTATTTAAACTGTTATTTATTTTTTAAGTTCTGTTGTTTTTTTTTTTTT
>NW_020175829.1:2339366-2366373 GCF_003031525.2 Neophocaena asiaeorientalis asiaeorientalis | reverse complement strand
TTTTTTTTTTTTTTTTTTGTGCTACGCGGGCCTCTCACTGTAGTGGCCTCTCCCGTTGCGGAGCACAGGCTCCAGACGCACAGGCTCAGCGGCCATGGCTCCCGGGCCCAGCCGCTCCGCGGCACGTGGGATCTTCCCAGACCGGGGCACGAACCCGTGTCCCCTGCATTGGCAGGCGGACTCTCAACCACTGCGCCACCAGGGAAGCCCCCTAAGTTCTGTTTTTAAATAAAGTACACGTGGTAAAAAAATATAATCCATGGCATGAAGAGGTTTAAAAAGTAAATGCTTCTCTTTACTCTTAGTCCTGCACTCAAGACATAACGAAAGTCAAATTTTTGGTCTGTCCTTCCAGATACTATGTATGCCTATATAAGCATTTATTTGTTTATATCCTTCATTTTCATTTACACGGACAGCATCATACTAAATCTATCGTTCTGCACCTTGTTTTCTTTTAATATATCTTGGACATTTACTACATTTTGTTGAATATTGTGGATGTACCATGTCTTATTTATTTGCCTCTTCCCTGTTCTTGGAAATTTAGGTCATGTTTAAATTTGTTTTACTACAAACACTCTTGAAACAAGCATATGTAGTATTTAAAATTTTTTTTTTATAGTTACTGTCAAATGCCCTTTCAGAAGTACCACTTTTCATTCCCACAGATAGTACATGAGTGTCCCTATTTCCCCATACCCTCAAATATATATATTTTTAATTTGGTTGCACTGGGTCTTAGTTGCGGCAGGTGGGCTCCTTAGTTGTGGCTCCAGGGCTTCTTAGTTGCTGCATGCGAACTCTTAGTTGCAGCATGCATGTGGGATCTAGTTCCCTGACCAGGGATCAAACCCAGGCCCACTGCATTGGGAGTGTGGAATCTTATACACTGTGCCACCTGGGAAGTCCCTCCATACTCTCAAGTATTGAGGAAGTCAGGTTTTGGCAAATGTTAAAATATTTGGCAAAGTGTCTCATTATTTTAAGTTGCACTTTTTTATTCAAGAGGGTAACTTCATATGTTTATAATTCTTTTTTTCCTCTTCTCATCGCTTGTTCGTCTCTTTCTTAGTTATTGATTTGTAGCTCTTTATATCATGATATTTGGCAATTTGTCATATTTATTGCAAATGTGTCCCCCCAGGTTGTCATTGTCTATTTTTTCTTTCCTTATTTTATATTCTTTTTAAGCCTTAACAGAAATTAAAAATTTTTATGTGCTCTTATTGACTTTTTCCTTTATGGCTTCTGTATTTAGTTATGTTTAACTAAAACATAACTCAAAGACTATAACTCTATATAAATGTAGTTACATTTTCATCTACAATTTGAATTTGATTCCTGTGGGAGTTATTTTAGTATAAGAAGGGATGTGGGGCTTCCCTGGTAGCACAGTGGTTGAGAGACTGCCTGTCGATGCAGGGGACACCGGTTCGTGCCCCGGTCCGGGAAGATCCCATGTGCCACGGAGCGGCTAGGCCCGTGAGCCATGGCCGCTGAGCCTGCGCGTCCAGAGCCTGTGCTCCGCAACGGGAGAGGCCACAACAGTGAGAGGCCCGCATACCGCAAAAAAAAAAAAAAAAAAAAAGAAGTGATGTGGGAATTAAGCTTTTTAATTTTTTCCCAAATGGCTAACCATGTAGTCTAATACCATTAATTGAAAAATTCACCTTCTCCTCACTGATTTGAAATGTTACCTTTATTGTATATCACATTACCATGTGTATTTGAGGTTGTTTCTGGACTCTCTTCTCTTCGGTTGGTTTGTCTATTACTTTTTGTACCATACATAAAATTATATTGCTAATACTTCATTAATCAGTTCTTTAAACTGCTAATGATCCTTTTGTGAAAATAAAAGAAGTGGTTTGTTTGTAGCTACTGAGATTAGAAGACATTTCAGGAATTAGGTAGGTAGAGATTTTTGGTAAAATGGAAATAGTAATGTCTTTAGAATTGGTTTGCCTAAGCTCTATCTATAGTCCCAAGTCTTACCTTAGATATCTGACTTTGTATACCTACTATCTTATAAAACTTCTTTAATTACCAAATGAATGGGATTCGTATTATTCTTATTATAGGTTGGATATAGTAAAATTTATTCATCAATTTAGTGTTTCAATATTCTCAGATGGAAAACTGAAAGGTAATGAAAATGTTTACTGCTACATTGAAAAAAATTTTAAGCCAAGTAGGTCTTAAGTAGGTAGGGGTTAGAAGGGAGGAAATTTAAAGATCCTGGCACAATTAAAGAAGCCAACAGAGATGTAAAAGAAAGGGAAGGGGGTTCCCCTGGTGGCGCAATGGATAAGAGTCTGCCTGCCAATGCAGGGGACACGGGTTTGATCCCTGGTCTGGAAAGATCCCACATGCCGCGGAGCAACTAAGCCCTGTGCACCGCAACTACTGAGCCTGTGCTCTAGAGCCCACGAGCCACAACTACTGAAGCCCGCGTGCCTAGAGCCCTTGCTCCGCAACAAGAGAAGCCCGCGCTGAAACGAAGAGTAGCCCCCCGCTTGCTGCAACTAGAGAAAGCCCACGTGCAGCAACAGAGACCCAACGCAGCCAAAAATAAATAAATAAAATTTAAATTAAAATTAAAAAAGAAAGGGAAGGAAATGTTCAAAATTGAAAAGGATCATTAAAAAAATTTTTAAGTGCCAAATAAAGAGTAGTCAGATGTAAACAGTTTTTTTTTTTATTTGCGGTATGCGGGCCTCTCACTGTAGTGGCCTCTCCCATTGCGGAGCACAGGTTCCGGACGCGCAGGCTCAGCGGCCATGGCTCACGGGCCTAGCCGCTCCGCGGCACGTGGGATCTTCCCGGACGGGGGCATGAACCCGTGTCCCCTGCAATGGCAGGCGGACTCTCAACCACAGCGCCACCAGGGAAGCCCTAAACAGTTTTTGAGTAAACTATTTGTCAGTAAAACTGGAAGAAAAAATTTTTTTTAATGTTTAAAGTTTTCAAATGTGGGATTTTAAAGTAAAAAATTGTGATTTAAATTGATGTTCAGCAAATTGGATCTCACCAAAGATGAGTAGGGCCATAACTAATCATCATACGAGGAACTCCAGATTAGTAAGAAGTCCAAGAAGTTCACTTTTTATCAAACGTGCAATTTTGCTCTATTGGACTGTGTTAGTAAGAACCAAAGGAAAGACAGGAAGGTATATCGACCAGTAAAAGCATTAGATAGATACTAGTTGATAATCCTCTTCATTTGAGGAGCATTTGCCAGTGAATTTCTAAAGAAATTAGAACCTTATACTACTAAGATTTATGCCTTTAGAAACTAATATTATCTGTTCAGCAGTTCATTTGGAAATAATTATTTTCCATCTTTAGGTAACTGGAATGTAACTCGAATAATGTAACTCAAATAATTAGATATAGTGGGAAATATTTAAAATATTTGGTGAGAGGTTTTGGAAAAGGAAAAATATAAAGAAAGATACCAGTTGAAATGTAGAGCCAAGAATGTTGAAATAGCTTATCCAAAATTATGTAATTACAAAATGTGTTAGTTTTTTAGGGTTGCCATAACAAAGGACCGCAAACTGGCTGTCTTTTTTTTTTTTTTAATTGAAGTATAGTTGACTTACAGTGTTTCAGGTGTATGGCAAAGTGATTCAGATATATGTGTGTATGTATATAATATATATATTATATGTATATACGTATAACATATATACGGATTCTTTTCCATTGTAGATTATTATAAGATACTGAATCTAGTTCCCTGATTTATACAGCAGGTGCTTGTTGTTTATTTTATATACAGTAGTTTGTATCTGCTAATCCCAAACCCCTAATTTATCCCTCCCCCACCCCCTTTCCCATTTGGTAACCATAAGTTTGCTTTCTGTGTCTGTGAGTTTATTTCTGTTCCGTAAATAAGCTCATTTGTATCATTTTTTAAGATTCCACATATAAGTGGTATCATATATTTGTCTTTCTCTGTCTGATTTACTTCACTTAATAATCTCTAGGTCCATCCATGTTGCTGCAAATGGCAGTATTTCATTCTTTTTTATTATGGCTGAGTAATATTCATATTTTATACACACACACACACACACACACACACACACACCCCACATCTTCATTATCCATTCATCTGTCAGTGGATATTTAGGTTGCTTCCATGTCTTGGCTGTTGTAGATAGTGCTGCAGTGAACATTGAGGTGCATGTATCTTTTCAAATTATCATTTTCTCTGGATATATGCCCAGGAGTGGGATTGCTGGATTATGTGGCAACTCTATTTTTAATTTTTTAAGGAACCTACATCCATCCTGTTTTCCATGGTGCCTACAGCAATTTACATTCCCACCAACAGTGTAGGAGGGTCCCCTTTTCTCCATACCCTCTCCAGCATTTGTTATTTGTGGACTTTTTAATGATGGCCATTTTGACTGGTATGAGGTGATATCTCATTGTAGTTTTGATTTGTATTTCTCTAATAATTAACGATGTTGACCATCATTTCATATGCCTCTTGGCCATGTGTATGTCTTCTTTGGAAAAATGTCTCTTTAGGTCTTCTGCCCATTTTTAATTGGTTTGTTTGATATTGAGCTGTATAAGTTGTTTGCATATTTTGGAAATCAGGCCCTTGTTGGTCACATCATTTGCAAATATTTTCTCCTGTTCCGTAGGTTGTCTTTTTCTTTTATGATTTCCTCTGCTGTGTAAATGCTTTTAAGTTTAATTAGGGCCCATTTGTTTATTTTAGCTTTTGTTTCCATTACTCTAGGAGGCAGATCCAAAAAGATATTGCTGTGATTTATGTCAAAGAGTGTTCTGCCTATGTTTTCCTCTAGGAGTTTTATAGTATCTGGTCTTACATTTAGGTCTTTAATCCATTTTGAGTTTATTTTTGTATATGGGGTAGAAAATGTTCTAATTTCATTGTTTTTACATGTAGCTGTCCAGTTTTCCCTGCACCACGTATTGAAGAGACTGTCTTTTCTCCATTGTATATCTGTGCCTCCTTTGTCGGTTAATTGACCATAAGTGCACGGGTTTATTTCTGGACTTTCTGTCCTTTTCCATTGATCTATATGTCTGTTTTTGTGCCAGTACCATGCTGTTTTGATGACTGTGGCTTTGTAGTATAGTCTGAAGTTAGGGAGTGTTGTTCCTCCAGCTCCGTTCTTCTTTTTCAAGATTGTTTTGGCTATTCAGGGTCTCGTGTTTCCATACAAATTTTAAGTTTTTTGTTCTAGTTCTGTGAAAAATGCCATTGGTAATTTGATAGGGGTTGCATCGAATCTGTAGATTGCCTTGGGTAGTATGGTCATTTTAACAATATTGATTCTTCCAATCCAAGAACATGGTATATCTTTCCATCTGTTTGTGTCATCTTCAGTTTCTTCATCAGTATCTTATAGTTTTTCAGAGTACAGGTCTTTTGCCTCCTTAGGTAAGTTTATTCCTAGGTATTTTATTCTTTTTGACATGATGGTAAATGGGATTATTTCCTTAATTTCTCTTTCTGATAGTTCGTTGTTAGTGTGTAGAAATGCAACAGATTTCTCTGGTAATTTTGTATCCCCCAACTTTACTGAATTAAATAACAGAAATTTATTGTCTCACAGTTCTGGAGGCTGGAAGTCTGGATAAAGGTGTTGTCAGGGTTGGTTCCTTCTGTTGCTTTTGATGGTGTGCTGACAATCTTTGGCATTCCTTGGCTTATATATGCGTCATCCCAATCTCTTCATTCATGTTTACATGGCATCCTCCCTGTGCACGTAACTGTGTCCAGATTTCCCCTTTTTATAAGAACACCGAGTTAGATTAGGGGCCTATTCCACTCCAGTGTGACCTCATCCTAACTAATTACATCTCCAGTTACCCTATTTTCAAATAAATTCACATTCTGACATACTTCAGATTAGGGCTTCAACATACAGATTTGGGGGTATGCAATGTAACCCATAACCCATGAAAGTATCAGCGTTAAGACTAGAACTCAAGTCTCCCAATTCCCACCTGGTGTTATTTTATTTTATTTTATTTTTTGTGGTACGCGGGCCTCTCACTGCCGTGGCCTCTCCCGTTGCGGAGCAAAGGCTCCAGATGCGCAGGCCCAGCAGCCACGGCTCATGGGCCCAGCCGCTCCACGGCATGTGGGATCCTCCCGGAACGGGGCACGAACCCGCGTCCCCTGCATCAGCAGGCGGAGTCCCAACCACTGCGCCACCTGGGAAGCCCACCTGGTGTTATTTTATTGTACGTCAATGAGCATAGGAAAAATGCATATACAATGCATTTTATGTTGTGTAAGACTTGCGGGAACATGACTGTTAAATATTTATAAAGCAACTCTTTAAAATTTGTTTTGAACAAAACATCTTATTAAGATAAAAAGGGGTTTTTTTTCCTTTTAATCCTAAGAAGCTCTGTTTGAGATATATGCTTCTTACTTACATGTAAATTTTATCAATTTTTTTCTAAATAAAAAAAGTGAAAAGAAATTTGTGATTTATTATTACTGTCTTCTGTTAAATCTCTAATAAATATAGTTTGTATTTTAGCATTCAAGTTTCCTTAAAGCAAGGAATACACAAAATTTTCTACATTTGCCTGCTTGAAATAGTTAGCAAGAAGCTTGTTTTCTTAGTTTCTCTGAAGATCTTTTAAGCTTCGCATATACCAGTTTTTACTTAGTATTTTTTTAATTAAAGTACAGTTGATTTACAATATTATATTACTTGCAGGTATACAGCATAGTGATTCAGTAGTTTTACAGTTTATACTCCATTAAAAGTTATTATAAGATAATGGCTATAATTCCTGTGCTATACATATTTAGTATTTTATCTTAATTTCCAAAGTGCTTAAAATATTGTTCATGGGCTCTGAAGTTAAACCTGGATTTAGATCTTGGCTCTGCTTCTTATGGCTAAAGGTACCTTTGAACAGATAACTAAAGTGGTTAAAGATGGGTGCATAAGATCTAAGGGTGGAATGATTATGTGCATTAAACAAAATAACAAAAGCACTTGTACTTTTGTTCTTGGCAACAAAAGAGGCACTCAGATTTCTTTAAGTTTATTTTGTGATATGTTTGTATTAGAAATAGAGCCTACAGTTTTAAAAGAACAAAGGAGAAGCTGGCAAAGCTTTTTATTAAAGGGAGAAAAAGATGCAAGTGACTTACTAAAGCCAGAATATGTGACATGTCATATTTGAACAGGTTCTCATGCATTTCCTGTAAGCAATTTCCTTCAGTGGAACCAAGTGGTTCTGTTTCACAACTTAAAAGAAATTATATGTATGTGTGTATAAAATATATAATATATAAATGGTTAACTGTTTATATGCTGTCTGCATGTTCCTGACAGATTGTTTTTTTTCCCTTGTTCTACTATTTATTGTGTGTGGGGTTTTTTTTTAAGGCATATTGTACCTTTTAAAAAACCAGATTTATTTAGGCATAATTTACACTCAGTAAAATTCACCCTTTTTAAGTGTACAGTTACAGTTTTCACAAATGTATATAGTCATGTGATCACTACCACCATCAGATTATAGACAGTTTTCATCACCCCAGAAAATTCTCGCCTGCCCCTTTGTAATCGGTTACCTCCCCATCCCCAATCTCTGGCAACCACTGTTTTGATAGTTTTATCTTTTCCAGAATGTTATATAAATGGAATCATACAGTATGCAGCTCTTTGTGTCTGGCTTTTCATTTAGTGTAATGCTTTTGAGAGTCATCTGTGTTACATGTATCCCTAACTTACTCCTTTTTATTACCGAGTACTGTTCCACCATATATATGTACCAAAGTGCGTTTATCCATTCACCACCTGATAGATTTATGTTTCCAGTTTTGGGCTACCATAAGTAAGGCTGCTAAACATTCAAGTACAGGTCTTTGTGTAAATGTTTTATTTCTCTTGGGCAGATACCTAGGAATGGGATTGCTGGGTCCTATGGTAGGTGTATGTTTAACTTTATAAGAAACTGCCAGGGACTTCCCTGGTGGTCCAGTGGTTAAGACTTCGCCTTCCAATGCAGGGGGTGTGGGTTTGATCCCTGGTCGGGAAACTAGATCCCACATGCCTTGAGGCCAAAAAACAAAACATAAAACAGAAGCAATATTGTAACAAATTCAATAAAGACTTTAAAGATTGTCCACATCAAAAAAAAAAAGAAATCTTTTTTTTTAAATTGGGGTATAATTGTTTTACAATGTTGTGTTAGTTTCTACTGTACAGTGAAGTAGAGTTCCCTGTGCTATGCAGCAGGTTCTTTTTGTTTTTAATAACAACTATTTATTTATTTAATTTTTGGCTGCGTTGGGTCTTGGTTGCTGTGTGTGGGTTTTCTCCAGTTGCAGTGAGCGGGGGCTACTCGTCGTTGCAGTGTGTGGGCTTCAGTAGTTGTGGCACGTGGGCTCAGTAGTTGTAGCTTGTGGACTCTAGAGCGCAGGCTCAGTAGTTATGGCACACGGGCTTAGTTGCTCCGTGGCATGTGGGATCTTCCCGGACCAGGGCTCGAACCTGCCTCCCCTGCATTGGCAAATGGATTCTTAACCACTGCACCACGAGGGAAGTCCCTGTGTAGCAGGTTCTTCTTAGTTATCTTTTTTATACATATTAGTGTATACATGTCAATCCCAATCTCCCAATTTATCGCCCCCCCCCGCCCCCCGCTTTCCCACCTTGGTGTCCATACATTTGTTCTCTACATCTGTGTCTCTATTTCCTTTTTTTTTTTTAAAAAAAAAAAAAAAGAAAGAAACTGCTAAACGGTTTTCCGAAGTGGCAGTACCATTTTGTATTTCTACCAACAGTGTATGAGAATTCCAGTTGCTCAACATTTTTGTCAGTACCTGTTTTTTGGGTGTTTTGTTTGTTTGTTTTGTTTTTTATCTTAACTATTCTAGTAGGTGTGTAGTGATATCTCATTGTGGTTTCAATTTGCATTTTTCTAATGACTAATGATGTTGTACATCTTTTCATTTGCTTTTTATTTATATCTCTTTGATGGTATGTCTGTTCAAATCTTTTGTTTCTTTTCATCTTCTTAATATTGAGTTATGAAAGTTCTTTATATATTCCAGATACCATAATTTCAGACATGTATTTGGCAAATATTTTCTGCCAACCTAACAGACTGATTTTTGTCACTGTAATTAGAAAATAAATTACATTTGAATATATATTTTGCTGAATTTTTGGGAACCTTTGAAGCTTATTTATTTCCCAGAGTAGTATCCAAAGATACCAGCACTATTATTAGTTCTTTTCTTAGGTTATTTGTATGGAGGCAACATTTCTCACAATTTTTTTAATTTTAATTTTTTAGTTTGGGTCTACAGTGGCACACTGCCATTTAATTAAAGTGACAAAGCTTTAGATTTAAAGTTACAAGCTGACAACTCATCAGGGAGTGATTTCACCAGGGAAGCTGGTATTACTGTTGAGTTTCTTCCTTGGAGTGAGTGCTGTGTAGGCTTGATCTCTGTCCTTTCTTCATCTAAGGAAGGAAACCATAGCTGATAAAAAGAATGAGATACGCTCTTAGTCCCCAAGTAGAGATATATGTTATGCAACAATTACTTCTTTTAAAAATATATGTTCTCACTAGTGAGGATTTATCACTTAAAAAAGAAAAAGATCATTTATAAATTGATTATAAGGAATCAAGAGACCAAGAAGTCATGACCAGTTGAAGCTCATCCAGAAATTAAGGTGGTCTCTAAAGTGATAATGTCTTGAGGGTGGGAGATCGGGTTGGGTAATAATTTTTGAAAACTTATGTATAAACCCAGTTTCATAAAGTGAGGTTTCCTCCTGTTATGAAGAACTTCAAGTGGTTTCATTTGGCTTTTAAAAAATTAGGAAGTTCATCCAGGTAAAGATTCATCTACTCTATCTCCTTGCCCATAAAAAGAATAGTAAGTGGTAAAAAGTTTTTTAATCTGGGCTTCCCTGGTGGCGCAGTGGTTGAGAGTCCGCCTGCCGATGCAGGGGACACGGGTTCGTGCTCCGGTCCGGGAAGATCCCACATGCCATGGAGCGGCTGGGCCCGTGAGCCATGGCCGCTGAGCCTGCGCGTCCGGAGCCTGTGCTCCGCAACGGGAGAGGCCACAACAGTGAGAGGCCCGCGTACTGCAAAAAAAAAAAATTTTTAATCCCAAAAGGGAGAAAAGTGAGGAAACAATAGAAGACAGAATTTTAGAAGCTGGAAAACAGGGACCAGTACTAAGTGAGTTTGTAGATCTGAGAAATCCAACTCCTAAGCTATGAGTTGGGTATGCTGTGAACTAGATTTCCATCACAACTGTATAATACTTCAGCAGTACCAGATACCTCTTGAAATAAGAATTGGGAGTGGAAGTTGTAAATAAGGAAGATGAGTCAAATATCAGTTTAAGAAACAATCACATCCCCAGATTTTTCTCCCCCAACTGTGGGCAGTTGGGTGATTGACCCATCCCTAACCTGACAAAAGATGGTGTATTGTTCTTTTAGGGTGGATAAAATAGTGATCTCTGGACTGGAAAGTGGGGAAATAGGCACTAGAAAAAAATTGAAAGCAAGGAATAGAGGGTGATTAAGTATGCTGACTGAATACTGAAACCTCCCTCCATCCCATCCCACTCCTCTTCCCCACTTGGTTCCCAAAACACTAGCTAACAAACTTTCACTCTCAGGGCAGGAGGTTGCTGGAGTCTTTTCTAGAGAATCCAACCAGCTCAAGAGGAAAGACCTAATGATAGCATTAGATCTTCCCCAACAAAGTAGACCAACTACATTATCCCACAGTGAAGCCCATCTTTGACTAAACTATCCATGGCCTTACAGCTTCCCATCAGTTTTTAGATCCCCCACTTTTGAAAATGCATAGTCAACAACTACCAGGCATGTGAGGAAAGTTTTCAGTATGAAAGAGATCAAGAGAGTAAATGCAATACTAGGCAACAAATTACTCAAATATTCCACAAAAATAAGAAAATTTGTTAGTATTCCCAAAGAGCTAAGAGTATTTGGAATCATTAAATCAAAAAGTATACTATTGGGACTTCCCTGGTGGTGCAGTAGTTAAGAATCTGCCTGCCAATGCCGGGGACATGGGTTCAATCCCTTGTCCAGGAAGATTCCATATGCCGCAGAGCAGCTAAGCCGTGTGCCACAACTACTGAGCCTGCGCTTTAGAGCCTGCGAGCCACAACTACTGAGCCCATGTCCCACAACTACTGAAGCCCATGCACCTAAAGCTCGAGCGCTGCAACAAGAGAAACCACTGCAGTGAGAAGCCCACGCACCGCAACAAAGAGTAGCTCCTGCTCGACGCAACTAGAGAAAGCCCATGTGCAGCAACAAAGACCCAATGCAACCAAAAAAAAATTTTTTTAAAGTATACTATAAAAAAGGAAGAAGAGTATATGCATCCTTTTGAATTATGGTTGCACCCTGATATTCATTGCAGCACTATTTACAATAGCCAGGACATGGAAGCAGCCTAAATGTCCTTCACTAGAGGAATGGATAAAGAAGATGTGGTACATATATACAGTGGAATATTACTCAGCCATAAAAAGGAACAAAATAGTGACATTTACAGAGATGTGGATGGACCTAGAGACTGTCATACACAGTGAAGTCAGAAAGAGAAAAACAAATATCTGTATGTGGAACACATACCTGTATGTGGAATCAAGAAAAATGGTAGAGATGAGTTTATTTGCAAAGTAGAAATAGAGTCACAGATGTAGAGAACAAACTTATCTTACCGAGGGGACAAGGGGGGATGGGATGAATTGGGAGATTGGGATTGACATATATACACTACTATGTATAAAATAGATAACTAATGAGAACCTAGTGTATATAGAACAGGGAACTCTACTCAATGCTGTGTGGTGACCTAAATGGGAAGGAAGTCTAATCATGCCATGGAGCGGCTGGGCCCGTGAGCCATGGCCGCTGAGCCTGCGCGTCCGGAGCCTGTGCTCCGCAACGGGAGAGGCCACAACAGTGAGAGGCCCGCGTACTGCAAAAAAAAAAAATTTTTAATCCCAAAAGGGAGAAAAGTGAGGAAACAATAGAAGACAGAATTTTAGAAGCTGGAAAACAGGGACCAGTACTAAGTGAGTTTGTAGATCTGAGAAATCCAACTCCTAAGCTATGAGTTGGGTATGCTGTGAACTAGATTTCCATCACAACTGTATAATACTTCAGCAGTACCAGATACCTCTTGAAATAAGAATTGGGAGTGGAAGTTGTAAATAAGGAAGATGAGTCAAATATCAGTTTAAGAAACAATCACATCCCCAGATTTTTCTCCCCCAACTGTGGGCAGTTGGGTGATTGACCCATCCCTAACCTGACAAAAGATGGTGTATTGTTCTTTTAGGGTGGATAAAATAGTGATCTCTGGACTGGAAAGTGGGGAAATAGGCACTAGAAAAAAATTGAAAGCAAGGAATAGAGGGTGATTAAGTATGCTGACTGAATACTGAAACCTCCCTCCATCCCATCCCACTCCTCTTCCCCACTTGGTTCCCAAAACACTAGCTAACAAACTTTCACTCTCAGGGCAGGAGGTTGCTGGAGTCTTTTCTAGAGAATCCAACCAGCTCAAGAGGAAAGACCTAATGATAGCATTAGATCTTCCCCAACAAAGTAGACCAACTACATTATCCCACAGTGAAGCCCATCTTTGACTAAACTATCCATGGCCTTACAGCTTCCCATCAGTTTTTAGATCCCCCACTTTTGAAAATGCATAGTCAACAACTACCAGGCATGTGAGGAAAGTTTTCAGTATGAAAGAGATCAAGAGAGTAAATGCAATACTAGGCAACAAATTACTCAAATATTCCACAAAAATAAGAAAATTTGTTAGTATTCCCAAAGAGCTAAGAGTATTTGGAATCATTAAATCAAAAAGTATACTATTGGGACTTCCCTGGTGGTGCAGTAGTTAAGAATCTGCCTGCCAATGCCGGGGACATGGGTTCAATCCCTTGTCCAGGAAGATTCCATATGCCGCAGAGCAGCTAAGCCGTGTGCCACAACTACTGAGCCTGCGCTTTAGAGCCTGCGAGCCACAACTACTGAGCCCATGTCCCACAACTACTGAAGCCCATGCACCTAAAGCTCGAGCGCTGCAACAAGAGAAACCACTGCAGTGAGAAGCCCACGCACCGCAACAAAGAGTAGCTCCTGCTCGACGCAACTAGAGAAAGCCCATGTGCAGCAACAAAGACCCAATGCAACCAAAAAAAAATTTTTTTAAAGTATACTATAAAAAAGGAAGAAGAGTATATGCATCCTTTTGAATTATGGTTGCACCCTGATATTCATTGCAGCACTATTTACAATAGCCAGGACATGGAAGCAGCCTAAATGTCCTTCACTAGAGGAATGGATAAAGAAGATGTGGTACATATATACAGTGGAATATTACTCAGCCATAAAAAGGAACAAAATAGTGACATTTACAGAGATGTGGATGGACCTAGAGACTGTCATACACAGTGAAGTCAGAAAGAGAAAAACAAATATCTGTATGTGGAACACATACCTGTATGTGGAATCAAGAAAAATGGTAGAGATGAGTTTATTTGCAAAGTAGAAATAGAGTCACAGATGTAGAGAACAAACTTATCTTACCGAGGGGACAAGGGGGGATGGGATGAATTGGGAGATTGGGATTGACATATATACACTACTATGTATAAAATAGATAACTAATGAGAACCTAGTGTATATAGAACAGGGAACTCTACTCAATGCTGTGTGGTGACCTAAATGGGAAGGAAGTCTAAAAAAGAGTGGATATATGTATACGTATGACTGATTTACTTTGCTGTACAGAAAGAAACTAACACGATGCTGTAAAGCAACTATACTTCAAAACTATACTTAAAAATTAATAATTAAAAAAAAAGAGTTAAGGTGTTCTCACAGATATAGAGAACAGACTTGTGCTTGCCTCCGAGAAGGCGGGTGGTGGAGGCATGGATTGAGAGTTTGGGATTAGCAGATGCAAACTATTATATAGAATGGATTAACAACCAGGTCCTACCATATAGCATAGGTAACTATATTCAGTATCCTGTAATAAACCATAATGGAAAAGAATATGAAAAAGAATATGTATACACACACACACACACACACACATACATACATGTATAACTGAATCACTGCTGTACAGCAGGAATTAACAGATTGTAAATCAACTCTACTTCAATAGAATACATTTTTTAAAAGAGAAAGTATAAAAAAGAACTCTTAGAAATTATAAATATGGTCGCAGTGATGGAAAAAAATTGGAAGGGTCAGAAGTTAGAATTATAGACATTTCCCAAAAAAGTAGAAAAAAGAAAAAAAGATAGTGAATAGGAGAAAAGACAAAATTAAAGGAATCATCCAAGAGTTTTGAGATTTGAACAATGGGAGCTTCAGGAAGAGAGAACAGAGAAGAAAAGAATCATCAATGCAAGAATGCAAGAAAAATTTATGGAAATAGAGGACATGAGTTTTCATACTGATAGGGCCAAGGAGGGGCCAACATAACAGATGGAAAAAAAAAATCATAAAAGAAACATTTTGAGGTGAGTCAGACCACTGAGAAGAAAGAAGATCCTGAATGCTTCAGAGGGAAAAAAAACAGATCACAGCAAAGGATAAGGATTCAAAGTAACTGTGGACTTCTCAAGAACAACCCTGGAAGCTAAAATGCAATAGGCCATGCCTTCCTTCTTCTGAAGAAATATTTTCGACCCTGAATTCTGTATCCAGCCAAACCACTAAGGAAGTATAAGGGCAGATAAAAGCATTTTAAAATATGAAGGTCTTAAAAAATTTACTTCTTGTGGTTTTTTTAAAATGTTTTATTTTAGAGATACATAATTAGATCTCTAAAGATGGAGCGATATGTTTTGAATTTGCTTCAGAATAATGCATTTAGTGAAGTGTGAATTTGTGAGGGTATAGTGGAAACAAGAATGACTACGCGTTAATAACTGTTGAAGCTGAATAGTGGTATGTGGGGGTCGTTCTTTATTTTTGCGTATGTTTGAAAATTTTCATAATAAGTAAGAAACACACATTTTACATTCTTCTGGAAAATGTGCCATTTCAAAACAAGGAAGTATTAAATAAGAGGAACACAGGCAGAGGATGTTGTCCTCAAAGTGGGATATCCAGGCCAGTAGCATCAGTATCAGCTGTGGACTTGTTAGAAATACAAATTCTCAGGCCCCACCTCAGACCTAATGAATAAGCTCTGGTTATGAGGTCCAGCATTCTGTCGTAACAGACCCTCCAGGTGATTCTGATGCGTGCTAAAGTTTAGAACCACTCTCCTAAAGCAAGAAGACTAGCTGTGCTCAAGAAGAGAATGGACATGACTGGTGGTTTATTCCATCTAATTTTCTTAAGTGCTTCTTCACTGGACTTTGATAGTTGATGTTACATTTAGATCAATCAAGTGTTTATATATAAGGGCAGAGAAATTGCTATTCGTTGTGCTGTTATTGCTAGCAATCTGAATGTGTGTAAAAGGTTCAGACTTTGGGAAACTGTTAAGGTTGGCGATTGTCTCAGAAATGGAATAGTTAGTTACAAGAAGAGATGAACATCCTCTACACCAACCTGGCTGTTTGTCTAACTGGCACCTTGACATTCTCTGCTAACATTGCCCATTGAATTCTGTGTTTACCTAGAATAAAATGTCTTTTTCCTCCTCCATTATCAAGCACCTGTCTTTCCTCTGGGCTCAGTCTAAACCACAACTTTTCAAAGAACCGCTCCTTGTCTTTTTGTCTTAACTATAAGATTTTTAGAAAAGTAACATAGACTGAGTGGCAGTTATGTGGTAAGCATTGTGCTAGGTATTTTGCACGTCAACTCCTTTGGTAGTCATAATACTCTCCTTATACATAACCAAATAAATATTACCTTATATTGTATATTTAACCTTTTCATATATGTGCTTTTATCTTGTTTTGTGCCTTTGATTCTTATAGGAGAAATAGTAATTGCCCACTCTTGTTTCAAGGTGGAAGGATTTCCATTATCCCAGTGGTTCCCAAACATTAAGTGTTCATCTAGAATCATCTAGAAGGCTTGTTAAAAACAGATTCCTGGGCTTCCCTGGTGGCGTAGTGGTTGAGAGTCTGCCTGCCGATGCAGGGGACACGGGTTCGTGCCTCGGCCTCGTACCGCAAAAAAACCCAAAAAACCAAAAAAACAGATTCCCGTTGTATTTGCAAGTTCTATGAAAAAGTAAATTTGTTTTGGAAGAGTCATGAATATTTTCAAGTTATTAAGTTGTTATTACTATTCAGAAGACTTGGAAAGAATCAGTTTTCAGAGCTAAGTTAAGGTCATTAAAATGTACTTTGATCGTGAAGCAGTCACAATCAAATAAATTGTGGTAAAGTTTTGTAACATACCAGTAGTGTTATCATTACAAACATCTAGTGTATTTGGGACTCTGCCATCACATTATTTTGAGCAGAAGTTTCTTTATGGGATTATGATTTCTAGTGTCTAGCATAATGCCTTTATAAAAAGCCTGTCAGTTGAATAAGAGCAAATGTTTGTATTTCTGTTATGGATTTGATTTTCATAAACTGTTAGATGTTACTCAGAATTATTGAAGAAGATGACTGGAGCTAAATAAAGTTATTTTTGGCCAAGATATATTTTAGGTAGAGTGCAATATATCAAAAGATGTTTGTTTATATTAATTTACTTACTATGAAATAGTATAGTTTTATCATAATAGGAAATGTGCATGGATGCAAAAGTTTGCTTTTTATGATTCTTGGGACAGGTTCTTTTTTTAGTTGTAGACCATTACCAATAAAATTCCATTACAAGTCCACAAGGGATTTGCAAACATGGTGGGAAAGGATTACAACTTTATTTTCACTAACTTTTAAGTGAAATTTAGCATTTTCTTTAATTATTAATGTAGACAAAAATCACAGTAATATTGCCAGTATCTAACTTTTTTACCAACAGAAATTACACATAGTGTCACATGGCATTACCTGTATTGCAGATATCTCAAAATATCACTATCACTACCTATCACTAGATATTAATTTAAATATAATGTGAGTCACAAATGCAAGCCACATGTGTAATTAAAAACTTTCTAGTAGCCACGTTAAGAATGATTAATTTATTATATTTTATTTAACTTTATATATCCAAAATATTATCATCCTAATTTATAGTCATAAAAATTATTACTGAGATGTTTTGTTTTATGCCAAGTCTTCAAAATCCAGTGTGTATTCTCACTTACAGCACATCTCAGTTCAGATTCGTCACACATGGCTAATGACTACTGTATTGGACAGCACACATGTTAAAGCGTATTAAAAATGAAGAAATTGGGGGCTGCCTGGTTCATGGTGTAGCCTTTATTTGAGGGTAAAAATTGAGAGGGTTTTGTTTGTTCAGAAATTCTCAAAATTGTGGTAAAAATAAGAGACAAACTACCCAGAGGGTATATCAAGTCAATATGTTAAATGAAAAAAGTTGAAATGAATACTTATAATTCGCTTTCCTATATATTTTCCTGAAGGTTGACAAATTAGAAATAAAAACAGAAGAAATCTTGGGGAAGATAATATGCAGTTGGGGGCCATGAAGTTAATCAGAGTGACTTTGCCTGGGAATCTGTTATCAGGGTCTGCTCTTTTAAACTAACATATATTTGTTACGAAGGTTTTGTTATTTTAGCATCTTTTATTGTAGAGTAATCTGGGGAGGTTTCTCTGGCAAAGTATTCCTGTATTTTAGTGAGTTTGATGCCACTGAATTTATGATGCACCATTATTTTATATGCCACGTTGCCAATTCTAGTTGTATCAAGTAAGATTTGTCCTTATTTCAGAGATTTTAAAAGGGGGTAGTTTTTATAATGGGTGAAATGGGGTATTTGAATAGAAGATTCAAGGAGGAAAAGGAATCAGGGGATAGGTAACTGGGAAAGGAGCAGCAGTTGTAAAGGCCCTCCTGGGCCACTTGAAGGAATTCTAAGGAGGCCTGTATGGCTGGAGTGGAGTAGACAAGGGGGAAAGTAGTAGGAAAAGAAGGCAGAGAGGTTGTGGGACCTGACCATGTAGAGCCTTGTAGGTTATTATGAGTACTTTGGCTTTCATGCTGAGTGACATGGGAAGTTATTGGAGGCTTGAGCAGAGGAGTGATTTGATCCTTGTAACAGGATCACTTTTGGCTGCTGTGTTAAGAATAAATTGTAGGAGGCAGGAATGGAAGCAGGAAAATAAAATCAGGCAGCTGTAGGAGGCTATTGCAAGTAATCCAGTTGAGAGACAATGGTGGCTTGGACCAGAGTAGCATTGGTGAAGATTATGAGAAATGGTTGGATTCCAGATTTATTTTGAAGGTAGAGCAGACAAGATTTGCAGATTTGCTGATGAATTCCTTATGAGGTGTGAGGAAAATGAGGAGTCAGATGACTTCAGGTCTAAGCAACTAGTAGTTACCATTTACAGAAATGTGGAAGGAAGCCTGCAAGAGGAGAAGTTAAGGGAAGCGAATCAGCTGATCAGTTTTGGATATGTTGAGCTGCTTCTTAGGTACTGAAGAGAAGATGGAGGAGGCAATTAACTAAAAGTCAAGATATCAGGGAAGAGGGCCTGTTTGGAATTACAAGTTGTATATGTTTGTGTGTGCATGGATGTGCATGTATGATGTGTTTGTGTGTGTGTAAATTTATCTTTTGGTCCTCACATCATTGATTTCTTCAGAATTCCTTTTTTTTCCCCCCTGCCGTGTTAGGTCTTTGATTTTAATGTTAGAAGTTTTCTCAAATATTTGATGACATTGGTTCCCCTTAACAATGAGATGTAAGGAGAGATTAAGCAGCTGGCTGTCCGCATAGGACAGGGAGATCAGCTCAGTGCTATGAGACCACCTAGAGGGGTGGGATAGGGAGGGTGGGAGGGAAACACAAGAGGGAGGAGATATGTATATGTATAGCTGATTCACTTTGTTATAAAGCAGAAACCTACACACCATTGTAAAACAATTAGACTCCAATAAAGATGTTAAAAAAAAAAAAGCAGCTGGCTGTCAGAGGGGACTGTTGTGAGTAGAGAAAGGGTAGAGTTGACTACTGGTATCTTTTTATGTAACCTTTATTTTGAAATAATTTCATACAGAAAGGTTGTAAGAGTAATGTAGATAACTCCCATAAATACCTAGATTCACCAGTATTTTAACATTACAACATTTCTTTCATCATTCTTTCCCTCTACACACATACACATGCACACACACTTTTTTCTGGGTCATTTGAGAATACATTGCATACATCATACTTCTTTTCCCCTTAATACTTTAGTGTGTAATTTCCAAAAGAAAAGATATGCTCTTACTAAGTATGTACTTTGGCTATCAAATTCAGGAAGTTTTATATAATACCTTTTTCTAATTTACAGTATACATTTATCGCTTGTTCCAACAGTTTCCTTTATAGCATATTTTTTCCTTTCAGTACAGAATCCAGTCCAGAGTATAAATTGCATTTAGTTGTCATGTCTCTTGGTTTATTTTAATCGGGAGCAGTTCCTTAGCCTTTCTTAGTCTGGCATGACACTCATATTTTTGAAAAATACAGGCCAATTATTTCATAGAATGTTATTCATTTGGGGTTTATCTTATAGTTTTTCATGGTTAGATTCAGGTTGTGCATCCCTGGCAAAATAGTACTAAAATGATGTGATGTCCTTCTCAGGGTATCACATCAGAGGCACATGTTTCTGTTTGCCTCTCATATGTGATATTAATTTCAATCATCCAGTCAAGGGATTGTCCAGTTTTTCTGTTTATAGTGACTGTTTTTCTCCTTGAAATTAGAATGTAAGCTCCCTGGGAAGACATTTTAAGACCATGTTAAAAATCCTGTTCTTCATCAGAATTTTCCCTTTTTGACTTAGTGACCATTTATGATGCTTGCCCCACCCAGTCGTTTCTATGATTGCAAAATGGAGATCTTCCAGCTCTGTAAACCCCTTCCACATTTATCAGTCAGCATTCTACTGTTTCGTTTTTTAAAAACCCTCTCTTTTTGTCCTATTTGTTAATAGAATGGACTCATATATTCCTGAATTATTCAGTGAGCTACTGAATTATTCAATCCACTGCTGTACTTATGTATTTTGATGATCAAATTGCCCTTGATTTGGCTAATTGAAGTCCCTTAGAGTTGGTTCTTTGGTCCTTTCGACATTCCCCCCATGACCACCTCCCCATCTCCAAAAGCACTTCCTTACCTTTAGGCTCAAGATTTTCCAAGTTCATTGTGTACCTTACCTGTTCCAGTCCTGGAATCAGCCATCTCTGGAAGCCTTGATTGCTTTGGGTAGGCAATGGTATCAGATTGGGGTGGGAGTGGGGGTCTTATTATTCAGTATAGACTTTGCCTTAATCTTCCTTCCTATTTTAAATGTTGCACCCTTTTTTTCAGCTTTCCTTGATCGCCGTTAGTTTAAGGGTTCCTTTAGTTCAACATACCCAAATAGAAAACCTCTAATCTTCTGCTAGAGGGATAATTGGGCTATTTTTAGAGATGGTATCTAGGCAGACTAATTGTTTCTTTCTATAATCAGTCTTTCTGTTTGTAGCTTCAGAGGAACCTGGAGCTCCAAATTACTGATTCTCATTCTTTTATTCTTTCTGTGCTTCTGTGGCACAAATAAGCTTGCTACTTAGCCTGTCCTCCCCCACCGCTGTACACTTAGATGAGGCTGGTTCAGGGAGTTCTAAAAGAATATGGAGACTGGAACTGACTGCCACTGCCAGAGCTAAGGACCTTTGGTGGGCAGATGTTGAGGGGAAGCAGTAGACAAAGAAAAGCACATGTTTTTTCTACCTTCTTCCTGGCTGCCAGACTCCATCTAGCATATTGCCCATATTGGGAGAACCTAACAAAGGAGGCTAGCAGGGGAGAAATGTAGTTTGTAGCATCCCAGTCCAGTAGCACAAAACAGTATAGAAGGGTGGATTTAAAAAAACAATAGGTTAGGGCTTCCCTGGTGGCGCAGTGGTTGAGAGTCTGCCTGCTGATTCAGGGGACACGGGTTCTTGCCCCGGTCCGGGAAGATCCCACATGCCACGGAGCAGCTGGGCGCGTGAGCCATGGCCGCTGAGCCTGCGCATCCGGAGCCTGTGCTCTGCAGCGGGAGAGGCCACAACAGTGAGAGGCCCGTGTACCGCAAAACAAAAACAAAAAACAATAGGCTAATAAGTGGCATGCTCAAAATCTCCTCTCTGCTTTTGAAGAATGCCCTACCATGAGTCAGAGTAGGTTTCCCACATGAATCTGCAAAAGCCTGATACTCAATTTTCCCTCCCACCCCAGTATCCCTCCACCCACTGAACTCCCCTTAGTTAATATGAACATATGAATTAGGCTGAACCAATCAGACTGCTGTTACACTACCTTCCCTTACATCTACCCCTCCTTGTCTCCCTTAGCTCTACCTTGATTGTGGAGCAGAATCATATGGAGAAGCAGAGACAAGTTTTTCTTCTGATGATGCTGGCAGAATCATATGGTGGCAGCAGTGCCAGTAGTGGCTCACAAGGTCCTGAAGAGGAAGCAGCCCTGTCTATATAGCTGGTACCCACAGTGCAGTCTCAGCTGGGGTTCTCTTGCCTAATCTCCCCTGGTTCCTTTCCATTTCTGATCTCATTTATTCATACTTCTTAACAATGTAAGTTGCCTGATACCTTCTAAATAAATTCCTTTGCTTCTTGAGTAAGAATCATTTTCTGTTGCTTATAATTTAGAGTACTGATTGATTTATTTTGTTTGAATCTGATAGGATTTGACGATTTCCTTGTTAAAGAAGATTTAACATTTAGTATTTATTTGTAAAAAAGAGTTAGATGCTCTGCTTGGATAATTTAAAGTCTTTGACTTTAATCTCATTGTTGGACAGATTATTTGGCAATGAGTAGAATAAGTGTCATCTTCATTATAGTGGTGGCACTGCGTGGCTAAAACTTCAACAGAAAAACCAGGCAGTGTCTTTCACCAGCAGAACCTGGGAAAGGTACCTGGTACAACCAGGGCTGCTGGAGAATGAGGGAACCCCACAAAAGAGAAGCCAAGAAGGGGAACTCAGAATTGTGTGTATAACCTCTGCCCAAGTCTCTGGCTGACTCCTGAACCATGCATGCATGAGGCAGTTGGAAAGCAGTCTGAAGTGTTACCTGAGTCACTGCTACCATGGCAGAGACTCGGGGGAGCTAAAACTCCTTTAAAGAAAACTGCCATTTTTTTAGCTGTAAGGACCAAAAGGGGCCCAGTTAATAAAATAATCTGGAAAAATAGAGTCTAAGAAGGGGAACCCCAGATTCTGAGTATAACACTCTGCCCAAATTTGTACCTGACCCCTCAGCAATGTGTATGCAGGCAGGACTGAAAGCTTTCTGAAATGAGGTCCTAGATGCTGCCCATTAAACATACAACAGAATTGGCCATTTGAGTCTAAGCAAAAAGTTGCCTGCTAAAGCAAAAACATTATTTTTCAGAGTAATATAACAGAATCCAGAATTCACAACCTAACATTCACAATGTCCAAGATCAACTCAAAATTACTCAACATACAAAGAGCCAGGAAATTGCAGCATGTTCTCAAGGGAAAAGACATGAATGAATGCGAAGTTCAAGATGAATTAGATGTTGGAATTATCTGACAGAGATTTTAAAGTAGCTTTTATATAATTATTTGAGGTAAAAGAAAATATGCTTATAATGAATGAAAAGGTAGGCAGTTTCAGCAGAGACAAAGAAAATATATAAAAGAACTAATGGGACTTTTAGAACTGAAAAGAATGATATCTGAAATGAAAAACATTCACTGTATAGGATTTATAGTACATAAAGATGACAGAAAATCAGGATTTTGAATTTAGAGCAAAAGAAGTCATTCTTATTAGTAGAGGTTTTGAGGTTTTTGTGTTTGTTTTTAAATGAACAGAACCTTAGGGATCTCTAGGGCAATTTCTAATTAAATGGGTTTTATGAGTCTCAAAGGGAGAAAAGAGGGTAAAAAATTTTTTGAAGAAATTATATTAAAAAGCTTACCAAATTTGGTGAAAAATATAAATTTACAGATTCAAGAAGCTTAACAAACATGAAACAGGATAATCTTAGTAATCATAGTCAAACTGTAAAAACCAAAGTTAAAAAATTTTGCAAGTAGCCAGAGAGAAATAACATATATTGGGGGAGAGTGATTCAAATTACCATACACTTCTCATTAGAAACCATAGAGGCTAGAAGATACAACATGTTGAAAGAAAAAACTTTCCATTCACAATTCTGTATTCAATGAAAATATCCTTTAAAAATGAAATGAAATAAAGATGTTTTCAGATAAAGGAAAATTAAGAGAACCTGTTGTGGGCGGACCTGCATTACAAGAAATGCTGAAGGAAGTTTTTCATACTGAAGGGAAATACACCAAAGGCAAACTCAGATCTTTAGGAACTAATGAAGGGCATCAGAAAAAATAAATATATGGGTAAATATAGGATTATATTTTTCCCTCTTAATGCTTTTAAGATACAAAAAATGTGAATAAACCAATGTCTAAAAAATCTGAATTTGTTGATTTCCCCCCCCACCAAGAAAACACATCCATATAATTTCACCAGTATATTCTTTTCATATATTCAAAGAAATAATCCCAGTCTTTACAAACTCTTTACAACATACATTATGTGGGCAGCATAACCATGACACCTAGGCTTGTCAAAGACATCGCAAGAATATAGAATTACAGCTCTGTATCTCTGGTAGACATAAATACTGTATTCCTTTACAAAATATTAGCAAATCAAATCCAATAGTATATAAAAAGGACCAACTGGGGTTTATTTCAGACATGCAAGGTTAATATAATTATATTAAGTCAGTCATTTTAACTCACTGTATTAACAAACTAAAGACAAAAATTCATAACAAATTTCGGTAGAGGGAGACAGACAAGAAAAGAGAACTGTTTGACAAAATTCAATACTCCTTTAGATTGAAAATAAAAATTCTTAGGGAACTAGAAATAGAAATAACATCAACCTAATGAAGGGCATCCACAAAAACCCACAGCTGACATCATGCTTAATGGTGATATATTATGCCTTTCCCCTAAGATTAGAGATAGGGCAAGGATGTCTGCCCTTACCACTTCTGTTTAACATTGTACTGGACATCCTGGTCATTTCAGTAAGGGAAGGAAAAAGATATAAAAGGGCATAAAGGTCAGAAAGGCTGAAGTAAAACTATTTGCAGATGACATCATTGTTCTATAGATCAATGGTCCCCAACTTTTTTTGCACCAGGGACAGGTTTCGTGGGGGACAATTCTTCCATGGATGGGAGGGAGGGGAGGTTTCGAGATGATTCAAGCCTATTACATTTATTATGCACTTTATTTCTGTTATTATTACATTGTGATATATAATGAAATAATTATACAACTCACCATAATGCAGAATCAATGTGAGCCCTGAGCTTGTTTTCCCTTGCCACTCACTGATGGGGTTTTGATAAGAGACTGCAAGCAATTGATTTATTATGGTCTCTGTGCAGTCAGCCCTCTCTCTGCTAATGATAATCTGTATTTGCAGCCACTTCCCTGTGCCAGCATCACTGCCTCACTCCCCCTCAGATCATCAGGCATTAGATTCTCATAAGGAACGCGCAGCCTAGATCCCTCGCATGTGCAGTTCACGGTAGGGTTTGCCATCCTATGAGAATCTAAGGCCACCACTGATCTGACAGGAGGTGGAGCTCAGGTGGTAATGCAAGTGATGTAGAGCGGCTGTAAATACAGATGAAGCTTTGCTCACTTGCCCGGCCCTTGTCTCCTGCTGTGCAGCCCAGTTTCTAACAGGCCAAGGACCGGTACCATTCTGTGGCCCAGGGGTTGGGGACTCCTGCTGTAGATTCCTTCAGATTTATTAGGTAAACAGCTTTTAGAACTACTATGTGAATTTTGCAAGTTTGTAGAACATAAGGTTAATATACAATTATGAAATGTGTTATCATATGCTGTAAGCAAACTGAATTTTTAAAGCAATTTCACATACAGTAGCATAAAAAAATACTTTAGGAATCAGTCTAACATTGTATACTGTACTTTGTACACTGTAAACTGCAAACTATGTGAGCTTGTCAAGATAAAGAAGACCTAAATAATTGGAGAGATATTATGTCCATAATTAGAAGGCTCAGCATTAAGATATCACATCTTACCATATTAATCTATAGAAAATCTAAGATATTAATGCAATTGGTACTAAAATTTTTCTGGAAATATATATTATGCAATGCAAACTGCCTAGGCTAGCCAAAGCAATTTTTAAAGAGCATAGTTTGAGGACTTAACACCACATGATTTCAAGACTTGCTATTAAGCAACAATAATCAAAACAGTGTTATTGGAGTAAGAATAGTCATTTAGATCAATGGAACAGAATAGAGAGTCCATAATTAAGCCAAGCAAGGATGTGGAGTAACTAGACTTTGATAGACTGCTGGTAAGAATGTAAAATGGTGCAGCTACTTTTGGCATTTCCTTAAAGTTAACTGTATACCTATTTTATGAGTCAGCCAGCCCATTCCTAGGTCAAAAGAGGAGAAAATTTATGCCCAAAGACATGAATTTTCACAAAAAATTTATTCACAATTCCAAAACCTGTAAATAGTTGTCCAACAACAGGTGTGAATGAATAAGTAGAATATGTTACATCCAGCATAATTTGCTCAGCAATAAAAAGAATGAGCTATAAGACAACAGCAATATGAATGAATCTCAAAATTGTTATACTGAGTAAAAACAGTATATACTATCTGATTCAATTTATATACATTTAGAAAAAATGAAAACAAATATACAGTGAAAGAAAGCAGATCTTTGGTTTCTGGAAGCTGGTGACAGAGGAAGAAATGTTCTGCAGACAAGCATGAGCAATCCTTGGGGGGTTATGGAAATGAAAACATTTCCATCTTGACTGTAGCAGTGATTTCATGGTTATATGCAAGTGAAAAAAACATTGTATTGTACTATTTTTTAATTAATTTATTTATTTTCTGGCCATGCCGCGCGGCATGTAGCATCTTAGTTCCCCAACCAGGGATCAGACCCGCGCCCCCTGCATTGGAATCGTGGAGTCTTAACCACCCGACTACCAGGGAAGTCCTGAATTGTACACTTTAAATGGAAAAGTTTATTGTACATTAATTATATACCAACAAAGTTTATTAAAAATTTGGTTGACTTTCTTTGAATTTCTAGCTAAATCTTCCTACACTCTCTCCACTGAGTTTAACTTTTTAGATAATCTTTTCATTCTACTTTTCTCCCACTAGAGAAATCCTTTCTAAAGCATCCTGTTATACTTTTCTAATCTAGACTTTTCTGTCTTCTGCATAATTCTGCTGCTGGCATTTTCCTTAATGTCCTCCTGGGAAGTCCCTTTGCTGCTTCTTTTCCTGGATCTCAATTGCCTCTTACTTCTCTTGGTTACTCCTTCATTTTGGTGAAGCATATCTTCCAGTTCTGAAAGGTAATTATTTCTTCATCTTCACGGTTTAGAATTTTCATACTGATTAAGGGCCTGAGTAGGAAACCCTTAAATATTATTACTATATTATTACTTTTTTTTATTACTATTACTATTTTCTCTTGGATTACTTAGTTTTCCTATAGAAGGAAATATAGGAATCTTCCTTATAGGCAGAAGGAGGTAGAATGAGCAAGCATGGGTGCCAGCCTTCTGGGAGTCAAGTAAGGGGAGGAATCCTTTAACATGAATACTTTTCCTTAACTGCTCTTTTTCCTTTCCTCCTGCTGTGGAGGAATGTCCCTTCTTCTCATACCTAATATCATCTCTCTGAGAGGTGGGGCCTCTAATGTTACTGCACATAGGGATGGGCAAATGGGGTTCCAGGGGTCTAGTTGCACCTTTTT
>NW_020175829.1:2336176-2338138 GCF_003031525.2 Neophocaena asiaeorientalis asiaeorientalis | reverse complement strand
CCAGTGTCTTTTTTTTTTTTTTTTTTTTTTTTTTTTTTCGCGTTACGCGGGCCTCTCAATGTTGTGGCCTCTCCCGTTGCAGAGCACAGGCTCCGGACGCGCAGGCTCAGCGGCCATGGCTCACGGGCCTAGCCGCTCCGCGGCATGTGTGATCTTCCCGGACCGGGGCACGAACCCGTGTCCCCTGCATCGGCAGGCGGACTCTCAACCACTGCGCCACCAGGGAAGCCCTAGTTGCACCTTTTAATGACATTTGATCAGTTCTGTTTTCAGCTCTCCCCATGCCTTTATCTTTAGGACTACTTGATGCCTCCAATACAAATTGGCTTGTTTTGTCTTCTTTTCCCTTGTAGATGTTTACTTTTCAGCATTTTCAGGCCTGCTAATTCATTTATCACATTCCAACTTTAAATTTTGTTGGTAACTTTTTTTCTTCTTCTTCTTTGTGGATTTATGCCTCTTTTGTTCCTATAAGATTCTTTTGATAGTGGATGTTGTGACATATATTAAAGCCTTAATTCTCATTGTGATGGTAATTTGGAGATGAGGCCTTTGGGACATAATTGGGTTTAGATGAGGTAATGATAGTAAAGCCCCCATGGTGAAACTGGTGCCTTTATGAGGGAATGAAGAGACCAGAGAGCTCTCTCTCCTCCATATGAGGACACATGTAGAAGGCAGCCATCTGTAAACCAGGAAGAGGGCCCTCACTGAGTGCCCTCCCACGCTGACACCCTGATCTTGGACCAACCTCCAGAACTGTGAGAAATTTCTGTTAAAGCTACCCAGTCTGTGGTATTTTTGTTATAGTGGCCCTAAGAACTAACAAGACAGGCAAAGAGTGGATATAAATGCCATTTCACCTTTTGGTTTATTTTTCGTCCTTAACAGTGAATGTTGTCATGATAAAGAATGAGGCCCACCTACATTTTCCTTTATGTAGTTCGCTTTCTTCCATAGCATGCATTCTCATTCTCAGTAGGGGCTGATACTTGGTTCTTGGGAAAGTGAAATAATCTTAGATATTACAATATCTAAGTGGCCCTCCAGGAAGAACCTACTGAACAAAATCTTAATTCTTACTGTTTACTTTCTCTCACTAAAGAGAATTTATTTTTCTCAGGGTGGGGGGTGATAATGCAAAAAGCTTGAGAAACATTGTTCCTATAGCATTTTCTTTATTCTTAAGTAAACTAATTTCACAGAATAAGTCTTCAAATTGATTTTTCCTGGGCATAGTATGTCTGATCTGTAACTTGAATATTTTATTTAAAGAAAAGATAGTATCCTTGAATTTTTTGTTACATTTGTTAAATTTTCCCCTTTCAAAACACCAGTTAAATCATTTGCTTGACCTCCTTCTTCACTCATTATTATATTTCTTTCACTTTGTATTTTTCTCAGGTCTGTTCACCATGCCCCTTTTAGCTTTGTTTGCTTTTTGTTTGTTTGTTTGTTTGCTTTTTATTGCTGCTTCTGATGTGGTTTCAACTCATTTCTTTTTTCTTAGCTCTATCAGCTTATTTTTCATTGCCTGCTGCTTTATCTCTTCCTTAAAGTTTATGGTTTGTTTTTTTTCCTGAAGATAGCTCATGTCATCTCTTACAGTCTATCACCTCTTGTAGTTTTCATCTACTTTTGGCCTTTATACCTTATTTGTTTCCTTCTAATAATCGTCTGTCAGGGCTAGGACTAGGATGAGACCAATGAGGGGCTAACCTCAGTTGTAAAATGTAAGAGAGCATCAAAAAACTCAGTAATCAAGATAAATATTATTTTAATGCATATTTTTGGAGTAATGCATAATGAACAAAACAATGAAATTCTAAATAAAGACAAGATCAGTTGTGTTTGAATGAAGCAGTCTATCTATAGTAGTTCCCTCACCCCACCCTTTATCAGCAGTTTTTTTTTTTTTTTTTTTTTTTTTTTCTGTGATGCTCCCTTCTTTTTCTGTCCTCC
>NW_020175829.1:2319878-2335888 GCF_003031525.2 Neophocaena asiaeorientalis asiaeorientalis | reverse complement strand
TTTTTTTTTTTTTTTTTTTTTTTTTGGTACGCGGGCTCCTCACTGTTGTGGCCTCTCCCGTTGCGGAGCACAGACTCCGGACGCGCAGGCTCAGCGGCCACGGCTCACGGGCCCAGCCGCTCCGCGGCATGTGGGATCTTCCCAGACTGGGGCACGAACCCACGTCTCCCGCATCAGCAGGCGGACTCTTAACCACTGCACCACCAGGGAAGCCCTTATCAGCAGTTTTGATTTCTGCAGTTTTAGTTACCTTCAAGGTCTGAAAGTATTAAATGGAAGATTCCAGAAATAAACAATTCATAAGTTTTAAATTGTATGTTATTTTAAGTAGCATAATGAAAACTCTTATGTGCTGCTCTGTCCCTACCAGGGCGTGGCGCATTCCTTTGTCCAGTATATCCATGCTGTATATACTTCCTGCTCATTAATACCTGTATAGGAAAATACATAGTACAGTTGACCCTTGAACAACGAAGGTTTGAACTGCACAGGTCCACTTATACTCGGAATTTTTTCAGTAGTAAATACTACTTACAGTACTACCCAATCCAAGAGTAGTTGAATCCAAGGTTGGTGAGCCCCAGATGCAGAGGACTGACTGTAAGACGCTTGGGCTTTCTACTGTGCAGAGGGTCCACGTCCCTAATCGCAGTATCGTTTATGGGTAAGCTGTATCTATAGGGTTTGGTACTATCTGTGGTTTCAGGTATCCACTGGGGGTCTTGGAATGTATTCCTCTTAGGTAAAGGGAGACTGTTGTATTATGTGTTTAAGGGGGTTGTGTGTGTGTGTTGAGACATGATGTAAGCTTTATTGTCTAGACTTTGATTTATCCCCCTAAACACGCCTCAACAAATCTGTCATTTCTTTTGCCTTGTAGACTTAGCTTCCTACACTTATTCACTTTTTAGGGATTCAAGCCTTCTGTGTTATTCACAAACTCCCTATCACCTGAAAATTGGTACATCTCTTTTCTCTGCCACCTATCTCTCAGATTGTTGATGGTAGAAATGGCTACTTTGTGTACACTTTCTGCCAACTCTGTCTCTTTGAGCAGATATTGAGATATTGCATCTCATAAATGTATGACATTCAAATGAAATTTTCAAATTCTTTAATTCTAGATTTGTAGACTGTCATTTTATTCCATTCCTATGTATAACTTTATCTATTAAAAGCTTAAAGTTCTCCATATATCGAAACTTTGAAACATAGAGAGAAGAAATCATAATTGATATACTTAACAGATTTAGTAATGGCAAAGTTTACTTATGTTGATTTCAGGTTTTATTAAGTCACTCACACCCAGAGAAGGCTTAATAGCAGGTTCCTGTTTTTAGGAATATTTAAAATGTGGCATTGGGCTCTCTGGAAGATTGTGAGGAAATTTTGAAGGTATAAAAGCTGGAAAAAGTATTTGCTGGAGAAACTAGTAAATTTCTAACTATAGGCGGCCCTCCATATCCACTGGCTCAGCATCTGCAGATAAGGAGGGCTGACTGTACTGAGCCATTTATATAAGGGACTTAGGCATCTGAAATTTTGGTATCCGAGGGGAGCCCTCGAAACAGTCCCCTGCAAAAAACAAGGGACGACTGTTATATGTATTACTTCTTTTTATTTTCTAAAGCTTTAATGAGAATATTGAACATAATATAAAATAAACATTTTTAGGAATAGTCACTAGAAATATAATAATCATTATGAAGTAAAAATTTAAAAACCTCTCTGCTTTTTAGAACAGTAGACTGATCAGATAAATTGTTTACTTAGTTCTTCAGATAGTATATATGCTTCCCTTCCTCCAGGAAGCTTTTCTCAATAACTGGATTCCATTCTTAAGATTTAAGAATATTTGGCTTTCAGTTAAATTTATAGTCATTATATTTATGAGTGTTAAATGTTGTATTTTATGTATTTCTGTGTTCATAATTATTGAAGTGGGGTATGCATTGTCTTGTTTTTTCCTTTTTTCTCTGTAGCACACTCTATCTCTCACTGTAGTCCTAACTATGATGCCCATCACATAGTGATTCAGAAAGTTTAACTTGTATCCTTCAGCCAGTCAGAATCATGAATTGTTGTCTTAATCTTAAAAGAGAAATTGTTTCATAGGCTAAAGACATTGTGGAATTATCTCATATTGTTTTTGTTAAACTGATAAGGAGATAAAAGATTGATGCTGTCAAAGGGGGAAAGAGTAAACACAGTATGTAGATTGTGTTCAGCAAATAAGTTTATTGTTACATTGACCAGAGAGGATTCTCTGTCCTCTAAGGCTAAGATTGTTCACAGGAGAGGAAATTGATTGTGCTTTATCCAGTAGAAGAAGTGGTGGTATTTGTGAAATAGATCCTGTCATATTTGAACTTATTCATTGGTGGAAAAACAAGTATATAAAATATTTATTTTATATATTCTTATGAAGAATGTGAAACGCTGAACCAAATAGTTGACATTTTTACTAATGTTTACATTTTGATGGAAGCAGTTTCCTCTAGCTATCTAACATAGGTCTGATGTAAAGTTCATTTTATTTTTGCTTTTCACTGGAAGCTCTCCTGGCTGTTGCGATCCAAGATGTGTAAAAACCTAGAAGTTAATTTGAAATACTTGGGAGGAACTGTTAATGTTATAAAAATATCTTGTTTATCAAATGTAATGAAATAAAACTATTGATGATGAGAATTTACTTTTGAATAATGGAGGCAGGAAAAAAATTAGTAAGCGTCTTTCATAAAACTTACTTTGGCCCTTTTTAAAATTGTGCTTTCAGTAGTATTCTCACTAAACTAACTCAAAGAATTTGAAAAATATCTTTTTTTTTTAATATGTTTGTAGTTTATGTGTCAACTCACTTGTGGGAATAGTGAATGAAACTTAGTTTTTGGTAACTATGCCCTTGTGCTCTTTATTTGAAATATCTTCAAAATAATTATTTGAGTAGAAAAATAAAAGAATAACAAGAATCTCCCACCAGCTAGAATGGGTAAGTTCATGTTTTTGCTGTAGGGTGTAGCACTTCTAAGAATATAATTAACTTTGCTTTTTTTCTCCTTTTTGTCCACAGCCTCATGATTTTGATGAATGTCGCTTTGATATTAGTGTAAATGATAGTGTTTGGTATCTTCGGGCTCAGGATCCAGATCACAGACAGCAGTGGATAGATGCCATTGAACAGCACAAGGTGGGTCTCCAATGTTTACCTGTCCGTAGAGACCTAGGCAAGAGACTGGTGGTAACTCCTTTAAAATAACTTTGAGATGTATATATGTTCCTGAAAAGTTGAACATGATTGTGGTAAAGATTAAAGTGGTACAGATGTAAATTTTTGAAATAATTTTATTTCTAACACTTGAGTTACACTAAGGGAATTTTCTGTGATAAGTATTTTTAATTGTTATTAAAACAAAATATGCCCTTTTATATAAAACAAATTTGGTTTTTATATTTAGGGTTTGCTTCATAGTGAATGCCTTTTATATGATCTGGATAAAAGGATTCTTAAAATAACATCAAATTTTAAAATCCTAATATTTGAAAGCTTCAGTGTTAATTTTTGTTGTCATTTGTAACCATTTGGGTATATTCTTAGTATAAACATTTGTAAATTGTTAAATTTTTGTAAATATGAAATTTTCTAGTAAACCTTGAGAAAGTCTTCCTTACCTAAATGTATGAGCCATATTCTTGTAATTTAAAGCTAGTTTTTGACTTCTGCTATGAATAATTGGTAAGTAGACTAAAGAAATACATGATATTAATAAGTATGCATTATTAGCAAATTCAGTATATCATGGTAAAACAAGGAATAGGGAAAGTTATAAATTCACCATGCCACTCCTGATTGTGGCTTAAGAAAACTTTGGACTTGTTCATATACTTGTCTGTACTTGTTCATTTGGGTTTCACAGAGTTTAGTTGAAACACCTGTTTTGGTTATTTAACAGGCACAAAACATCTACACACAGAAACACAACAAGAAAAACCAGTCTGACCTGGGATACTACAGGCACATTCTTCTTGATATTAATCATGCATTGGCTTTTATTTCTTGATTATGAATTTTTCCCAGCCTAAAGAAATCTGACTGTGTAATGCTTTCTTTTTCTCCTTGTTTTAGCTTTAGAGTTATATTGCTTTAAAACATTTTGTGAATCTTAGTTATCTTGATATTATTACCTCAGAAAACAGTCTAAAAATGAGAAACAGTTTTCTTTTATTTAAAAGTGATGAGCCGATAGCTAAGACATGGAAGCAACATAAATGTCCATCAACAGATGAGTGGATAAAGAAGATGTGGTATATATATACAATGGAATATTACTCAGCCATAAAAAGAATGAAATATTGCCATTCGCAGCAATATGGATGGACCTAGAGATAATCATACTAAGTGAAGGAAGTCAGATAGAGGAAGACAAATATTTTATGATATCACTTATATGTGAAATCTAAAAAGAAGATACAAATGAACTTACTTACGAAACACAGACTCACAGACATAGAAAACAACTTATGATGACCAGTGGGGAAAGGAGAGGGGGAGGGATAAATTAGGAGTATGGGATTAACAGATATACACCACTATATATAAAATAAACAACAGAGATTTACTGTATAGCACTGGGAACTATATTCAGTATCTCATAATAACCTGTAATGGAAAAGAATCTGAAGCTGTATAGCTGAATTAATACAATATTGTAAGTCAACTGTAGTTAAATAAAAATTTAAAATAAAAATAAATAAATAAAAGAGAGATGAACTAGAATTCCAGAATCTCAGTGCTTTGGAGCTGGGCTTACTTGGATACAAGACACTGCAGCCTCTGCCATGTATGACATATGTGACCTTGCCTGACAATTCACTTCTTCTAAATGTGTTTAAGAACACATGAAATAATATATGTAAGGTTACTTACCAGAGTGGCTGATGCCTTTTCCCATTTATGACACAGTGGAAAAAGAAAGGGTTTTGGGAGTCACAACTAAATTCACTAAAATTATACCATGTTTTTTATGGATGAAGAGTTCTACATTCAATGAGAGTTGCTAAATGTGCATATAAGGAGAGTGGCCTATTTTGTGTAGTTAATCAGGGCCAGCCCTCTTCCTAGTGATTAAAGACATTATTAAGTAGAACTAATTTATATGTTTATATCTGAGATGACCTTTAAAGGCTTAATGCTAGCTTTCTCTGTTTTAATTAAGCGTATGTTATTTTGCTCATTCTTCTTAGTAAAGCTGATTCAGGAATCTTTGCAGGTTCTCGTTTTATTTTTTCTCCTTGGATGTAGAATGATGCATAAAGCATATATTTCTTCCATATCATTGATTTCTTCGCACCCTTGAATAATGGATAGAATATAATCTTTGGGTCTCCCTCAGAGTATTGTGACTTAATGCTCGATAACAGATTTTTGGTGAATTTAAGTTTAGAGAATAGGTTCAACAACAGCGTTCCAGATACATTGTATAAGCTTTCTGATTTCTAAATATGGTTTATTCATAGACAAGGAGAAATCATTGTTAATTGTTATTCTTATTAGTACTTATTTAATTTTAATGTAAAACATGTGATATGTACCAATTAAACAACATATCAGTGAAAATTTAAATTGAATTTGAATTCTAAAAATAAATTGAGTTCTTAAACTAACATAGGAGGGAGAAAATTCAAGAGCTATCACTAAACATAACCAGCAAAGTTTTCTTTTTTTTTTTCCCCCCATAGATCAGGAACAGGGAGGTAGTGAGGAGGTGCATCCTGATTCATTCTTCAAAATCACTTAAGACTATTAATGTGGAACCTAAGTTTAGTAATTTTACTATTTAAGCAAGCATTCTTATATTGATATTCAAAATTAAAATCAAATTGTTAAGGCATGATGATGATGATGGTGATAGGAGCTGCTGTTTATTGAGGGTCACCAAGTACTAATTATTGTATTGTGTACTTCATGTGCTTTATTTTCTGTCTACTATCCTGAGAGATGAGGGAAATATTGTTTTACAGACAAGGAAACAGGCTTAGATTAAACTTAAGTAACTTGCCAGAGATTATACTACTTTTTGGCTAGTGGCTACCTAGGATTCAATTTTATGTTGATTGTGCTTTCTATCAGTTACCATTGGCAGAATGTTTGAAAATAATTCCCATAGGCTCACCTCCTGCAGGTTAGAGTGTGTCATCTGAGTTCTGCTACCATATATATACAAGATAAATATGAACACATCTTTCTGCCCGTGGATTGCCGTAACAACGTTTTATTGTAGTGTTTAAGCACTGGATACTGGTGCCTGACACATGGGGTTAAATCCTGGCACTATTACATAATAGTTGTGTGACCTTGGTAGATTACTTAAAGGAGAAGAGATGACCATAATGCAGTATATACCCCCCCACACATCTCCCCACAAAAAACAAACAAGCAAGCAAAATAACCAAATTGTGATAAATCAAGAATATTGTATAATATTGTGTAATATTCCCATCATTCCACCTCACTCACTTCAATTCAGAGTTACTTCCATGGCACCACCTGTCCTTATGATGGCCAGACAGGACACTTGGAACAGCGGACCTGTCTTTTTCTCTTCTCATGTCATCACATAGTCCCTCATTGCCTTTGCTATTAGGCCTTTGTTAGGGCTTCCCTGATAGGTTTTAGCTGGAGAAATTGGAGGTTTCTATTCTTTTGTTTCCAGGAAGCTGTTATGCTCATTATAATAACCTTTATATATCAGTCAGTTTCACATACATACATACATACCAGGAGTTCTAAATATTTTATAGAACCTCTTCAACAATAATAATATGGTAGAGGTGATGATGATGATAAACTTTTTTGAGGATTAGAGTGTGCCAGATATAGTGATAAACACTATACACTTTATCTCATTTTACTCTCACAATCTTATGAGGTTAACATTATTGTTCTGTTTTTACTGATTAGGAAATTGAGACATAGAGAGGTTAAGTAATTTGTCCAAGGTTAAACTGCTAATTAGTGAAGGAGCCAGCATTCAGACCCAGGTCTGTATGACCTGAGAACCAGAGCTTTTATCCAGCAAGCACTTCTGCCAATCCTATAAGTATGTATTCATGGGAAATATATTTTGTTGACTTAACTCATGGGCTTCTTCAGTCACAAGGTTCATATATTTTTTTTATTTTCTTCATATCTCTGGTGTTCGTTTTGGACCATAAAGGCTCAGAGTTACAACTTCTATGTAGGAATTAGCACAGCATTGGACACATAAATTTTCCAGTTGAAATAACTTACAGTATTGTAAAACAGGTTTTATGAGGGAAATGTGTAATTTTGGGAGGTTTTTTTTTTTTCACCCTTTTATCTTCATGGTTGGTGTTAGAATGATCACTAACAGAAATACACTAGGGTTCTATGTTCTTTGTCTAGCTCTGTTGTTTTGTCCTCCTTGGTATTCATTCCAGCATAACTTGCTCAGTACAAGCGAAGTTTTAAAAAGATGATTCTATGATTTAAATTTTCTCAATATATTAGAAATTGTATAGTTCACTGTGACATTAGACAAGTAGTCCCTGTGGAAGAAAGGTATTTCTGAGGTCATTGTTAAATTCAAAGATTCTATTTTAATTTAAAATACGGAAAAGGTCATATGTATACCAGACCAGTAATTTTATTTACAGTAGTGTGCTGGCTTTGTTATGTGGAATCCATTCATATTCTGCATTTCTCCTTAGGATTTGAGACAACACTAAATAAATCTTTAAAGACAGGGTGTGCTTTTTTTTTTTAATCTCTTAGCCATCTGCCATGTTGTCTTTGAAGTTGAACGAGATTTTGTTTGTGAAAATTATTTGAAAACAAAGAGCTGTATGAATGTGAAGTTAAGATGGTTATTTTTTATTTGGATAAGTTAATATATTTCTAGTAAAGATGTATCTATGTATTATTTAAGGGCTTCTGTGAGCGTTTTCTGCGTAATTAGTTAATAAAGGAAATATGATAAACCATCTGTTGATGCTATTTAAAAGAATTACAGGATTACTCCTGGAATCTTCTACAGTTGCAATGTGTGTGATTTTGAGTAAACACAGTTTCTTCTTACCGTGACAGAAATAGGCTCCTCCACTTCACCACCCCATCCCTCAAAAAAAAAAAAAAAAAACTAGCAGGAAGGCTCTCCTTGCACTAGCAGATATAAGAATCTTGTTGAAAAGTTAAGTTTTTTGGCTCTGACAGAGTTTGTGGTAATCATGACATTCCCTTATTTCCATAAGGGAGCAACCTTAGTAGACCCTGAAATTTTGGTGGTCATGGACCACCCATATTCCCCATATTTTGGAAAGTATCTGATATAAAAGGAGTCATAGGAAAATACACAATTTAGGGAGGAAGAATCCAGGTAATTTTTACAGATGTTGATTTTCTTTGGTGAGAATCTACAGGCAGTTGTTTTGCAATTTAATGTATATGCATTTGTTCCTTTGTGAAGGCCCACTAATTCATATGTGAAGCTCCATTTTATTACTTTCAGAAGAAAGGTTTATTCTCAGCCTGAGAAGTTAAGGGATTTCTGTCCAGGAAATTATGTGGAAAAAGATTGTCACAGTTGAGCAACCTAAACAATGCCCAAGACTCACTTTAAAGATCTTTTTAAAATTGTCTTGCTATTTGCCATAATGAGTTTTCTTTTTCCTGTGGTGTGTCAGGGTCAGCTTGATCTTGGTGCTTTTTCTTTACTTTTAGGAGCAGTTTCTGCTTATTTGACACCTTACTTGTTTTTGTCTTAAATTTGACATAAACTTATTAGAAAAGTATTTTTAAATAGGTAGGTGGCAGAATATACCTGTTTCTTCTTAGCACTTTTTAAATATCAAAGTCATATAAAGTCATCCTATCTCTGTTTGCCTTTTTTTTTTTTTTTTTGACCGCACGATGTGTGGCATGCAGGATCTTAGTTCCCAACCAGGAATCAAACCTGCACCCTCTGCAGTGGAAGCTTGGAGTCTTAACCACTGGACCACCAGCGAGGTCCCCCGTTTGCCATTTTTAGCCAACTATAATACTGGAAAAATTTCTTAACAGATTCTAGAGGTTCTTTCTATACTTGTCTGCTTTATAAATGATTATCATGTAAACTTAGCTTTGCAGTTTTGAATCTGATTAATTGGCAAAGGCTTAAAACTACTATTTTTTAGTGTATACTTTATATAAGTAATTTCATGGGGTCAGTGGACTAGAACCAATTTTTCTTTTACATTATTTTCATCATTACTGCAGTGATGAAGGGATGAAGATGGAATCAAATTTTACTTTTCCTTTACATTCAAGAATTTTAATTTTTAAGGGAAGTGAAAATCCAGTAACTAGCTGCCGGAGTAGTCAGGCCTTTGCCATTTTCTCAAATAAGTTGTAGAAAAACCCAAGTAGGTGGTATCACAATTGAACTTTATTAACCAGCAAAAAACCTTCATTATGTCTCCGGATGTTTCTCTCAAGATAAGAAATTTGGTTAGTTTCTAACAGTGGGAGTTAATTGCTAAATTGCTTGCAGTAATCCATACATGGTTAGTAAATTTTTTTTAACACCTAAATGTAGATAGTGTCATACTACCATGATTTTAAAGGTTGGTGAAATCAAGAAAGAAAACATGGTATTAACTTATATTCTTAGCGTTCTGGGAATAAAAATAATTCTACTGTCAAGGGCTTTTAAAATAACTTTTTTAGTTTCTGTTGCCTACAATTTTGTTGTATGCAAAAGCTGAATTCACCTGAGCCAACATTTGCATTTGTCCTTCCATACGTCGCCTAAATACTTAATGAAGTATATCATCTTAAAAAGAGGGAATAAATGTCACTAATTTGTACTTTTCAGCCAGGTTCTTTTATCTGAGGAAGGTGTTTATCTTTTACCAAGATAGTAAAGGAAGAATCAGGATTTTACATGGAACAGTGAATAAAGATATTTAGGTAGCTAATCATATTAACTGTGTGGTTAGTTGAGGACAAATAATTTGACAACATTTGATGTCAGAAAGGTAGGGAGAGTCTTACAAGTCAACAAGAAAAGTTTACACAGCACAATTTTAAAAAAAAAGGCCAAAAGTCTTGATCTGGCACTTCATAAAGCAGATATCCAAATGGGTAATGAACATATGAAACGGTAGTCAGTGTCATTAGCCATCAGGGTGATGTCATTAGTCACCACTGCAAATTTAAAGCAGTGATGCCAGCATATGCCCATCTGAGCGGCTTAAAAAATAAAAAGATGTAACACCAAGTGTTGGTGAGGCTGTGGTACAACAGGTGTAAACTGGTGAAACAATTTCGTAGAATCTACTAAAGCTGAGCATAGTTGTCTGTCTAGATCAAGTGAGTATTGAAAGTTTGAAAACATCTCACAAGTATTGATGTCATAGGTTCATCCATTTTTAGTTAAGCTTTTTAGGGTACAGGGGGTACAGGCCAACCCATGTTACCTTGAAAAATGGGAATATTGCCAGGAACCAAGAAAATTTATAATGCCTTACCTGCAAAGAAAGCTGAAACTGTACACTTGTTTCTGAGTGCTTTTATTGTTAACAAAACTCAGTTACTCAATCACCTGCCCGCACCTACAGTTAATGTAGCTTAGTTTCATTCTGTTATTTCTTCTCTCTTTCATGACTCCTGTTTATCTGTGTTTTGCTCTCCCATCCTACTTAGTTTGTTTTTCCTTGCTTTGTCATGACCTTTTCCTACTTTCGGCTTCTTTTCGGCTTCAACTCCTGCCGCTATCTGCCCTGATCTCTTGGCATTTCCTAAAGTAAATGTCTTGAGAAAACCCGATTGCCTTTTTACTCCAGGTTACTATTGGCCACCCTAGGTCCAATTATAATGAATTGTATATTTACTTGTACTTAAAGGATAGAGTGGGATTGGCAATTATTCAAATAAAATGTTCTGAAAAGGTATTCTATAATTTTGTATAGAGTTTACCAAACTTGCAAGTTTTTGTAATGCTTACCACATATTTGCTACTAACAATTTAGGTAAATATTACTAGATGTTCAGCTGATTTCTCTTTTATTAGTCTGTAATTTGCTTGCAGAATGTTTCTTTAGATAAGAAATTTTTAAAAAAGACAGTTAATCTAGAGTTGAATAACTGTTCCATATTGTTACTATAGAAAATATTAAAGAAAATGAGGCTGTGTGCTATAGAAGTCCTTTTTCTTATTTTTAAACAGTGTTTCAGTATTGTATTTGAATTTTTATTTAATCAGGAGGGAAGATTTCTGACAGTCACCAGGACAGATGGGATTCTGCTTTTTCTATATCTGATGTGGAAAAGTAATGGTGGGTGGCATGGCTTACGCATATTGACAGCAGTGGAAACTATTTTCTAATTTTACTTGCTGAGTATATTGGACATTAGCTGGGAGAAAATGTTTCTTAAAAGTATCAAGGAAAAAAAAAAAAAAAAAGTATCAAGGAACACAAAACTGCTCTTTTTCACCAAACACATCTTTTTAGCTAATAGCTTAAAAATGATTTTGCTTCTGTTGTCTTTATTGCCTGGTAAATATTCTGGGCTGGTTTGGTATTGAGGTATGAAAGACAGCATTGGGTTAAGAATCGTAAGAATAGGTAGCAAAGTAAATAATGTTCTACAGGTTAAAATGTTATACTGAAAAAAATTCTGGGGGCTTCCCTGGTGGCGCAGTGGTTGAGAGTCCGCCTGCGGAAGCAGGGGACACGGGTTCGTGCCCCGGTTCGGGAAGATCCCACATGCCGCGGAGCGGCTCGGCCCGTGAGCCATGGCCGCTGAGCCTGCGCGTCCGGAGCCTGTGCTCCGCAGCGGGAGAGGCCACAACAGTGAGAGGCCCACGTGCCGAAAAAAAAAAAAAAAATTCTGTCATTTTTTAGTCATATAGCAAGTTCACATTCTTGACAGACAAGACAGGATCATTGGCAAGAATGCTTGTATCACTGTTCATACCCTAGCCTAGTTCTCTTCAGTAGTACCCCTTTGAACTGTACAGGGATAGATGAGTAATTAGGCACTGTTATCATTTAATTCTCCTGGAAGTCTTTCACTGCAAGTGTTATTCCTATTTTGCATAAAAATGAAATTGAATGGATTATGAGAACATTGATCAGTGAGTGGTAACATTCCAAGAACAGCAACCTCAATTTTTTGTAATACACCCCCCCCTTTCTAGTTAATTTCAGCTTTTTCTCATGGATGCGTAGTTGAATACTAAAAAATAAATCATCAGTCTGCCTCCTTAAAAGAAGAATCTTCCCCATACAGTTAGATCTAAAAATTCTTAGCAAGTCTTTTAAAACCATTCCTGCAAGTAGTTTTATTGATTAGATTTCATTGGTTTTTGCACTGGTTTTTAAAAGTAATTTTTGTTAATTATAAGGAAAAAAAATACAAAACTACCATCAGTCTTATAACCAAGACAATTATTCTTCTTTTTGGTGTATTTCCTTCTTATTCTCTGTACATTTTACCCCTAAAATATTATGGAAATAACAAGTTTATATCCTGTTTTTTAAAAAATCTAACATCATTTTGTCCATATAACACAGCTTTATTAATATTTCATTGTATTATCATTTTGGTACTCATTTGCTTATTATAAGACCTTTAGATTGTTTCAATTTTTTTTTTTTGCATTTAGTATTTAATGCCTTCCTACATATTTTCCTGTAGTTTAACTGTGTCCTCATAATAGATTATCAGAAGTAGAATTGCTAGGCTTAAGGATACAAGCATTTTTGATATATGTTGCCAGATTATTTTCTAGAAAGATTGTGCTGATCTACATTCCATCTGCAGAATGTGCAGATCTTCCTTTCACTGCATCTTTACCGGCATTATTAATTTTTTAGCCCTTTCTAAGTGAGATAGATTAAACATGTATTCTGTGACTTTATTTTTTTGTTTTTATTTTTGTAGAGGTGATATATGATTACTGTAATAAAATTCAAACAATATAGACAATACTGAAAACTATAAAAAAGAAAGTGAAAATTTAGGCCACATAGAAATGACCACTGTTCATCCTTGGTAAAGATTCCTTCCAAATATTTCTTTACATGTATGCCTTAGAGTTTTACATAAAAGAGACCATACTGCTTTGTAGCTTTTCCTTCACTCAACAGTAAGTTATGGGTATCTTTTCATGTTTGAAATAGATCTCCGTTCCTCCCTTACCCCCTAAGAAAGGAATTATAGAAAATTTAAGTGTGGGACCAAAGCCCCAGAATAATTAAGAATGTTCATTTACTGACCATTTTTTTATGTGCATCTGTTTCTTTTAGGATCCTTGCAGGAAAGAATTAATGGTTCAAGTCCCCTAGCCAAATACCATCTTAACGTTTCAGCAGTCCTGCGTGTACCACTGATACATATTAAACCTGTTTTTTCTCTTATTGGGACATTTAAGGGAGCCTCAAAAAGTAATATTAATTGTTTTGCCACTGTCGTCTCTTTGCAATTAGATAAAAAGAATGGGATTATGACCTTTTTATTTTGTGCCTATGAAACTTCCTTCTAAAAGAAAATATATTTACATTGGCCCTTTTCTCTAGGACAAATCATAAATTAAGAAAGTTAATGAGCAGTGTTGGTATTTTGTTACATCTGCTGCTAGCTTCTTTTTACATTTATTTTCCTCTATATAAGTGTTTCTGGAGTAGAGATATAAAGGAATATCCTGCCTTTGTGGGAAGGTGAAGAAGGAATGGTAGCTAACACTTATTAAGCACTTATGATGTAATATAAATATTACAAAATATTATTAAAGATTTCTTCACTATAAAGCACATTTCTTATAACTTTGTCTATTTCTTCAAGTTCTACTATTTCAAGACAGATATTTCCTTACAACAAACAGATGCTAGAACAAAAGACTTCATTACAACAGTGCTAATACAACACATTTTAAATAATGGATAATAAGTGAATATGGAGGCTGATAGTAGTTTAGTTTAATTGTACTTCTACCTCTAACAGGGACCTATAAGCAGTGTATGGACTTGATCCAAGGAGAAATATGGAGCCAAATAGGATTTAAAACAGAAAGTGAAGAATCAGATGTCTGTTTTTAAAGGACCACTCTGGCTACACTAGAAAGGATTTCAAGAGGAACAAGACTAAAAGTAGTTAGAAATCTGGAGGATTTATCCAAATGAGATACTAGGTAACCGTAACTAGAAAATGGCAGTGGGAAAATAGAGAAAGGGACAGATTTGAGAGAAGTATAAGCAAAGTCTCTGGATGTTGAAGCAACATAGTAATGATTAACATCATGGGCCCTTGAATCTGGAATTAAATCCTGGCTCCCTTACTTATCATTTGCATGACTCATTATGTAAAATTACCTATAAATGGGTATAATATTAGTGCCCATTTTACTTAGACTATTGAAAGGATTAAGTGAGATAATGCACTTAAAGCACTAGCATCATGCCTGGCACAAAGTAAGTATCCTAAGTATTAGCTTTTACTATTGGTATTGGTGTTATAATTTATCCAGGGTGGCTCTCTGAAATTTATATATCAAATATCCATGTAAAATTGCTCAACTCTTTCATCAGCCCTCCTCTCAAAGCAAAACAAGAAAGATCTCCCTTATCCTTTAGTTTCACCTTCTAAAGCTAGGGTGGAAAAATCGCTTAGCAGTCTTCCTTTATACAGCCTCATTTGATTTATCTAGTTATTTCTTACCTCCATTTTGTTTTTGTTTGTTTGGTTGGTTGGTTGGTTTTTTTGCGGTACGCAGGGCTCTCACCGCTGTGGCCTCTCCTGTTGAGGAGCACAGGCTCCGGACACGCAGGCTCAGCGGCCATGGCTCACGGGCCCAGCCGCTCCGCGGCATGTGGGATCCTCCCGGACCGGGGCACGAACCTGTGTCCCCTGCATCGGCAGGCGGACTCTCAACCACTGCGCCACCACGGAAGCCCATTACCTCCATTTTAATGTCATTAAGAAATGACAATTGGACTTAAGGGGGAAGGATTAAAAAAAAAGATAAGACTGAGTTTCAGAGTGCCAAAGTTAGTTTATATAACTAACTTTGTATCTTTTGTATCACGGATTGGATTCTTAAAAAGCTTTTGGTGCAGAGGCTGTACTCGTAGCTTCCTGATAAGTCTACTTTAATTTCTCCTATAGATAAAACAATGTGTCATGGAGTTCAAAACCCTAAATTAAAACTGTAAGAAAGAGGAAGCTCTGAAATCAAGGAGAGTAGAGGCAGCTATTGTTAACTCTCTACTTCTACAGTATCATCTTGTATTTGGGCATTTTTTTAGTACTTTGGATTTCCATAGGCAGTGTCTTATTTTCTTTTACCCCCCTAGCATTCTTTTAACACTTAATAGGGTGTGCAATAAGGCCTTGGTTAACCCTTCCAGCCTCATATCACTACAACACTGCTTATTTAGATATTTCTGTAAAGGAAAGCTTACCTCATGCTTATTAGAAGAAAATGCAAAACGAATAACCAACTAAGGTCCGCAACTAAGGTCCATAAATGACCTTCAAAGGAAGTATTTTATTTGTTACTGGTTTTTAAATTATGGTACAAGAATGACTAGGAAACATTCCAGTATGATTTGAGAAAAGTATCTTGAGGGTAAGCAAATGTTCTACTCAGTGAAGTTAACTGTATTGCTGCTGGGTTCTAAGCAGTTAGAAATGGATAAAATCTTTTATAATACCATTTTCTTAAATATATTTTAAAATTTCTTTGATTCATGAGGTACTGCAATTTCTGGAAAACGTTGTAGGTTGAACCTTTCCTCATCTGATACATTATTAGTGTTGCTCTTCTGAATAAATAGTGTTTTTTAAAAATAAAAATCTATTTATTTATTTATTTATTTTTTGGCTGCATTGGGTCTTCATTGCTGTGCAGGCTCTTCTCTAGTTGCAGCGAGCAGGGGCTACTCTTCGTTTGCAGTGCACGGGCTTCTCGTTGCGGTGGCTTCTCTTGTTGCAGAGCACAGGCTCTAGGCAC
>NW_020175829.1:2283757-2319090 GCF_003031525.2 Neophocaena asiaeorientalis asiaeorientalis | reverse complement strand
TGTGGCGCGTGGGCTTAGGTGCTCCGTGGCATGTGGGATCTTCCTCAACTAGGGCTCGAACCTGTGTCCCTTGCATTGGCAGACAGATTCTTAACCACTGTGCCACCAGGGAAGTCCAATTGTGTTACGTTTTAATCTTCCCAGCTGGTTCAACAAACGGCTTTCTTATATTTGGCCTCCACTGGATGTATACATTTTTAGCCTAAGTTTTGGTATTTAGGTTTAGTATAGAGAATTATAATTCTAGACTAGCCATATCATTTTAAAGATAAGAAAATTAAGCCCAGGGGACTTCCCCGGTGGTCCAGTGGTTAAGACTCTGTGCTCCCAATGCAGGGGGCCCAGGTTCGATCCCTGGTCGGGGAACTAAGATCCCACATACCTCAACTAAGCCTGCACACCACAACTAGAGAAGCCCAGGTGCCGCAACAAAGACCCAGTGTAGCCAAAATAAATTAATTAATTAAAAAAAAAGTTAAGTCCAGGAAAGTAATGACTGACTTGTCTAGTTGTATAGTGGTGACAGTGACAGTCGAGCAGGTCTTCTCTCTGTTATCATTGTGTTCTTTATATTTCAGAGGCTACAGGGGGATCCATACGTATTTGAAAGGCTAAATAGATGAGATTTTAATATTTATAAGCGTGAAATTGTCATGCCAAATTTTATTATAGCAAATAATATATGTTTACCTACAATCATAAATAAAATTGTTGCCATTGTAACTTATTATGATACTGTAAACCATAATTTTATTGATTAAATTGTTCTCCTGGCTATAGTGTCTTCTCATGTGGTTTGCTTTACAATATTAATATTGAAAGTAGATGTGTGGGTGCTGGCAACATAGCAAGCGCATTTGGTTTTATTATGGGTTTCAGAGTTTCAGTTTCTGGAAAATGCTCCATTGTTCTAATGTTAAAACGCATTTGGTTTTATTATGGGTTTCAGAATTTCAGTTTCTGGAAAATCCTCCATTGTTCTAACGTTAACATTTAATCTTCTACTTTCTCTCTTCCCATAATTAAAATGGGAAGAAACAATAGGGAGACTATGCCACAAAATAGGTAATTTTTGACACCATGAGGAAGTTAATTTCTTTCTCAGTTATTTTGCTGTGCTTCTTGCTGGAGAGTGTTATTAGGAAAATGAATAAGTTTTTCAAAAGGCAGGTGCTATGAAAAAAAAGAATAAGCCAACCTATTTCCTTTATTTTATACCACTGTTTTTTGGAGTATAGATAGGCTGATGAACAGACTGTGCAAAATGAAAATATATGTTTATCTCCTACATGAATAAGCCAAACTATAAAATTTAGCTGTGACTTTAAGGGAGTTTTCTTTTCAAATCAGTTCTTAGGCATTTCTGGTCCTTTATTAAATTCATAACTTTGAACTATATGACTTAATTTATCAAGATTTTAGGTGTTCTCAGAAAATCAAGATACAGAAAGTACAGGTACATACATGCAAGGGATTTAGTCTGAAGGTTACTATTGTACTTTGACCAATAGTAACCTTTGTGTCAGCTTTCCAAGTATACTGCTTGGAAAGTGCTACTGACCCCCTCTAGTGGCCAAAAGATTACACTCCCCACCCCCAAAATAAGGAGGAATGTTATAACAAAGGTGTGGTCTCATTACTGTAATATTTAAAAGAACCCAGCCTTGTTCTATATGGGACATGTTCAATAAGTGTTTCATTGAACCAAAATGTCATTGTATGTTCATGCAAAACATGTTGAGGAATACTGCTTACAAACACACAAATTTGGGAAAGGGGTTTTTTTTGCAAAGCAATTTGTGTGAGGGATCTTAAAGCGTATATGTTGAAAGGAAATATTCCTATAGTAACTGTATTTGAATTCCACATTATTAATTTTAGATGGAAATTGGTATTTTCAAAAATACTGTATTGGTGATTAGAGCTTGTAAGTAAGCTCTACTTTTTTCTTATGGAAGAATAGGGTTAAGAAAAAGCCAGCATGCCTTTAAAGTATTATCCCTAAAATCATACCAATGAGATTTTAAAGGCATGTCAAGACTTTTAGGAACATTTAACAGTGTATATCAGTTGTGACCATAAAGTAATTTCTTCCCATTTCCATCCTTGGAAATTTCCCTCACCCCCACCTTGGAAAAGCAGACCTTGTTAAATTCAGAATGAGTATTGTTGCCTTAAAGTGGACATCTTGGAAAGCCAAATAGATGTCAACAACATTGCTGCTTTTCAGAATAGTTTTATAACTTATCTTTTAGAATCATTTTAGCCCCTGTGACGAAGTGTTTCTAAAATACTGATATCTTAATGATAGATTATGTTTTTGAGAGAAATCCAGTACTAAATCAGAGCCATGTCATATGACTAAGAAAGGCAGTCAAGCTTAATTATACAGTTTATAGCTATTTCTTTGAAGTAGTGAAACAGTTTTAAAAGTTTTATTCTGCAACTCCCTGAAATGATTTTAGATAGCTCCATTTTTTGGCTGTATCATAAAATTACTCTAAATATTGTGGTAGTACCATCAGGAATCTTTTATGCAATGATAGCATCATTGGCACAATTATAGACATTTCCAGAATGACCGGTTTTTAAACAGTGACGATTCATTTGTATGTGCATTTGTTAAACACAAATTATTTATTTTAAAAGTTATCCCAGTGCAGATACTGACATAGAGTGACAAATGAATCCCCATTATTTAAATTGAATAAAATGGAATTGGTCTTCATGAGTATACTTTATTTTCTTTTTCCTTGGAATGATGTATATAATGCAGTTTATTTAAGTGAAACTTTATTAAAGGTAGAAATACAATTACTCTAAACTCTTAGCCTCAACATTCATTTACTGTCCATTACTTAAAATGTACAGCAACAGTATTGCTATAGTAGAGTGTTTTGTTCTATCATGTCTTTGTTGTAAGGAGATATTACTGTTTTGAAATCGTGGAACCTGAAAAAACAGGCAAGGATGTAAGAAGTATGTTTCATAGTCAAAAAACATTTATTAAAGCTTTGTAGTGTTTATATTTCGTTTCAAGATTTTAAAGTTTTGACTTACTACGTTTAGGACTCATTGATATAAAGCAAGTAAATGGAGAGGGTAGATTCATTTGGATTTGGATTTGAAATTGTTTGGTTTTAAATATTTTTCAAATAAATATCCAAAATTTGTTTTTAAATAAAATTTTGATTGTAAATTATGGGGTAGTTTTGTACTTAAATGGGCGGTTCAGATTAATTTATGCTGAGAAATGAATGACATATAGGTGTCTGAGATAAGTGATTGCTGAAGTACGTACCTTATATTTTTGGTCCATCACAGATAGATTTTTCTTATTTTTATTTATTTATTTTTGCGGTACGTGGGCCTCTCACTGTTGTGGCCTCTCCCACTGCGGAGCACAGGCTCTGGACGCGCAGGCTCAGCGGCCATGGCCCACGGGCCTAGCCGCTCCCTGGCATGTGGGATCTTCCCGGACCGGGGCATGAACCCGTGTCCCCTGCATCGGCAGGCGGTCTCTCAACCACTGCACCACCAGGGAAGCCCAGATTTTTCTTATTTTTAATTCCAATCTTCTATATTTAAATCTAACGAAAAACTTTACCAAACCAGTACAACAATTAAAATGTAGAAACATTATACTTAGAAAGTTAGCATTATTGTCAAACGAGAAAGAGAAACTAGAGCCATTTTAGTTAAGGAACCTAGCTCAGTACCTTTGTTCCAGGACATTATTTGATAAGAAGTCTTACTTTTTTTATGAATTGCATGATTTCTGTAATTAGAATTTTCTTTTTGTGGGATTCTGTGATACTGAAACAAGCTTACCTTTTTTTCTTTAGCTAATTTATTGAGGTCCAATTTATTGTACCTTTGATTCCATCTAGTCATGAATTTATATGTAATTTGTTAGTAAATTCAGAGTTAGGAATATATTGCAGTACCGTTTATAGGTAGAGTATTTTATGAACAGGCATTATTAAAGTATGACAATCTTACTTTGACTCTTTAGCGACCGGTATGTACTGGAAGCTTGAATTTTTAAGAAGCTGCACTAGGTATGATGCCAAAAATGATTAGATATTATTTTACCTCTTAAGTTTAGTGTCTAGGATTAAAACTATGCACAGTACTTGTAAAAGAATAACAGTAGGAAGAAATCAGAGATCCCAAAATACTTGAGCAGGTTTTAGGTACTTGGAAGTTGTTTTTTTCAAATGTTTAATTCTTTTGTCCATGTTTTTAGTACTGCATTTTCCTAAGGAGGATGGGATGCAAAATTGATACTTTAAAGAGTGCCAACTCCATCAAAATTAGATCACAGTTCTGAGTCTAACTAAACCCCAGAAAGAGTTCAGTTATCTTCTATGATGTGATTACAGAATAGACTGGCAAAATTGGGGATTTTCTTTGTGCCATGAACTGTCAAGGTAGCTACAGAAATGGAAGAAATGCAGTCTTCTTACAGAAGGTACAAGTCCACTAGTAGTTACAAAATGTAAACTATTAAAATTGAGTGGCAAATGCCATAATCATGATATGTTAAGAATGGTTGAGAATACAGAGACAGACTATCTGGAATAATAGGAAAGGCTTCATTGAGACAGTGATGTTTGAGCTGTGTCAGGCTAAATAATTCATCTATAAAGAAGTTTTCCTTTTTTTTCTTTTTTTTTTGGTCCTGTTCTACCAAAATTTTTTATTGTGGTAAAATATGCATGACGATCTGTCATTTCAGATATTTTTAATTGTACAATTCTGTGACATTAAGTATATTCACATTGTTGCTAAACCATCACCACCATCACCATCCATCTCCAGAACTTTTTCATCTTCTCCAACTCCAGCTCTGTACCTAGTAAATTCTAACTCCTCATTCTCCCCTCTTCCTAGCCCCCTGATAACCACTGTTCCACTTTCTGTCTCTATGAATTTACCTTCTCTAGGTAGTTTTCCTATTATTAAACTCTTTTAGCCAACTAGCCCAGCATGTAGTTGGTATTCAGTAAATTTCTAAATGAAGTGGCAGTTAGGAATTGAAAGCATTGCTTATGCCAGCGGATTGCCTATATTTCTTGAGTGAACTCAAACTACTAATTATTGTTACGGTAACCTTAACAAAAAATTTTTTTGCAATAACCTTACTACTTTTTAGGGGAACTTTTGTTTTCTCTTAAGTATTTTTCCAGTTTTATTGAGATATAATTGATATATAACATTGTATTAGTTTAAGGTTTACAACATAATTATCGGATATATGTATATATTGTGAAAGGATTACCATAGTAAGTTTAGTTAACATCCATAACCTCACGTAGTTAAAAAGCTTTTTTCTTGTGATGATTAAGTATTTTTTATTTAATTTTTTTCATGTAGTTTACTTTCCTTTTTAGACTGAGTCTGGATATGGATCTGAATCCAGCTTGCGTCGACATGGCTCCATGGTGTCACTGGTGTCTGGAGCAAGTGGCTATTCTGCAACATCCACGTCTTCATTCAAGGTTTGTGGTTATGAATGCTTTAGTACTGAATGTTGTGAACAGAACTTATTTGATAGAATAAGTTTTTTGAAAGAATTTTCCTACAATGTAAATTATTTGAAGTTGTTACAGAATAGTTTTTTAAGAGGTAAAATCATGACTCATAAAAATAAAATGAACACATGTCAGAGATTTTGTTTCATTCATTAATGAAATAAGATGTTAAAGAAAAAATGTAGTTCAAAGAAGAATGTGAAGAATGCTGGAATGATTTTGCTAATATATGCAAAATTAATCAATAGTCACACATTAGTAACCAGTGTACCTCCACTGGACAAAGTTCATTTGCTTTTCTATGGACAAGAATCATTTACATTACTCTCAGTTTTCTATGACTTAAAGAGTTGTAAAATAGCTCAAATGCAGTGAAATCAAAGACTTCTATATGATCGGACACCCTCTCCATGGATGATACTTACTATTCCTTTCAAAAGACACCCCGTAATATTTTTGCCCATTTTAAAGTCTTTCACAATTTATCATCACAGTGTTTAATTTGAAAATATTAAATGTTGTGGTGGCAAGTTGTCAGGCTTGCTCTCATTTCCTTCAGGCTTATCACTGTCAAGCCATTAATTACTGAGTTTCAAGTCCGTCCCTGGAAATAATACATTGAACTTGACAACTCTCCCTACTCCATGCCCTCAATAGTAAGATACAGACCTTAAAAGGTGGTGAAATACCGTGGGACTAAGTATAAACAAATTCTAGTTTTGTTAACTTGGATTACATCCCCCCGTTTTGTGTTTTGCAGAAGGGCCACAGTTTACGTGAGAAATTGGCTGAAATGGAAACCTTTAGAGATATCCTATGCAGACAAGTTGATACTCTACAGAAGTACTTTGATGCCTGTGCTGATGCTGTCTCCAAGGATGAACTTCAAAGGGATAAAGGTTAATTAGGCTATTACCACTATTTAAAGCCTCTTGATCTTAAGGGTAATGTCTTTAAGTGATGAAGGTAATTATAGTCACTTTTGCTGTACACCTCTAATGTAACAGATTTCAGTGTCCACATAACTTGTCTACTTTAATAACATCCTAATTAATCTGATCACCCATACCAGATATCACTGAAGATTTTAAAATGGTTTTTGAGCTCTTTATTCCATTAAAAAATATAATATCATCTTGATAATATGGGGCATTTCACATGATTATGTCTAATAAATGTACCCTATGACAAGTCTTCGAGACAAGCATATGTTTATGTTAAATCCTCCAGATCTGAAATCAGTCGATCTTTTCATCCCTTGCTCTTCCTCTTCCTCTCCCTCTTTACCTCTCTTTCTCTCCTTCCCTCTGTCACCCTCCCTTCCTCTGGCCTTTTTCTCATAGAAGAAGTCAATAATGGAATTACATACACATGTAAAAGTAATTTTAGTGAGTTTTTTTTTTAAGAGAGATGATCTTTAGTTATAATGTGAGTTTTGAAGTTACTTTTCATTCGTTACTGCTAAATATTACTGGTGTTGTCAATATCTGTTCTTTAGTTTTTCTCTTAGTTTGTTACAATGGGCAAAAATGAACTACTCATAACAGTATTACTAAATCATTCTGAGTTCATACCCAGTATAACTAAGTTGCCTAACATGGTTTCGTTTCTTTGTCTTATTAAATGTCTTTGATCTGAATTCATATTCTTTTTGTTGACTCACTGGCAAGATGGTGGAGTAGAAGGACGTGAGCTCACCCCTTCTTACATATTCTTTTTGTCTTCTCTGTTCTTTGTTCCCTTTTTCTGCCTTCTTTTGGATTGAGTATTTTTTATAATTCCGTTTTCTATCTCCTTTGTTGGCTTTTTAGTTATACTCTTTGTTATTATATGGCTACTTTAGGGTTTATAGTATGCACATTTAAGTTATTACAGTCTCCCTTCAAGTAATATACCCACCTCCTGTATTGTTTAAGAACCTTAGAATAATGTATTTCCATTTCTCCCTAAGACTGTGCCAAGGCAGTTTCGCATTCTCTAGCCAATTCCCTGTGAATTATTCCAGGTCTGTGTTATAGGAACAGGGGCTTTTCCCTGCCCCACATAGGCTTTGGGTACTCTTCCCTGGTGGAATCCTCTCAGATGGTTCTTTCTATGACCTCTATAGTTCCTCAACTTGTATGTGCTGTCAGTACTCTGCTAAATACTCAGGGGACCTTCTGCCCATCTCCAGAGTTCTCTCTCTATACAGTTCTCTCCTCTCAAGTACTCTGCCTTGTGAACTCTACTGTCCTTTGTCTCTCTGGATTCTCAGCTCCATTTCTTCACCTCAGAGAGTCTACCAGGCTCCTCCTGGGTTCCTCATTACTCTACAGCTTGGAAACTCTCCCATGTCAGTAAGCTGGAGCATTCACAGCGCTCACATCATTTGTTCCCCAGCCCTTAGGGATCATCATCCTTTGTTGCCTAATATCCAGTATCTTGAAAACCATTGTTTCATATATTTTGTCTGATTTTTTAGTTTCATGCTAGAGTATAAATTCTCTCCCTGTTATTCCATCTTTGCCTGAAGCGGAAGCCCATATTCATCTTAAAGCACTTAATTTTACCTGAAGTATCCTTGAAGTTCTTTATATTTGATGCACTTTTAAGTTTTTGGTTCTTTAACACTTAATATTTATTTCTCTAAAAATAAAGACAGTTGAACTTCTATTTCTCATTAATTTAAAAAAGTATGTATACTTTTTTTTTTGTCAAATTAGACATTACACATCAGCTTTCATTTGCTTGCAAATAGCCCTTTAAACTAAAACAGGATGTATACAGATTTGGATTCCTTGTTTATTTTTAAATGATTCACGTCAATAATATATAGCATTTTGAAGACAAAAGTGATAGTGGAAGGAGTGGAAGTTGGGATGTAATAATAACCATGTTGTGTAGAAGATTTGAAAAATATTTTTAAACATTATTCATGTTTTATTATATAGCAACAGTCATAGACTAATGTATTAGTTGTTAGGGATGCCATCGCCAAAGTACTCTATAGACTGTGTGGCTTAAACAACAGAAGTGTATTTCCTCACAGTTCTGGAGGCTAAAAATGTGAGATCAGGGTTTTGGCAAGTTTGGTTTCTTCTGAGGGCCATGAGGGAAGGATCTGTTCTAAGCCTCTCCTTGGTTTGTAGATGATCATCTTCTCCCTGTGTCTTCACATCATCTGCCTTCTGTAAGTGTCTGTGTCCAAATTTCCTCCTCTTATAAGGACACTGGTCATATTGAAGTAGGGCCCATCCTCATGACCTCATTTTAATTTGATTACCTCTGTAATCAAATTACCTCTGTAAAGACCTGTCTCCAAGTCCAGTCACATTTTGGAGTACAGGAAGGTTAGGACTTCAACATATGAATTTGGTTGTGGCACAATTCAGCATATAACAACTGATTTCCCTATAAATGGCTATTTTAAGAAATGTTTTTAAGAGTACATGCTGGGTAAAGGTGAAATAAGAACATGGACCATAGTTTCCTACTTCGACTATAGACTGGAATTGCTGACCTAAGGATCTCTATAGATGTACTTTCACTAAATTATCAAGACTAAATTGTCTGTGACTTAAAAATTTTTTAAGAAGAATCACTGTTCTTCATTAAGTGTGTCATTGAAATGATAATAGCAAGCTCTCATTTTAGGTGTTCAGTGTTTTCATTTAAAAAGTTTTATCGTAATTGCTAGTAAGGAGACTTAACCACACACATACACACACACACACCCCACACTTCAGTAAGATTTAATTAACCATTTAGGTCCAGATACTCTAGGATTACAGAAGTAGAAGACATTATCTCTGACCTAAACATATATTTTAAAACAAGACATATATACCATATTAAACATAAAGGTTCTAATCTTGCTCTTCTATTCATTATTAGTTTGATGACTTGAAGTAGATTACTTAACATTTCTGCACATCTCTTTCCTCTGTAACATGGATGTTGTATCCAGCACATATGATTGTGAGATTTAAATCAGAATATGTATATTAGTCCTGTGCTTAATAGCAAAAAATCAATAATAGTTGCTATTATTAATGTGGTTGATTTGGATTATTGCAGGGGTAATGAAAGCAGAAATGTACAAGATCCAGAGATGGAATTTAGCATAATAGATTTGAGGGCTGGTAAGGGAGACCAGTCTGATTGGGATGGGAGATTTGTATTAGGACAGTGGTTTTAAATCATGTCAGGCATCCCTTAAAGGTGCCTCAATGATGGACAAGGAGTGCTTGGTTGGGAAGGAAAGGGGGAGGGCCACTCTTTTAGCCAGAGCAGCTCTTGTTTTCATCAGTCTTATATTTTGAGTATTTACTAGAAAAAGAAGGCTGAAAATCCCTGTTTGGTAGTACTAGGCTATTGGATGGTTAGAGATATGAAAGTGAATCTTTAGGAACCCAAGGTAGATACTGAGGAGACAAGCGAAATGTAGACATTTCAGTATTTAAGAGCAGTTAATCAGATTAGTAATGAGTCATGGTCAGGATGTTGTCTGATGATTTAAAATCAGTAATGATTTAAAATCAGAGCAGCACTGTAGTAGTTAATTTCTTAGAATTGACCATATTTGCAAATTATTGATGAAAAGACAAAGATCCACAGAATCTGGGAATTTGATTAATCTTGGAACTAAGGTGTTTGCAGAGGCTTCAATATGGATACTGAAGTCTGTAGGAATGATGGATGTGGAAAAGAAAAATGTCAGTTGGATACTGTTAGCAGTTAGCTGGTTATAAAATAGTAGGTGTTAGTAGATAATAGCAGCTTATGATTTGAAAAAGTTGTTATAGATGAGTGCAAAATTTTCAGGTGATGAAAAAAATGAAATAGCCCAGTAATTAGAAAATTGTAGTACAGAATAAAGGTATTTTCCAGGGTAATTACTACCATTTAGTCACGGGAGGGAGTAAGGAATAGTAGTGGGCTTTGCATCCATTGGAGAGAGTTAAAAATAGATGAAATGTTCCTCATAGAGCCAAATTACTCCTGATGTAAAGAGAGATAGGCAAGGAGTAAGACATTAGTTTAAAGTGAAGATTTATTCTGTAGAAAGGGAGTTCCTCAAACGATAATAAACTAAAGAAGCCATTCAGAAACAGAGAATAAGGTTGGGGGCTCAGGTTTAGAAATTTGCACTAAGAAGTGGAATACATAGTGCAGAGGATTAAGTATGTTAGGCAGTAGAAGAAGGGATAGTACGTAGAAGAAAGAGGTATGTGGAAGAACACAGGGGATTCTGTATTTTCTGGAATTAGGTAGGTTAAAATGGATGTCCAGGCACAGACACATTGGGATGAATTAAAATTGATATCACATCTATAAGTCATTATATTTTCCCTGCATATCCTAGAGGCAAGATAAAGTATCTTCTGCATGTACCATTACTGTCCTCTTCAGTCTTTGTAGGCCTCTGGTAGAATTATGAAATCTCCCCAAGGTCAGGAGGAAGAGATAGGAAGACTTAAAGGACAGAATAAATCGTATCTCAGTATCATCCCTTACACAAATGAGAATGGGTACAGTTTTTATAAGAATGTATTTAAAGACATTCCGCAGCATATTTATTGGGCATACATTGATAAGCACTGAAAATACAAAGATGAATAAAACCATGTACTCACAGAATCCAGAGTATATTTACTCTGTTGAACATAAGAATAAACTGGTTAATTTCTATATGCTTTCATCCTGATATCTTTCAATATATTTTACTTAGTGGTAGAAGATGATGAAGATGACTTTCCTACAACACGTTCTGATGGAGACTTCTTGCATAATACCAATGGCAATAAAGAAAAGGGTAAGTAGTAAAATTTTCCCCTTTAGTTGGGTAAAATACACTTTCTAAAGTTACATAATAACTAACTATATAACAAGAATAATTCATGGAATAGTTAAGAAAATTTTTTTAAGCTGGAAAGCGAAAATTTTCTTCTAAGAAAAGACATGTAGGTAATATATACATTCTGACATTAAATAATCTGACAGCTCATCTGACAAAGACTTATTCTAAATTTTAGACATTGGCCTCTTATTTCAGTGGTATTTGGTAGAATCAGTTTCTAGTACTGAAAAAGTATTTCTTGGGGAGGAAACATTGTAATGGAACTTGAATGTTTCTTTAGAGTGTATTTCTCTCTGTTAATGTTCTTTTCTCTCTCCACTTGATAAACTGGTGTTGCAAATTATATAATCAGTGTTATTAAAGGAAAATTACTGAAATCACTGATTTCACAGCACAGTTGTTTATAGACTCAGGAGCAAGGTGGTTTATTACATATATCAGTTTATTTCATATATCAGTTAATTGTTGCTCTGTTTATAAGGACTCACTCATTAGATGGAATTCTTAATTGTTCATTGGGAACCTGTGTTTTACAACAACATGGATGAACCTGGAGGGCATTATGCTAAGAGAAATAAACCAAAGACAAATACTGCATGGTATCACTTATGTGTGGAATCTATGTATGGGGCAGGGATGGGCAGGGAGGTTGTGACAGAAACTTGTGATTCATGGTCAGTGCTTTCTTTTAACATATCCTAAGAATAAGCTGGTATGGATTCCTAAAACTTTTTTTAAGTTGCAAATAAGCAACTTTCTTTCTTCAGAATCACCGACAGAGAATAGACTGGTGGTTGCCAAGGGTGAGGTGCGGTGGGAGAGGGATGGATTGGGAGTTTGAGATTAGCAGATGCAAACTGGTATATATAGAATGGATAAACAACAAGGTCCTACTGTATAGCACAGGGAACCATATTCAGTATCCTGTGATTAAACCATAATGGAAAAGAATATGAAAAAGAATGTTTATGTATGTATAACTGAGTCACTTTGCTGTACAGCAGTAATTAACACAACATTGTAAATCAACTATATGTCAATTAAAGAACAGAATTCCTTTCTTAATGTTGATGGAAATTAACTCTTGAAAATCATCATAGGTGGAAAGTTTCTTTTTATGGCTAAGCTCTAGAAATAAGTTAGTCAGAAGCATTGAGTATAATCCGGTAAAGTGAACAGAGCATATAGTCTTTAAATCTGGAACTACTTGATTGTAGTCTGGGATTAGGGTATTTTAGTCATCTCTCAAAAACAGGGTCTTAGTCCTAGATTGATCAACTGTTGGAAGAGGGAAAAATAATACTCTGTTCTTGGGAGTGGTCATTGTAATGTTCTTACCATTAGGGCCATTATTAAAGATTAGGTCTAGATCAAATATTGTGATGTAACTATACTGAAGTTTCTTTAAAATTTAGAACTAGTTTACCAACCTACTAGTAAATATGCCAGGAATAGGAATGGGGGGTATGGAGCGAAGACTAAAACAGGAGTAAAACTTCCAGATATTCTAAGATGAGAAGAAAGGCAATTAAAGTAATTTGAAGATTAGAGCAGAGGAGAAATTTTTGAATTAGAAAACATCTTCCTTAGTTAAAGACTTTTAAGAGTTCTAGATCACAGTGAAAGGAATGTTTCCTCAATCTTTTGTGAACAAACTTCTCATCTACCTCTATATAAGTTTTCTTCTGTTAAATTCTATACCATCTTTTAAAAATTATATTTCTAGAGACAAAAGGAGAGATTTTATGACAATAAAATACGTATTTGCATGTAACAACAGAGCCCCAAAATACATGAAGCAAAAACTGACCAAAGAGACAAGTCAATAGTAATAGTTTGAGACTTCAATAACCAACTTTCAATAATGAATAGAACAAGTAGGATAAAGATCGACAAGACAATAAAATATTAGAATAGTCTAAATAAACAGACCTAGTAGACATTCACAGAACACTCCACCTAACAATAGAAAAATGTATATTCTTCTCAATTGTTCATGGAATATTCTTTATTATAGACCTTATGCTTGGCCACAAAACAGGCTTTAATTAGTTTAAAAGGACAAATCAAGCAAAGTATGTCCTCCAACCACAGTGGAATGAAATTGGCAATTAATAACAGAAATTTGGGAAATTCAGAAATATGTAGAAATTAACACACTCATAAATAACCAGTGGATCAAAGACAAAAATCACCAAGGACATTAGAAAATACTGTGAGGTGAATGAAAGCAGAAACACAAGATGCCACAACTTATGGGCTGCCACAGTACTTAGAGGGAAATTTGTAGGTGAAACACATTTATTATAAAGAAGAAAGAGAATTGAAAAACAATATAGAGAATCAATGAAACTTTAAGTTGATTCTTTGAAAAACAAAGTTGACAAACTGTTAACTAAACTGATCAAGAAAAAAGGGGAGAAGACTCAACTTACTAAAATCAGGAATGAAAGGGAGGACATTACTGCTGCCCTTACAGGAATAAAAAAGGTTATAGGGGGATGCTATGAACAGCTGTATGCCAACAAATTAGATAACTTAGATGAAATGGACAAAAGTCCTACAAAGACACCAACTATTGAAACTATGTCGAGAAGACCTACAAAATCCAAATAGACCAATAATAAGTAAAGAGACACAATTAGTAAAAAAAACTTCCCACAAAGAAAAGCCCAGGCTCCAGTGACTTCACTGGTAAATTTTACCAAACCTTTTAAGAAAAATTAATACCAGTTCTTCACAAATTCTTCCAAAAAGTAGAATAGGGGGAGCACTTCCTAACTAATCATTCTCTGAGGCCAGTTTTGCCTTGATAACCAGTATCTCTTAATGAAACCCACAGTTAACATCACTTTTAATGGTGGAAGACTGAATGCTTTCCCCCTAAGATCAGGAACAAGATAACCTTGTTCCTAACTATTGTTCAACCTTGCCACTTCTGTTCAACAACGTATTAGAGATTCTACCTGGACAGCTGGGCAGGAAAAATAAATAAAAAGCATCCAGATTCAAAAGGGAGAATTAAAACTTTCTCTGTTTGAAGATGCCGTTATCTTACATAGAGAAAATCATAAGGAATCCACTAGAAACCTATTAGGACTAATAAATTAAGACTGCAGGATATAAGATCAGTATACAAAAAGTCAATTGTATTGTATTGGCCAAAAGGTTCATTCAGTTTTTTCTGTAAGATGGCTCTAGTAGCACTTAGTCGGCTTTAACGTCATTCAAAACAATTTTGTTAGATTGTATGTGACAGCTGGCATATCAGCGTGCATTTTAAAAAAGATTTATCAAAATTGGTGAAATTTTGCGTAGTCATTTTAATATTAAAGATGGAAGAAAAACAATGTTTTCAGCATTTTAGGCTGTATGTCAAGAAAGGTAAAAATGCAGCTGAAACCCAAAAAATGATTTGTGCAGTGTATGGAGAAGGTGCTGTGACTGATCGAACACATCAGAAGTGGTTTGTGAAGTTTCGTGCTGGAGATTTCTCGCTGGACAATGCTCCATGGTAGGGTAGACCAGTTGAAGTTGATAGCGATCAAACTGAGACATTAATTGAGAACAGTCAACGTTATACCACATGGGTAATAGCCGACATACTGAAAATATCCAAATCAAGTGTTGAAGATCATTTGCACCAGCTTGGTTATGTGAATCGCTTTGATGTTTGGGTTCCACATAAGTTAAGAAAAAAAAGACTTCTTGAACGTATTTCCACATGTGATTCTCTACTTAAATGTAATGAAAACAGTCCGTTTTTAAAACAAATTGTGATGGTGATGAAAAGTGGATACTGTACAATAATATGGAACGGAAGAGATTGTGGGGCAAGTGAAATGAACCACCACCAACCACACCAAAGGCTGGTCTTCATCCAAAGAATGTGATGTTGTGTATATGGTGGGATTGGAAGGGAGTCCTCTATTATGATCTCCTTTTGGACAACCAAACGATTAATTCCAAGTACTGCTCCCAATTAGACCAGCTGAAAGCAGCACTCGATGAAAAGCATCCGGAATTAGGCAACAGAAAACGCATACTCTTCCATTGGGATAACTCCAAGACTGCACATTTCTTTGATGACCAGGCAACAACTGTTACGGCTTGGGTGAGAAGTTCTGATTCATCCGCCATATTCACCAGACATTGCACCTTCGGATTTCCATTTATTTTGGTCTTTACAAAATTCTCTTAATGGAAAAAATTTCAGTCCCCTGGAAGCTATAAAAGGCACCTGGAACAATTCTTTGCTCGAAAAGATTAAGTTTTGGGAAGATGGACTTAAGAAGTTGCTTGAAAAATGGCAGAAGGTAGTGGAACAAAAGGGTGCATATGTTCTTCAGTAAAGTTCATGGTAAAAGTGAAAAATGTGTCTTTTATTTTTACTTAAAAACTGAAGGCACTTTTTGGCCAACCCAGTATTTTTTATACACTAGAAATGAAGAATATGAAGATAAAGTTAAGGAAACAGTTTTGTTTATAACAGCATCAAAAAGGATTAAATACCTAGGAATAAATTTAACAAAAGAAGCACAAACCTTATATTATGAAGACCACAAAACATTATTGAAAAAATTAAAGAAGACCTAAATAGATGGAAAGATTTGCCCTGTTCATGGATCAGATGACTTAATATTGTTAAAAATTCAGTATTCCCCAAATTGACCTGTAGATTCAATCCAGTCTTTACCAGAATCCTAGGTAGGATTTTCGCACAAGTGGACAAGCTAATCCTAAAGTTCACATGGAAATACAAATGACCCAGAGTAGCTTCAACAGTCTTGAAAAAACAAAGTAGGAGGACTCACACTTTCAATTTCATAACTTACTACAAAAGCAACAGTAAAGTATAGTTCTGGCATAAGGAAAGATATATAGAACAGTGGAATAGAATTGAGAGTCTAGAAATAGACCCTCACATTTATAGTAAGATAAATATGACTTTTCACAGGAGTGCCAAGACAACTCAGGAAAAAAGTCTTCTCAACAAATGGTGTTAGGCAGCTGGATATCCATATTTAAGGAATGAAGTTGAGCCCCTACTTCACACAAACACAAAAATTAACTCAAAATGGATCAAAAACCTAATTAAAAGAGCTAGCACCATAAAACCTTAGAAGAAATATGAGTTAATCACCTTGAGCAAGGCAAAGTTTTCTTGATCTTTAGCAAAATTTTAAACTTTTGTGCTTTAAGGAAACTATCAAAAAGTGAAAAGATAACCTACAAAATGGGAGAAAACATTTACCAATCATTTATCTGGTAAGGGATTTGTATTTAAAATACATAAAGAACTCTTACAAATCTATAATAGACAAATATCTCAGTTCAAAAATGGGCAAAGCATCTCAATAGACATTTTTCCAAAGAAGATATACAAATGGCCAGTGAGCACCTGAAAAGTTCCTCAACTTATTAGCCGTCAGGAAAATGCAAATCAAAACCACAGTGAGACACCACTTCACACCTATTAGGCTGGCTGTAATCGGAAAGAAATACCATAACAAGGTGTAGCTGCTTTGGAAAACAGTCTGGCAATTCCTCAACATATTATACATGGTGTCACCATTGGACCTAGCAGTTCTACTCCTAGGTATATATTCAGGAGAAATGAAAACATACATCCATATAAAAACTTGTACAGGGCTTCCCTGGTGGCGCAGTGGTTGAGAGTCCGCCCGCTGATGCAGGGGACACGAGTTCGTGCCCCAGTACGGGAAGATCCCACATGCTGTGGAGCGGCTAGGCCCGTGAGCCATGGCCGCTGAGCCTGTGCTCCGCAATGGGAGAGGCCACAACAGTGAGAGGCCCACGTACAGAAAAAAAAAAAAAAAAAAAAAACTTGTACATAGATGTTCATTGCAGTATTATTCATAACAGTCAAAAAGTGGAAATAACCCAAACATCCATCCACTAACGAATAGATAAACAAAATGGAACATTTTTTAGCCATATGAAGGAATAACATACTTGGCATGTGCTGTAACATGGATGAACCTTGAAAATATTATGCTAAGTGAAAGAAGCCAGTCACAGAAGACCACTCATTGTTACTTTATATGAAATATTCAGAGGCAAATGGTAGAGCAGAAACTGTATGAGTGGTTTCCTAGGACTGGGCAGTAGGGTTGGGGGAAATGGGAAGTGACTCCTAATGTATGTGGGATTTGAGGGGATGGTTCATAAAAATGTCCTAAAGTTTGATTGTGATGATGCTTGTACACTCTGTGAATATACTGAGAATCATTTAATTGTATGTGTTAAATGAGTGAATTTTATGCTGTGAAAATTATATCTCAGTAAAGCTGGTATTTATAAAAAGACTAGGGAATTCCCTGGCAGACCAGTGGTTAGGACTCTTGCTTTCACTGCCGAGGGCCTGGGTTCAATCCCTGGTCAGGGAACTAAGATCCCATAAGCTGTGTGGTGCCGCTAAATAAATAAATAATAAATAAATAAATAAAATGTACACTTTAAATTTTTTAAAAAGTGTAAATAAATTCACTGACTTAGTGCTGTTCAATTTTTTGGCCTCTACTTTTTCTTGGGGGGAGGGGGGCGCACCATGCAGCTTGTAGAATCTTAGTTCCATGACAAGGCATTGAACCTGGGCCCTCAGCAATGAAAGCACAGAGTCCTAACCACTGGACTGCCAGGGAACTCCCTGGCCTCTACTTCAGATTAAATCAATCTAAAGTCAGAAATTTCCTACCCCTAAACCCTTATTTCTAATGATTAATTGTATTAATTACATGTCAAAGATGGCTACTTGCATGGATTTTTTATATCTATTATATTTTCCAGTTGTTCCCATTTAACTATATTTTTAACCATATTTTCTAACCAGTTTTTTAACTTGTATTCCTGTTTTGTAAATAATATACAAGAGCATATTGTCATCTACTATATAAAATAATGACAGTAAATATTAACTAATCTGTCAAATCAAGGTATACTCTTGATGAAACTCATTGAGAGGCAATTTAGTGTTAATGGAACATGCATTACTCTATGAAACATGATTATCATCTTGTCCTTTTCTCCCACATAGTCTGTGTACAGATGCTCATACATTAATTGTCTAAATGAAGAAGTTGGACCAGCCACAGATCACTTTTCATTGTCTTTCAGCTCACAGATTTTTCATGTGAGAATATTTTAAATTTAGTTTTTTAGCCAACTGTATCTTACTTTGTTAGAATAATCATATCTATAATAGACCTGTAGTCCCAAATCAGTTGATTGTTGACCTTAGTACGATTAATAGCATGGTCATAGTCTTAAGCCATGTTTCTTCTTTATCATAGTAGACAGGTGAGAGATTTAAACAAAGTTGCCATCCTGTATGTCTAGAAGGACACAGTCATTTGGAATATTTCAGGTGGGGAAATGAAAAAATCCTCACCACAGAAACTCAGGATTCCCCCTTAGGTTGCCTACTATTTAAATTAGTGTTTGGGAGTTGTAATGAAATGAAAGGATTACAAATCTCTTGGCTTCTGTCAGTATTTGTTTTTATTTTTGACATGTTGATGTTAGCTTCTGGGTTCCTTGATTTTCTGAATGTTACCACCTTTAAAAGAGTTTTGAACTGTATAATGTCAGTTCAACTAAAAGAACTATAGATTTGAATGATAATTTTAAGAGCTTAAGTACTTAAAAATCTAGATTTATAGATTATTTTATAATATCTTTCATCTCTGCCCTTCATAAGCATGGTTACATTCACATACTTTGAACTTCCTTTTGCTACAGTGTATCATTTTCCCAGAAGAAACTAAGGCATGCCACCTTGTCTCTTTAAGATCTTCTTTCCCTTGTGATCAGCTGAGACATTTAGATGAGTATACTCATCTAAAATTATTGAGTACTTTGGGGTTTTGCTTAAGTTTTTGCATCAAGATTAATGTAGTTCTACAAGATAAGGCATAAGAGACTTAGAGCAAAAATCAAAGTAACCAGTACTTAGAGGAGCCCAGTGGATGACAAAATAAGATGAGGTTTTGTCTTCATGACCTTCATTTCCTAACAGATGTAACATGAGAGAAATTTATTTCAGAGACCTTACTATGTTTGAGACACTTACTTTCAACTGTTTGAAAGTTTAAAAATCTGTTACATAACCCTTGTATCATTCTGAAAAGGATTTGAGGGTGACAGCTTCTGAAAGTAGTTAAGTGCAGCTGAAGAGGTACATTTCTAAAAGTTTTTTCAAAGACGTTTTATGTTGGTCTTTCATCTTGTACTGACTGTATATAAATTAGCAAACAGCATGGAGGACCCATTATTACAATGGCACACATCCTCATATATAAGACACAGATGACTTTAAGTTTCTAAGTTGATTATTTTAAAAAATCGTAGTTTGTAATAAAACATCAGTCTTGGTAAGAATGGTAGAAAATAGTGATAGGAAAGATCTTCAGAAAATACCAGAAAAAGAAAATAGGTTTTAAAACAACTTTACTGAGATATAATTAACACGCCGTAAACTACATATATTTAAAGTGTACAGTTTGGTAAGTTTTGATATTATCATGAAGCTGTCACCACAATCAAGACCATTATTATGTCCATCACCCTCAAAAGTTTCTTCCATCCCTTTTTTCTTCCCTTCGTCCCTCCATTCTCAAACAACCACTGATTTTTCTGTCACTATAGATTAGTTTGCATTTTCTAGAATTTAATGTAAATGAACTCAGTGTTTTTGCCTGATCTCTTTCTTAGTTTGAGATTTCTCATTGTTGTTGTACGTATCAGTATTTAATTTCTTTTCATTGCTGAGTAGTGTTCCCTTGTATAGATAACAACCACAGTTTCTTCAACCCATTTGTCTATTGGTGGACATTTGGGTTGTTTACAGTTTGGGGCTGTTATAAATAATGTTGCTGTGAACATTCACATACAAGTTTTTTTTAGGTACATATACTTTATTTCTTTGGGCTAAATACCCAGAGGTGGAATGGTTGAATCATATGGTAGGTATGTATTTAACCTTTTAAAAATCTTCCAAGCTGCATTTCACCAGTCATATTTATGAGAGTTCAAGTTCATCCAAACCCCCACTAACACTTGACGTGGTCAGTCTTTTAAAATTTTAGTCTTCTAATAGATGTGTAGTGATACTCACTGTAGTTTTAATTTGCTTTTCCCTAGTAACTAATAGTATTGAGCATCTTTTCATCTGCTTATTTGCCATCCTGATCTCTTCTTTAGTGAAATGTGTGTTCAGTTCTTTGGTTCAGTTTTTAATTGGGTTATATGTTTCCTTATTGTTGAGTTTGAGATTACTATATTTTGCATATTATAATACAGAATATGCCTATATTAATATATAGATAGATAAAGGATATGTCCTTTATCATACATACTCTGTGCAAAGGTTTTCTCCCAGTCTGTGGCTTGTCTTTTCATTCTTTTTTTAAAAAAATTTTAAAATAGATATTACATGTATTTAAGGTGTCCAATATGATGATTTGGTGTACATGATGAAATGATTACTGCAGTCAAGCTAATTAATGTATCTCTTCACAGTTACCATTATTTTATTAACTGTAGGTTAGCTCTCTAGACTGACTTATCCTACATAACTGTAACTCTCCTTCTTTTAACAATGCCTTCAAGAGCAGAAATTTTAAATTTTGATGAAGTTTAGTTTGTCAGCTTTTATGGATTGTGCCTTTGCTGTCATATCTACATATGAGTTTTTAAAGTTTAAAGTATCATTATTTCATTTAAAGAGTTCTATTGAAAAGGTTTCTTATTAACTATAGTATAAGATATTATGCTCTCTTATTTGCATCTTATGAGTTTTAAGATTTTTCATTTAATTCAAAGACTTACTTTGAATTAAAATTATAATATGTAAACATAAGAACTGTTTAATGTGTGCATTGGTCCCCAAATTATATTTGGACATTTATTTAAATTTTAACATATTACTTTATTCATTTTCGCAGTTTCTTTTCAGATATTTTTTAAATTCAGGATTTCTCAAAATGTAAGGTAGTTCTTGCCATAATTAGGTCTCACTCTAGGCTGTCTTGAGTGTTATTATTAAAGTATTATTCCACCTACCAGTTTCTTCACTGCATGCAGCATAGCAAATAGATTTCAGGAAACGGAATGCAGCAAAAAGGACTTGAGAGTACATATGCTGTCACAGGCCTCTTTGCTTATAGAGATGGATGCAAATTTTAAAATGTTGGCCAACAGGAAGGAAATTACAGTTTGAAAGTCTGCTCTGATGTGATAGTTTTCTAAAAATTTTCTAATTTTAAGTTGTGCTGAGGAATGATTTCTTTGTTAAAAAGATTTTTAGTGAATAATTTTTTTTTTCCAGTATTTCCACATGTAACACCAAAAGGAATTAATGGTATAGACTTTAAAGGGGAGGCGATAACTTTTAAAGCAACTACTGCTGGAATCCTTGCTACACTTTCTCATTGTATTGAACTAATGGTAAAACGTGAAGACAGCTGGCAAAAGAGACTGGATAAGGTAAGATTTGTTTTTCTTCTTTGTAAAAAATAGTCAGATTTTGTTTGTTTATATACTGACCGAACATTTAAACCAAACTAACTTCTTAGGGAAAAATCTATTGGATTGAGAGAAGTAGCAGGTGGTACTATTCCTCTGAAACTCTGTGAGCATCTTAAACTCATTTTTCTAATGAGATTCACCAGTTATGTATTTGGTTACTGTACAATATGCATTCTTCATTGGATTTTAACATAAAAGTTTTTGTAATGGTAATAGTAATGCTTTGGAATAGAAGTAATGAACCATTTGACATTTCCTAGCTTTACTGTGTAATACATGAAACTGTACTTAAGTTATATGAACTACTAAAAACACCAATTTATAAAGTTAAATATTAACTTATTGCATTCATGGCCATGTATGTTTTCCAAGGTCATTGTGATATCCTTTAACACACATTTTGTTATTCCTTGAACATTTGCCTTATGTTCACCTTTCCCACCTTTGTTTAAACTGCAGTACTGATAATAATAATATGAATCTTTAGTTGCAAGTGTGAAGTAGAATTTGGCTCAGTGAATTTGTTTAGTAGGAAAACGTTTGTTTATAGTTTAACATCAATAAAATCTTAGAACCAAAGCATACCTTAGAGAATTTTGTTCTAGTCCAGTGCCATCATTTTATAGAAGCAGCAGCTGAGGCCCAGAGACTTGTCTAGAGGTGTTAAGCAGCAGAATAAGAAGAATTTTACTCTTCTATATTTCAGCTCTGGATATCAGGGCAGACATCAATCAGAATCTTATCATTCATTAGTGAGTCATATTGCTTGTGGTATTTGGAGGTCTTATCAATGTGAACAGAACACTAAGGAAAGCAATGTCATCATTGATGTAATAGCAGAATGGCTACAGGATTTAAACAGCACGGTATGTTTAAGAAGGTCCCCATGTTTAAAGAAAAGAGAATTGGTCAGAATTCTTACGTGCATGTGAGAGTAAGCCAGGTTGACTAGCAATATGTATTCTTTTAAAACAAGCAATGAAAATGTCCATTTAAGGTACACGCAGATACTTCATTATTATTTTGGAGTAGAACTGTTACATTATCATAGATTTGAATTTTGGATCAAATTCAATTTTTAGAAGATTCTCTGTTCACACAAAAAAATAACACTGAGAAAACAGGACAATCCCTTAAATCCATTAGACTAATGGTTCAGGAGAATCATTCAACTTATCCATATTAGCTTATTCAAAACTTTTTGGCAACTTTCTCTTAAGCTCCCCTCTCTTCAGTCTACTTATCCTTCACTAAAGGATCATCATCTCTAGTCATATGCTCTAACCACACTGCCTTAAAAAATTCATTAAAAACAAGACATGGCTTCCCCATCTTTTTGTCAATCAAATTTCTTATTTGAAAGGGATGTGTACTTGCAGTTGTCTTCAATGTTGGTAATCTTATCCATTCTCTTTCTTTATTGGGTAGCAACAAGTAGACTATACCAAAGGATCTGTGAAAAAACAGTTTTGTTAGACCACATTTAACCAAATAACACTCACAAAAGATGGTAGTATTAATTGAAATCTGCAAATGGCTGTAATTTGTAATCCTTTTACAGGTCTATCTGATGTCAAATCTTATTCACCTTTTCCACCATAATTTTTTTCTCAAGGTTGATATAGGCTCCTAGTTATATTTTACAGGAAATGTAAGTCCGTGTGTGCATACACAGTATATACATATATATTCAATGTGTGTGTATACATGTGTGTATATATACATATGTGTGTATACATATGTGTATGTGCATACATACATGAATATATACACATGCTGTGAAGATTAGGAAGTTCTTGAATAGAGAGAGTTGTTTATCAACAAACATGTCTTTTAGGTAATTCATGTAATTGAGGAGGAAAATACAGTGTTAACAACATGGTTTACTTGAAATTCTTGTTTTATTCAAGAAGTATTTATATGCTTGTTGTGTGCTAGACTCTAAGCTAGAAATGAGAAAACAGTAGTGTACAGGAAATCATTTTTCAAGGAGCTAAAAACCTAATGAGAGTGATTAAGTAGGTGATAGGTGATATAATAATAGCTATTTAATAGCTGTTTGTGTACCTTTTATGTAGATTTCTAATATATGTTTATGTATATAATAGATATACACATACAATAGATGTGTATAACATACATACAAATCTCTAATAGTTCTCTGATTTTATGTTTAATAGCTCTTATGTACATTTCTAATGTCATTTCCATTGTTCTTACAGCTAAATGACTGAATATTCTTAGTTACCTATAAAAATAATTCCTTCTTTTCTAGAAGAAGTGTACTTAATTTTTAGCCAGTCGTGTCCAGGAAGACCAAAAATTCTAAGATTAAACAAATTTTAGTTGTTAAGAATGTTAATAAGAAAAAAATTATTCATTGAAGATGTTTCCTTATATTAGTGGATTTACAAGTGTGTAATTTCACGTTTTTTCGCTTTCCTTGAAATCATTTTAATATTATTGCTGTGTTGTGTGTTTTTGTTTTGTTCATTTTTTTAAATTAAGGTTTAACATATATACAATGAAGTATACCAATCTTAAGTGTACTGCTTGACGAGTGTTATACACATGTATACTCCCCTGTAACCACCACTCAAATCAAGATGTAGAACTTTTATAGCACCTCAGAAGGTTTCTTCATGCCCCTTCCTAGTCCGTGCCGTACCAGTACCTCAAGAAGTGACCACAGTTTTAACTTATACAGTCATAGATTAGTTTTGCCTGTTCTTGAACAGCATGTAAATGGAATCATACAAAATATACTCGTGTGTCTGGCTCACTCCTCCACCCCCTCAACACTGACTGTGAAGTTCATTCATCTTGTAACTTTTAGTGGTAGTTTATTATTTTTTATTGTTGTATAGTATTATTGCTGTATGCTGTTCATTGTGTGATGAATTTTCATTGTATGACTTCAGTTTGTTTTTTCCTTTTTCCTGCTGATGGACATTTAACTTTTTATATTTTGGCTGTTGTGAATAAAGCTGCTGTGGGCATTCTTGTATGTATCTTTTGGTGGATATATGCACTCTTTTCTCTTGGGCACATACCAAGCAGTAAAATTATTGATTCACGAGGTATATGCTTAGCTTTAGTGGGTAGAGGCAAACAATTTTCCAAAGTGGTTATATCAGTTTATATTCCCACCAGCAGTAGATGAGAATTCCAGTTGCTCTTCACCCTTGACAACACTTGGTATTGTCATTTTTTTTTTGTGGGTGATTTTTTGTGTTTTTAAATTTTAGCCATTCTGATGGGTCTGTAGTCCTGTTTTCTCTTCAGTACACAAAAATCAGTTAGTCTTTGGGCCTACTGAACTAATTCATTGATTTGCACTAGCTTAATTCAGATAGGGTTTTTAGAAGTAGTTAAGCTCTGGGTGAGTTCGGTGTGGACTTTAATTTAGCCCTTTAAATATTTGAGGTGAGGGAATAAAGGCATTAGGTTCTTTATAAGCTTGTAGGGCTTTAATATCACATTTGACTCATTGTAGTCCATTGTTGTAAAAAAAAAGGTTGAGGTTGGTGTCAAGGCCAACCTTTTTACATTTTGTCCTTGGATCTTTGTGCAAACTCTTAGAGCCATAGAACCTGTCTATAAAAGGAGAAGGTTAAAGTAGAAATCTAAGCTCTTTTTCAGCTCTAAAATAATTTTAACCAGCAGTTGGAAAGTATAAGAAAGGTATCTTTCTTTAGAATATCTTTTTCCATTTATTGATTCTACCAATAATTGAGTTATTTTCTTCCTGGCATCCATTACTTGACTTTTTGTCTGTAACAAAATTAATTTAGCTCCTACTGGGGGAAACAAACACGTGAATATATATTGTAGGCATTTCTCTGGTGCTAATTTATCCTTTTTTTTTTTGAAGTGTAGACACTTTGGTAGTTACTCAATCCATTTAAATATATAACCTACCTATAAGGTGATCTTAGTGGTATTTTAAATGGTAGCTTGTATGTGATATATGGCCCAGAAAAAAGTGTTTTCTTGGGCAGAAGAATACTCATTTTTCACAGAAGTGGAGTTATTTTGGGGCCAAGTTATAAAATTTTGATGAAATGTAGAGAAAATCCCACTTGACATGATAAATTTTTCACTTGCTTTTTTTTTTAAATAGGAAAGTGAGAAGAGAAGAAGAATAGAGGAAGCATACAAAAATGCCATGACAGAACTTAAGAAAAAATCTCACTTTGGAGGACCAGATTATGAGGTATGTTAAGGGAAGTTTTTGTCTCCCCTGTTAGGGTGATACTTACTGATATTACATTCTAATTCTTTTTTTCTTTAATTTTATTATTTGAAATCTATAGATGGTTTATTTTATTTTATTCTTTGGCCACTCTATGAGTCATGCGGGATCTTAGTTCCCTGACCAGGCATCGAACCAGTTACCCCTGCATTGGGAATGCGGAGTCTTAACCACTGGACCACCAGGAAAGTCCCTAACTCTTTTTTTTTTTTTTTTTTTTTAAAAAAAAAGCAACCTACAGAGGAACAACCTGAGAACTTTACAGGTGAAAGATTTTAGGCTGTGCTGTATACTGTGAGGTCTTCTCCATAGCAAAGCATGAACTGTTCAAATTGCCATGCCTTTATGTTTGGAAAATGTCTGAAACCAGCTTCTTTTCCCTGTTGGTTATTTGTTAAGCAGTTAGTAAAATCTGCCTCTCCATATACAAACACATACAGGAGTGGCAAGGAGTATCGTTGACATAGAAGAAGAATGGTAAAAAAGTTAGACTGTATTTAAGAAAGCAGAAGAAAAATGTCCTGCCATTTTTATTCTAGAAAGGAAAAAATAAGATCTGCTATTGACAATATTTTTTTTTTTTTTTTTTGCTGTACGCGGGCCTCTCACTGTTGTGGCCTCTCCTGTTGCGGAGCACAGGCTCCGGACGCGCAGGCTCAGCGGCCATGGCTCACAGGCCCAGCCGCTCCGCGGCATGTGGGATCTTCCTGGACCGGGGCATGAACCTGTGTCCCCTGCATCGGCAGGCGGACTCTCAACCACTGCGCCACCAGGGAAGCCCTATTGACAATATTTTTTACGTTGGAATTGATTTCCAACTGTGAAAATCCATAGTATGAGACTTGAGTGGTAATTTTATTTTATTTATTTTTAAAATGTATTTATTTTTAATAGATCTTTATTGGAGTATAATTGCTTCACAATACTGTGTTAGTTTGTGTTGTACAACAAAGTGAATCAGCCATATGCATACATATGTTCCCATATCCCCTCCCTCCCATCCTCCCTATTGCACCCCTCTAGGTCATCGCAGAGCACCAAGCTGATCTCCCTGTGCTATGCTGCTGCTTCCCGCTAGCTAACTATTTTACATTCGGTAGTGTATATATGTCGATGCTACTCTCACTTCTCCCCATCTTCCCCCTCCCACCCCATGTCCTCAAGTCCATTCTCTATGTATACATCTTTATTCCTGCCTTGAAACTAGGTTCATCAGTACCCTTTTTTTTTTTTTTACATTCCATATATGTGCATTAGAATACGGTATTTGTTTTTCTCTTTCTGACTTACTTCACTCTGTATGACAGACTCTAGGTCCATCCACCTAACTACAAATAACTCAATTTCTTTCCTTTTTATGGCTGAGTAATATTCCATTGTATATATGTGCCACATCTTCTTTATCCATTCACCTGTCAGTGGACATTTAGGTTGGTTCCATGTCCTGGCTATTGTAAACAGTGCTGCAGTGAATATTGTGGCACATGTCTCTTTTGGAATTATGGTTTTCTCAGGGTATATGCCCAGTAGTGGGATTGCGGAGTCATATGGTAGTTCTATTTTTAGTTTTTTAAGGAACCTCCATACTGTTTTCAATAGTTGTATCAATTTACATTCCCACCAACAGCGCAGGAGGGTTCCCTTTTCACCACACCCTTTCCAGCATTCTTTGTTTCTAGATTTTTTGATATTAGCCATTCTGACTGGTGTGAGGTGATACCTCATTGTAGTTTTGATTTGCATTTCTCTAATAATTAGTGATGTTGAGCATCTTTTCATATGCCCCTTGGCCATCTGTATGTCTTCCTTGGTGAAATGTCTATTTAGGTCTTCCGCCCAGTTGTTAATTGGGTTGTTTGTTTATTTTCATATTGAGCTCCATGAACTGTTTGTATGTTTTGGAGATTAATCCTTTGTTGTTTCATTTGCAAATATTTTCTCCCATTCTGAGGGTTGTCTTTTTGTCCTGTTTATGGTTTCCTTTGCTGGGCAAAACTTTGAAGTTTAATTAAGTCCCATTTGTTTATTTTTATTTTATTTACTCGAGGAGGTGGGTCAAGAAAGATCTTGCTGTGGTTTATGTTAAAGCGTGTTTTTCCTGTGTTTTCCTCTAAGAGTTTTATAGTGTCTGGTTTTACATTTAGGTCTTTAATCCATTTGGAGTTTATTTTTATGTATGGTGTTAGGTAGTGTTTTAATTTCATTCTTTTACATGTAGCTGTCCAGTTTTCCCAGCACCACGTATTGAAGAGGCTATCCTTTCTCCATTGTATGTTCTTACCTCCCTGGTCATAAATTAGGTGACCATATGTGCATGGGTTTATCTCTGGGCATTCTATCCTGTACCATTGATCTATTGCTTTTTCTGCATCTACTGAGATGATCATATGGTTTTTATTCCTTAATTTGTTAATATGGTGTATCACATTGATTGATTTGCATATATTGAAGAATCCTTGCATCCCTGGGATAAATCCCACTTGATCATGGTATATGATCCTTTTAATGTGTTGTTGGATTCTGTTTGCTAGTATTTTGTTGAGGATTTCTGCATCTGTGTTCATCCGCGATATTGGTCTATAATTTTCTTTTTTTGTGATATCTTTTTCTGTTTTTGGTATCATTGTGATGGTGGCTTCGTAGAATGGATTTGGGAGTGTTTCTCCCTCTGCAATTTTGGGGAAGAGTTTGAGAAGGTTCAGTCTTAGCTATTCTCTAAATGTTTGATAGAATTCACCTGTGAAGCCATCTGGTCCTTGGCTTTTGTTTGTTGGAAGATTTTTAATTATGGTTTAAATTTCATTACTTGTGATAGGTCTGTTTATATTTTCTGATTCCTCCTGGTTTAGTCTTGGAAAATTGTACTTTTCCACGAATTTGTCCATTTCTTCGTGGTTGTCTATTTTATTGACATATACTTGTTTATAATAGTCTCTTATAATCCTCTGTATTTCTGTGGTGTCAGTTGTGATTTCTTCTTTTTAATTTCTAATTTTATTGATTTGTGTCCTCTCCCTTTTTTTCTTGATGAGTCTGGCTAAGGATATGTCAATTTTGTTTATCTTCTCGAAGAACCAGCTTTTAGTTTTATTGATCTTTGCTATTGTTTTCTTCATTTCTATTTCATTTATTTCTGCTCTGATTTCTTTCCTTCTACTGACTGAGTTTTCTTTGTTCTTCTTTCTCTGGTTGTCTTACGTGTAGGGTTAGATTGTTTATTTGAGATTGTTCTTGTTTCTTGAGGCAAGATTGAATTGCTGTAAACTTCCCTCTTAGAACTGATTTTGCTGCATCCCATAGTTTTTGGATTGTCGTGTTTTCGTTGTCATTTGTTTCTAGGTATTTTTTTAATTTCTTCTTTGATTTCTTCAGTTATCTCTTGGTTATGCAGTAGCACACTGTTTAGCCTCCATGTATTTGTGTTTTTTGCAGGTTTTTTTCCCTGTAATTGATTTCCAGTCTCATAGCGTTGTGGTCAGAAAAGATGCTTGATATGATTTCAGTTTTCTTACATTTTCTGAGGCTTGATTTGTGACCCAAGATGTGTTCTGTCCTGGAAAATGTTCTGTGTGCACTTAAGAAGAAAGTGTATTCTGCCACTTTTGGGTGGAATATTCTATACATATCAATTAAATCTATCTAGTCTATTGTGTCATTTAAAGCTTGTGCTTCCTTATTTATTTTCTGTTTGGATGATCTGTCCATTGGTGTAAGTGATGTGTTAAAGTCCCCTACTATGATTGTGTTACTGTCGATTTCTCCTTTCATGGTTGTTAGCGTTTGCCTTATGTATTGAGGTGCTCCTATGTTGGGTGCATAAACATTTATAATTCTTATATCTTCTTCTTGGATTGATCCCTTGATCATTATGTAGTGTCCTTCTTTGTCTCTTGTAGTAGTCTTTATTTTAAAGTCTATTTTATTGGATACGAGTATTGCTACTCCATCTTTCTTTTTATTTCCATTTTCATGGAATATCATTTTCCATCCCCTCACTTTCAGTCTGTATGTGTCCCTAGGTCTGAAAATGGGTCTCTTGTAGACAGCATATATATGGGGCTTGTTTTTGTATCCATTCAGCAAGTTTGTGTCTTTTGGTTGAGGCATTTAATCTGTTTACATTCAGGGTTGTTACTGAATATATATGTTCCTGTTAGCATTTTCTCCATTGTTTTGGGTTTGTTTTTGTGTATCTTTTTCTTCTCTTGGGTTTCCTGCCTTTAGCATTTGTTGTAAAGCTGGTTTGGTGGTGCTGAATTCTCTTAGCTTTTGCTTGTCTGAAAAGCTCTTGATTTCTGCCTTGAATCTGAATGAGATCCTTGCTGGGTAGAGTAATTTTGGCTGTAGGTTTTTCTCTTTCATCACTGTATGTGTATCCTGCCACTCCCCTCTGGCCTGTGGAGTTTCTGCTGAAAAATCAGCTGTGTTATTTTTTGTTTTCCCCTTTTTGCTTTTAATATTTTTTCTTTGAATTTAATTTTTGTTAGTTTGATTAATATGTGTCCTGGTGTGTTTTTCCTAGGGTTTATCCTGTATGGGACTCTCTGTGCTTCTTGGACTTGGGTGACTATTTCCTTTCCCACATTAGGGACATTTTCGACTATAATCTCCTCAAATGTTTTCTCAGCCTCTTTCTTTTTCTCTTCTTCTTCTGCGACCCCTATAATTTGAATGTTGGTATGTTTAGTGTTATCCCAGAGGTCTCTGAGATTGTCTTCAATTCTTTTCATTCCTGTTTTCTTCATTCTGCTCCTTGGCAGTTATTTCCACCATTTTGTCTTCCAGCTCACTTATTCGTTTCTCTGCCTCCATTATTCTGTTACTGATGCCTTCTAGTGTATTTTTCATTTCAGTTATTGTGTTGTTCATCTCTGTTTGTTTGTTCTTTAGTTTTTCTAGTTCTTTGTTAAACATTTTTTGTGTTTTCTCAATCTGTACCTCCATTCTATTTCTGAGATTCTATATCATCTTTACTATCATTACCCTGAATTCTTTTCCAGATAGATTGCCTATTTCCTCTTCATTTATTTGGTCTTGTAGTTTTTTACCTTGCTCCTTCACATGTGACTTATTTTTTTTGCCGTCTCTTTTTTTGTGTGTGTGTGAGTGGGATTGTGTTCCTGTCTTACTGGTTGTTTGGCCTGAGGCTTCCAACCCTGGAGTTTGTAAGCTGTTGGGTGGAGCTGGGTCTTTGTGCTGAGATGAGTACCTCCGTGAGACCTCACTCTGATGAATATTCCCTGTGGTCTGAAGTTCTCTGTTAGTCCAGTGGTTCCAACTCGGAGCTCCTGCCCTAGGACCTTTGGCCTGACCCCCAGCTCGTGAACCAAGATCCCGCAAGGCACGTTGGATGGCAAAAAAATAAAAGAGAGAGAGAACAATAACAAAGTAAAAAATAAAATTAGGAAACTAACAGATATATTAGAAAGGATATGAAAATAAAAATATAGGGCTTCCCTGGTGGCGCAGTGGTTGAGATGCCTGCCGATGCAGGGGACACGGGTTCATGCCCCAGTCCGGGAAGATCCCACATGCTGCGGAGCGGCTGGGCCCATGAGCCATGGCCGCTGAGCCTGCGCGTCTGGAGCCTGTGCTCCACAACAGGAGAGGCCACAACAGTGAGAGGCCCGCGTACTGCAAAAAAAAAAAAAAAAAAAAAAAATATAGATGAATCAACAACCAGAAGGTACCATAGTACCACAGTAGTAAAAAAGAGGGGGAGGGAAAAGAGAAAACAAAAAAAGAGAAAAAAAAACGGGGAAAAGGCCTTGGCTGTGGAGGGCGGGGCCTAAGCAAGGGTGAGGTTTGGGTGGTGGGCAGTACCTATGCTCAGGACCCACAGAGTTGGAAAAGGCCCTGGGGGCTGTGGGGGAGGGTGTGTGTGGCTTAGGCTTAAGGAACAGAAGGGACCCAGGCGTGCCCCCCACCCCTGGTCTCAGAGGGCAGGGGACCTCACCTGGGAGTCCAGCAGACTTCCTGGGCTCAAGTCGGCAGGGAAAACACCCTCCTTCTCTCCTGCTCCTCCTGTCCTGGAGGGCCCCTTCCACCTGCCTCTCCTGTTCTACCCTCAGCCTCCTTCCTATGACCCCAGGACCAATGCGGACAGGGGAAGGGGGTGTCCTTGGAGGGCAGGGGACCAGCCTGGGATCTCAGCAGACTCCCCAGGCCCAGGTGGGTGGGACAAACACCCTCTGATGAGCGGTAATATTTTTAAATTGCTAAGCTGTTATCTCATTCCTTCTGGAATGTACAAAAATTACATAATTAGCTATCGTCTGGGATTTTAGAAGTCTAGATTACTGAAATATTAGCTGTTACAATTTTAACTTTTATTCTGAAGCTGAGCAAAGTCTTTTGCTATTTTAGGTTTATTTTGGGGAGGACTATCAGCTTTTAAAAATTACCCTATTTTTTTCATATTATAAAATAGATGTACATTATAGGAAGATTATAGAAAATACAAATAAGCCTATCTTTTTAATTTAACAATATGTGGTACCCATTTATCTCCTACGAGCAATATGTAAGTACTGTATAATTTTATATTTGTTTATCCCCACTTTGGTCAACACAGATTATATTTCAGGGGAGAGACCAGGGTGGAGAAAGGAGGGTCCTTGTGCTAGGGTTATGTGTTTATTAGTTTTTTAAAAAATTGCTTGATCGATGTGATTTAGGCTTTCTTTTAAAAATGTTTATTGGTCATTTGTATTTCTTCTTTAATGACTCTCGTACACATCCCTTCACGTTTTTATTATTAGAATTTGGGTGTTTTCCCCCTATTGATTTAGAAGATGGGCAGGATTGACTTTATTTCTCAATTATTTTCTTCTTTTTATAGTTAAAAAAAAATCTTTTTAATTGTTCATTTTGTCATATAAAAGTTTTATACTTTCTTGTAATTAACTCACAGTCTTTTGGTACACTTATCTCTACATTTTTTTTCATGTTTTAAAAAGCATTCTCTTGTCAACCTAAAGAGGTAAACTGAGACATGCTCAAATTACCAGAAATTGAGTTTATTTCAGAACAGCAGAGGAATTACAATTCGGGGAATGCATGCAGTACCAAGTTACAGGCAGTTTTGTTGAGGGTTTGGGGCAGGTTGTATTTATGGGCAAGGAGTACAGACAAGGAGAGTCTAGCCAGAGTCCAAGCAGTAAGTTCTTTGGCTTGAAGATGGGGAGAGATACTTGGTAGATGGTCATTGGTCAGGAGATAAGGCTCAGTCTTCTGATTATCTGGCATTTATGGGAAATCCTTCTCTCAGTTCTTAAATTCTGTTCTTCAGAGGGTGCATGCATAAAATTCTCCATTTCAATCTTTTGGCCACACTGTGAAGCGTGTGGGATCTTAATTCTCCAACCAGGGATTGAACCCGTGCCCCTTGCATTGGTAGCAATGTGTCTTAACCACTGGACTGACAGGGAAGTCCCATCTGGTTCCATTTTAGATCGAAATCCTTTCACACTCTACTTCAAATAATCTTCTGTATTTTCTGTTCTTTTTTTTTTAAATGGTCTCTCCTAAATATATTAATATATCTGAATTTTTAAAAATTATGGTGTAGGGCTTCCCTGGTGGCACAGTGGTTGAGAGTCTGCCTGCTGATGCAGGGGACACGGGTTCATGCCCTGGTCCAGGAGGATCCCACATGCCGCGGAGCGGCTGGGTGCGTGAGCCATGGCCGCTGAGCCTGTGCATCCGGAGCCTGTGCTCCGCAATGGGAGAGGCCACAGCAGTGAGTGCCACTGCAAAAAAAAAAAAAAAAAATTATGGTGTAATGGAGGAATCTATATTTTATTCCAGTGGCATTTGTTGAATAAACCATCTTTTTCCCAGCCATTTGAAATGCATCTTCCTCTTTCTCTTTTAATGAAGAAAATAGTTAAGGGCACTTCAGTTCTTTTTTCACCATCTTCCTGTTGATGAAAAATTAACAAAGAAATGGAAAATATATTCTAGTCTTATTGAGAATTACAAGCTAGGAACAGCATCTCAGAAAGCTCTGAGAACTGTTCCATCCATTAGAAGTGTTTTTTAGACAGGATGTACATCATATCAAATGACGTAATAGTGACAGTTTACACAGTTCACTTCTGTAGGTACAAAGTGGTAGGTAACCTGACTCTTTACAAGATTAACAAAGAAGGTTATCTTTTAAGAAGTTGTCTTTTTTTTTTTTTTTTTTTTTTTTGGTGGTACGCAGGCCTCTCACTGTTGTGGCCTCTCCCGTTGCGGAGCACAGGCTCAACGGCCACGGCTCACGGGCCTGGCCGCTCCGTGGCATGTGGGATCTTCCTGGACCGGGGCACAAACCCGTGTCCCCTGCATCGGCAGGTGGCCTCTCAACTGCTGTGCCACCAGGGAAGCCCCAGGAGTTGTCTTAATGCTAGAAGAATGTTGCAGTTTAGGATTGGGCAGGTATTTTTGCCGCTGGGGAAAATTTGGTCATGATGCATAATGCAGATATACAGTACACTGTAGAGGGGAAAGAGGGGGCCAAAAGGCAGAGAAAATTTTTATGTTAAAATTTTTCTTTTCTTGCCATAAAATATGAATTTTATTTCAAAATTTCCTCTTTCTGATCATTAACCTTTCGATGGAACGCATTAGGTGATCAAATATTTGGTCCCTTGATGCCAGGGTGGTTGCTTGCTTGCCATTGGTCCATTGTGTCCCTCAATGTTGGGTCCTAATAGCCCTGTTCTCTTTTTTTGGGGGATGCGGGGTGGAGTGGGGAATTATACTAGCAGAATGTTTAGCAAGGACTGGGAGCCAATTCTAGGCTGTCCAGTAAGACAAGACAATTCCCCTCACATGTGCATTATGTATGCCTATTATTTTATAGAGCACTGTAGACATGATCCAAAGTTTTAAGTTGTTTAGACATCATTATTTTACTACGAATAGGTGATACACAGCATGAAAGGCAAGAAGCTATCACCTTGTAAGTTCCACAAACTAGTTTAAGTTGCCAGTAGAACCAACAACATCATTAACAAAGATTTAAGCCAAGATCCTCCTGAACCAAACCCTTTTCCTAGTATTTCCCCTAAACTGGGAAGAGGATTTTTCAGAGTGGAAATTTGACTCTTTTTTTTTTTTTTTTTTTTTTTTTTGGGACAAGGGCCCTCTCCCTGTTGGGCCCTCC